>NC_085866.1:32423378-32435878 GCF_034702125.1 Engraulis encrasicolus | reverse complement strand
TTCATATTAACAGTTGTCCAACTAGGAATCTCCTAGAACTCTGCGACCACGCCCCTAAGTGAAATCTTGCTCGCCCTGTGGATAGGCATGAACCAGTGTTATGAAAGTGCAATGCAAACTGGACGAAAAAAAAACATATATTCCGAACTATTTATTACTTAATGATTAATTGTAAATTAATAACATCAGGTAAATGTGGCAACTGTTAATCAAGGTGTTGGGGGTATCAGAGATGTGACTATCATTACTACTATCATTTCCTAAGAAATGTAAACCCCTAGAAGTGTACATTTTCGCTGAAACAACACCAAAGATTACATCCTTTATCTTTAGAGGACCTACATAGGTGGTAGGTGTTTGTTATCAAGGTGTCTGCCTTCACTGTAAAGTGCAGCTGGGGGAAGCCCTGACAGTACTGCACCTATCATAGTGTCATCATGTGTTAGGCTACTATATGAACCTATAGTAAGTGGGATTATTCTGGGTCCAACTGTCGACCCTAAATGTTTTTACTGAAGTCGTAAACACACTACACTTTACCGTATAAACTTATTAGCGTATGTTGGTTACACATTATTTAGCTATTTGAGCTGCTGACATCATGGAAGACCTTGGTTTGTCTGCTTTGACACAGTATACCCCTGAGGAGCATATGGAATATGGTGCACACTGGTCGCGATGACACACCATTACGGACCAAGTGGAACATTCTGTGAGTCGATTTAGCTCAAATGTATTTTCCAACTTTTCAAGGGAGCGTTTGGGAGGTTTACTTGTCGACACTCATGCATCCTAATTAAAGAATAACACAGAGAGGGAGGGGAGGAGTGAAGAGGAGAGGACACAAGACAAGAAGAGAGGAGTAGAGAGCAGATGAGACTACAGGGCAGGAGAAGGAGGAAATAAAGCAGAAGAAAGAAGAGGTGAGAGGATAAAAGAAGAGAAGAGAGAAAACTTGATAGTGGACACAAGAAGAGAGGAGAGGGAAGGATGGGAGAGGGAAAGAGACAAGCAGGTAAGAAAGGAAAGCAGAGGAGAAGACATGCGACAAGAAGAGAGAGGAGGAGAAGAGAGGAAAGGGGACAGGAGTGGCCCGAGACGAGCAGCCAAACAGCCTGCTTCACTTTTTGCTTTTCTTGTATTCCTGTGTCTGTTTCTCTAATGTGTCTGTGTGTCCAGCGTTTAGGCTGGCGAGAGAAAACATGTCCGGCTCCCCCGCCACCCTCCTTCATTAAGTCCCATTAGCACATGGGGCTCCAAAAACAACATGGCTGTTTTGCTACGGACAAGTGTTTGTTCAGCAAGCGCCAGGCCGAGTCACCAATAGCCAGACATCCCCCTCTACACACACACACACACACACACACACACACACACACACACACACACACACACACACACACACACACACACACACACACACACACACACACACACACACGCACACGCACACGCACACGCACACACACACACACACACACACACACACACAGCCTTTACCTGCCCTCCTCATTGCTGTTCTTCTCACGCTGTGTACACTTTCAGATAATGGGTCTCACACTGCCTCATCATGCTCCTGGCCTTCCTCCTCCTCCTCCTCCTCCTCCTCTCTGTTCTCATCCTTTCTGTCTTCCTCATCTCTCCTTAAGGACAGAGTGTAGGAGTGGTGGGAAGGAGGGTGATGGGATCAGGGGTGATTGTGTAGGAAAGGAAAGGAAAGGAAAGGAAAGGAAAGGAAAGGAAAGGAAAGGAAAGGAAAGGAAAGGAAAGGAAAGGAAAGGAAAGGAAAGGGTGAGAGAGAGTGAAATCATATCATGTTCAGTATTTTTGATCATCTCACATGGGTGAACATACTGATATGGTCCAAGAATACCATATATATTTCTCTAAACAATAGATTTAAAGGTATAAGCGTGCATTGTTTTTTTTATGCTGTGCATTAAAGGCCCCAGAGGGAGCATGATGTAAGAACTCAGAGCATGAATGCAGAATAGGGTCAGAACAATATAATGACAAGGTGTGCTTTGAGAGAATAATGAAGAACAAAGAAAGCAGAATAATGTTCTGTGTATCTGTATGGAATGGGACATATGAAGAAAACATTGTTATCAACTTATTTACTATATAGCCCCATTTAAACAAGATGGAGCTCAAAGTGCTCAACAGTGCACACTGGCTTTATAGAAGAAGGGAGGTGAAGAGGGAGTTACAGTGAGTCCAATATGTATTTGATCTCTTGCTGATTTTGTTGGTTTGCCTACTAAAAAAGACATGATCAGTCAATAAACGTTATGATAATATGTATTCTAATATGGAGAGACAGAATATCAAAAAGAAAATCCAGAAATTAACTGAAGAGAATATATATTAATTTATTTCCATTTCATCGAGCAAAATAAGTATTTGATCCCCTGCCAACTGATTACAGTTCCGGGCCCACAGACCAGATGGGCACTTCCGATCAACTTGTCATTTGAATTAAAGACACCTCTACATACTAACATGCATAAAAGACACATTGAACCAGCAGAATCAGTCCATAGTATGAGTGAATCAGTCACACTCCAACCTCACCAGCATGGGAAAGACCAAAGAGTGGTCAAATGATATCAGGGACACGATTTTAGACCTGAACAAAGATTAAATGGACTGCAAAGCCACAAGAAAGAGACTGGGTATTAATGACCCAGCTGTTGATGCATTTCTTCCAAAATGTGAGGAATACAAAATGACTATCCATCAGCCTGTCAGGGGTTCTATACAAGATTTGACCTTTTGTAGGGATTTGAGAACAGAAAGAAATCACCCTAGAGCTGTACGGGATGAACTAGGCAATGATATCAAAGCTACTGGGACCAAAATCACTGATAAAACTACTGGTAGCACTTAATGCCACAGAGGTTTAAAATCCTGTAGTGCACACATGGTACCTCTACTTCAGAAGGAACCTGCGCAGTCCCACTTGAGGTTTGCCAACAGACATCAGACTGGTTTAGGATATGATAAGGAGGTGCTGTAGTCAGATGAAACCAAAATCAAGCTGTTTGGTATTATCACAATTCAATGTGTTTTGAGAAAGAGTACTGCTGTCTATGATCCCAAGAACACCCTCCTCACCATCATGCATGAAAGTGGTATCATTATGGTTTGAGGGTGTTTGTCTGGCCAAGGCACAGGACAACTTCGCATCGTCAATGAATGGATGGAGGGAGACATGTAATGTGCAATCCTGAGTGCAAACGTCCTTCCCTCCACCACTACACTGAAGGGTGGGCCATTTTTGGATCTCCCAACATGACAATAATACACAACATACAGTCAATGCAACAAAGGAGTGGCTCAATAAGAAGCATATTAAAGTCGTGAAGTGGCCTAGACAGTCTCCAAATATTAACCCTATAGTAATCCTATGGAGAGAACTGAACCTCCCATTTGCCAAGCTACAGCCACAAACTATTAATGTTTTAGAGATAATGTGCAAAGAAAAATGGGCAACACATATTTTCTACTATATGCAGAAACATTGTCATTAACTAAAAGAAGCATCTAACCTCAGTGCTAGACAACTAGGGCTTTGCCACAAAGCTCTTTATCCTCTTTAGGTAGAGGGGTCAAATACTTATTGGCCTAAATTAAATACAAATAAATTAGGTAACACTTCCAAATAACGGGCCATAATTAACAGTAAAGTAGCTACAACCTAATACTTAAGTAAGGGTTGATAATCATTAGTTAATGCCACATTAGACACATATTAATTGGTATTAATGCATATGTTGAACATTAGTAAGCAGTTACTCAACTATTAGATAACTATTACCTTGTGTTACATGTTAATAGCATACTATTATTTAACTAATAGATAAGTAAGGGCACAGTTAATAGTTAAGTAGCTATCAGGTCATACTTAATTAAGGACCAAAATTAAGACTTACCTTATATAAAAGTAAGGCATAACTAATGGTTAATTAATACATAAATATTGGGTTTTGGGACCCTTATATTAGAGTTGGCTGAGGATAACTAATGGTTAATTAATAGATAGATATTGGTGTTTGGGACCCTTATATTAGAGTTGGCTGCGGATAAATAATGCTTAATTTATCGATAGATATTGGTGTTTGGGACCCTTATAATAGAGTTGGTTGAGCATACCTAATAGTTACGTAATTAATCTACTGTGACATCTAGTTTTCACTCGTTCAAATCACTGTAATAGTGGCAACAGGAGCCATTATATAGCAAGGATTGGATGTACACTTCTCAATGATGGTGGGGTGATGAGATGTAATTTTTTCATGTACCACTTATTAGTTTTAATGGTAAAAACCCTACAATAAATGCAGAACATTATGAAGAGTAATAGTTTTGAAGCGAAACTAAACCATTCCTTTGTGATAATTAGGTTAATGTTTGAGAATATTAGCTCCAAGAAGAGCAGTGCATGATGGGTACGCAATCTACAGACAACAATATTTCGGTATTATTTAATCATTAGATATGCCTATTAACTGTGCCCTTACTTATCTATTAGTTAAATAATAATATGCTATTAACTTGTAACACAAGGTAATAGTTATCTAATAGTCAAGTAACTGCTTACTAATGCATTAATAACAATTAATATGTGTCTAATGTGGCATTAATTAATGATTATTAACCCTTACTTAAGTATTAGGTTGTAGCTACTTTACTGTTAATTATGGCCCCTTATTTGGAAGTGTTACCATAAATTAAAATATATTATTTTAAGTTATTTTCTGGAATTTCTTGATATTCTGTCTATCCATGTTTGAATACATATTATCATAAATTCATAGACTGATCATGTCTTTATTAGTGGGCAAACCGGCAAAATCAGCAAGGAATCAAATACATATTGGACTCACTGTAGGTAGGTAAGAGTGAGAGGAATAATCAAGCTTTTCTCCTGGTGTGAAAAAAAGAAGAAAAAAACATGGCACAATCCCGTGGCAAAAGCAGACGCCAAATCCATATGGCACCCATGTTGTTCATAGAGTGGTGTTCCACTTTCCCGGCAGCAGTTTTGTAGCCTACCTTCCACAGCCACAGTTCCAGCCCTGCAGTGTATATACAGCCTGGAAGAGTAGCCGTGGAAACCGCAAGGCACATGCTGCACGGCGGACTTGGAGCAGGCCATCTTGGCCCACGGGGGAGCTGGAGCCGGAACCAGAACTTAACCCCACCACTGTACTGCTCATGGCCCAGGGCTCACGGCACGTTCCACTGGCTCACAGCGGACCTCTGCTGAATCACTTCACGTTTTTTTACCCCCTCCTTCTCACCCTCTCTCTCTTGCTCTCTACCTCTCTCTCTCTCTATCTCTCTCTCTTCTTAAAACTGAATGTTCTCTCTCTTTCTTTCTCTCTACCTCTCTCTCTCTTTCTCTTTCCTTGAATCTAAACATTACCTATCTCCCCCTCCCTCTCCCTTTCTCTCTGTCTCTCTGTCTCTCTTTCTCTCTCTCTCTCATCTTGAAGTCGAACGTGCGCCGTTAAGCCTTGGCCAGTGCTGATAACCCGCCTATTATGGTGAATTATGGTGCACTGGGTTCATGGTGACATCCGCTCGTGGTGGTTTTGTCTCGTGGGCTGGCCGAGAGCGCCTTCTCTTGCTTTTCCGTTTGGTCAAAAAGGAATTCTCTACTCCTTGTAGTGGAGTTGGTGTTTGCTGTTACTGCTAGCCTTGCCATTGACTTGCCTGTTGAACGTAACATGCGATGTAATGTAATCTTTCGATCTCAAGTTGTGCTTGCCGACGAGCAATTTTTTAAACCATTACACATGCTTTAGTGTGAGTGTAATGTTTTCAGTTCATCTGATATGGTCCTTGTACTGTATGGCTGCGCTGCTTTCTGGGTTTCAGTGTATGTGGGGGCATTAACATGTTGCTGAACATCTGCTCCAGATCTGTTGTCACATGTGCATTTGTCGGTGGTTTGGAAGGTTTATAGAGGCATGTGTCGAATGTCTTTGTGCATGCGTGCATGTGTGTGCGCCCGTATATGTGCCTGTGTGTGTGCACCAGTGAGTGTGTACCAGTAGGGGAGAGTGTGTCAGAAAGTGTGCCTGTGGAATTGTTTGTGTGCGTGTGCGCGCGCGCGCGTGTGTGTGTGTGTGTGCGTGTGCGCCAGCCAGCAACTGTGTGTGCCTGCCTGTTCGCAGTCGTTCCAAGTTATCTGAAACCTGCCTAGAGAAAGCTGGGGAGTTAAGTGCATTGACAGAATCCCCTGCGCTCAAATCCAATCAAGATGTTGAGTTAATGTGTATCTCTATTGCTGCAATAAAAAAACGACAGCTCCTTGACTGCTTGTGTCTTCCTTTCTCCCGATTACACACCACACAGACACAAACACACACACGCACACACACACTCATGTGTGGCGGGCACACAGTAGGATATTTGTGCACAAACACACTCACATGCATATATGCACTTGCACACAAGCGCATATGCGCGCGCGCACACACACACACACACACACATACACACACACACGCACACACACACACACACACACACACACACACACACACACACACACACACACACACACACACACACAGATGCACACACTCATTCTCTCCTTTTGATTCTTTCGTTTCCCCCGAGGATGATTGTCGTAATGGGGCTCTTATATCTTGTGTGTGTGTGTGTGTGTGTGTGTGTGTGTGTGTGTGTGTGTGTGTGTGTGTGTGTGTGTGTGTGTGTGTGTGTGTGTGTGTGTGTGTGTTCGTGCGTGCGTGCGTGCGTGCATGCGTGCGTGCATGCGTGCGTGAGTGTGTGCGTGTGTGTGTGTGTGTGTGCACAGCTACCTCTGTATGTATCATTCCCCCTTGCACCAGTATCAGGTTTTTAAATGACGCTGTCCTGCAAAAGATAGAAC
Organism: Engraulis encrasicolus; assembly: GCF_034702125.1. Lineage (NCBI taxonomy): Eukaryota > Metazoa > Chordata > Actinopteri > Clupeiformes > Engraulidae > Engraulis > Engraulis encrasicolus. The sequence continues at coordinate 32,428,971 of NC_085866.1, read as the reverse complement.
GAGAGAGAGCGAAAGACAGAACAACATGGAGAGGGAGAGGGTGAGGGAGAGGTAGCTGTGTGCCAAGGTCCAGAGCAGATAGGGCCGGTGGACTTTGTTGAAGGAGTAAAGATGAGGGCTCTTAAGATATGGCCCTAAGCCACCATGCAGCGGGGGCAATAAAGAAGTCACTCGAGGAAACAAGCTCGCTCCGGAGCCGCTGTCATAACGTGACTTTGACATGATTACGACGCCACGCCATGGTATACGGTCACACACACACACACACACACACACACACACACACACACACACACACACACACACACACACACACACACACACACACACACACACACACACACACACACACACACACACACACACACACACACACACACACCTCGGAGCCATAAACCTGCCAAAGAGAACACATCCTAGAGCTGTTAAAACATAATCTTACATTATTTGCACTTAAAAGAGAAGCCAATTTAAGTGTGTGTGTGTGTGTGTGCGTGCGTGTGTGTGTGTGTGTGTGTGTGTGTGTGTGTGTGTGTGTGTGTGTGTGTGTGTGTGTGTGTGTGTGTGTACACGCGCATGTGTATGTGTTTATGTGTGTACAGTATGTGTGTGTTCTGTATCTTGTGCTTTTCTTGCACCTACGCTTCAGGATATAAAAACGAGCTGCCTTTTATGCTACCGAAGTTTCGCTAACAACGCGAAGACTTTTTTTTACGAGCCAACCCAACACCATCTGGTAGGCCCGTAAATGTGTTGGGAGCGCGGCGTCCATATTTCGCCAACCACGTCCATGCGCCACCGCGGCAGGCAGGCGGGCAGGGAGGCAGGGAGGCAGAGAGGTAGGCATCTAGTGGTAGTGGAACCAGCTGCGACCGCGAGCTGGATTATGGGATATTAGTCTTGGGTGGGCTACTGTTGTTGTACCTTTTAGAGAGGTGGCTTACCTCAGTGAAACTCACTTGGATGCGAATGGTTAACAGATGGCCCCACAAAAGGCTCCTTGTTGCTCCCTGTCTGTGTGTGTGTCTGTACCAGGGCAACGGGAGCCTACAGTAGGCTGGCACAGCCACCAAGGCCAATATCATGATGATGATGATGATGATGATGATGATGATGACCTGACAAATACAGAGACTAACTGTATATATGGTGTGTGAAAAAATAAACTGGTCGTAAGATAATACATGTTGGCAGACGCGAAGATGGGCATGGAAAGAGAGAGTGAAAGAGGGAGCAAAGAGGGAAGAGTGAGAGGGGGTGGGGGGAGGGGTAAAAGACAGTTAGCTTGTGAGAGAAAAAGGAGAGAGAGAGAGAGAGAGTGAAAAAGGAGAGGGAAAGTCTCTCACCACCATCGTGTGTAATAGTTTGGTTCACCTCAAGAGTGCCCGTGATGCATTGCGGCGAGGGTTCTTTCCTGAAGCGCGTTCAGGAATGCTGGCTGCTGGCTGCACCAGTTTCAGCCTGGATGGGCCTCAGACCACAGCCTTCATTAGCCAGTCTAGACCAGACCAGACCAGAGCAGAGCAGAGTAGACCTCCAGAAGATCACCAGCCTCATCGGCACGGCTGGACAGGGACCAGGAACCGGCACAGGCACTTTTGGCATAGACCAGCCCCCTCAACCCTTCACCTCCATACCACTATTATGATGGGCTCAGTTCCACTGCATATTAAGGATGGACCCTTGGGCCAGCCCCTCTAAACTGTGGTAAATTTTAAACAATCAAACAAACAAAAATACAGAAGCATCGGCCACTGATCACTGTCGGCCTGCCGGGAAAATGCCCTGTATGCCAGATTGCCAGTCCAGCCCTGTTCATCGGCCTCCAGCTCCAGCTCCAACTCCTCTCCTGCAAGCCCGCACCTTCGCCACAGCAGTGCTCTCTTCCTTCATTTTACTCATCATGGCCTCATCTCTCTCTTTGTTGTTTCTTTCTCTTCTCTCTTTCCTCCTCTGTACTAATCAGTGCTCTTCTATATGTCTCTGTCCTTCACTCTATAATTCTATGCTCCATTCTATGTCGTAAAAATTTCAAGGCACCCCAAACCAACAAGCCATACCATGGCACCGCATCCGATACCACACAAGCTTAGAAAAGTAACACATTTGGAGATGTCACACAACCTACGTTCGAAGTTACAGGTGACTGGGGCGACCTATATTTACTTTATTGTGCATAAATGGCAGATGAAAGATTTCACTGACTACCATTAATGAATATGTATTATATTACATAATTTATTACCCACGTTTCTGCGGCACCCCTGAGGGGGGCGTGCGGCACCCCTGAGGGAGGCCTGCGGCACCCCAGGGTGCCCCGGCACCCCTGTTGAGAAACACTGCCTTAGACTACTGCTCTGCTCCCCTGCCAGCACACCTCCTACCCTACAGCAGCACGGTGGCAGCCATTGCCACTGACACAGCCTCATCATCTCTTCATCTCCCCTCTCTCTCTCTCTCTCTCTCTCTCTCCCCTCCTGCCCAACAGTAGCATGGAGGCAGCCACCGCCACAGACTTGTCTCCTCGCTACAAATTCTTCTCCTCAACCCCTCCCCTTCGCTCTCTTGTCCACTCTTCTTTCCTCTCCGCCTAACCTCTTCCCAGCTCTCCATATCTCCTCTTTTCACCTATTCCCTCCTTTCTACACTCTCCTCTCCTGCTGCCGTAGAGTAGCACTGAGCACTGAGTAGCGCTGAGCACAGTCACCTCCTCCTTCCTACACTCTTTCTCTCACCATTCCCTCACCCCACCCCCTCTCACTCTCTGTCCTCTGCCTCCTAAGCTCTTTCTTGCTCTGTCGTTGCTCTTTTCCTCAATTAAGTCTGGATTCTCCATTCTCTACGTATCTCATCTTTCCCTCCTCTCCTCTCCGCTCCTCTCTTCTCCTCTCCTCTCCCCCCATCCCTCCCTCCACCTCATTGCTGCTAAACCGCTACCAGAAGCGCAGCATGGGGAGCCGCTGTGGGCGTGCCGCCACACACATATGTAGAGCGCCTTCTTATGTGCACATGGTGTTTTATAAGCATACATACAAGTCCCACAGCGTGCCAACACACACCCGACCCACACACTTACACCCACACACTTGCACCCACAGGGGGGAGGGAGAGAGAGAGAGAGAGAGAGAGAGAGAGAGAGAGAGAGAGAGAGAGAGAGAGAGAGAGAGAGAGAGAGAGAGAGAGAGAGAGAGAGAGTTTCAAGGGGATAAGCGACGGAATGCCCTGCCCCACACATAAACAAAAACACACAACAGTTTACAAGAGTCACACACACCCACCCACACACTTACTGGAGTGTGCGATAAGTATGAGCTCATTGTTGTGTGTGGAGTGTGGGTGTTCTCGGGAAAAGCACATTGCCCTGAGTTTGCCACCCCCTCCCCTCTCCAGCAGCACTGGTCAAGGGAAGTGAGCAGTGCCAGAGACCCAAACAGAGTGTCAAACTCGTGTCGGTCCACGGGCCACATGCAACCAATTTGATCTTACGTGGGCCGGACTATTAATGTAGTCGCAAGGTATCACAAATTTCAACTTAATCACATTGCAGTCAATAATCTTGAGGTGGATGACAGCGGTTCTATCAGGAGCATTGGCTGTAAATGATGAGTGGAATTACTCTCAAGTATTGAAAACCTTTGTAACGGGCAGGAAACTTTTTTCTCTTTTAGTCTGGGGCAGGATTGAACCAACAGGTGGGCACCCGGGCCTTAGGCCTACTTTATGTTTGACACCCCTGCCATGAACAATATAGTATCTATTGCAGTGCATATGGATGAAGACAGGGCCATATTATATGTGGCTGCACTGTGAGTGGGTGAACATGGCCAAGGCTGAGGGTTACATGTGGCCCACATAAAAATGTCCTCAGGGCTAGAATGGGCAAGATTAAGGTTTTATTTTTTGGGGGGGATGAGGATCCCCTGTGCAGTACTACTGTAGGCCTAGTCTGGCTGTGCTATGCAAATGTGTACATAAATATTATCTTTGAGCTACATTGAGCCAGATTAGGATTTCCCTATGAGTGGATGGACATTAGCAGATGTGGCTGTGTGTGTGGCTGTGTGTGTGTGTGTGTGTGTGTGTGTGTGTGTGTGTGTGTGCGTGTGCGTGCGTGTGCATGCGTGCGTGCGTGCGTGCGTGCGTGTGTGTGTAGATTAGCTTCGCTACTGGATTAGACTAGCCAGGAGCATGGGTACACTGTTTGTGAGGGCATATGAGTGATTCTCTAATTCGCCTACACTTTTAAGTCCGTGGATTTTATTTGGCAATTCCACTAACTATTAACTGCATCCAATGATGTTTTGGACATTAGAAAACATTTATCTTTCATATAATACAGAAAGTGTAGACATAGCATTATTTCCCTCAGCAAGAATGAATATTTAATACTGGTTTTGGGCGTTTTCATGCCGTCCTGTTTTCCAAATGTCAGATTCAGTCTTCATATTAGCATGTAAAGAAACTTGTTTTGCCCAAGACGATTGCAAATGTTGATTCACAGTAATCATCACAATATGACAAAACTGTCAGAAAGACCACTGTCCTTTCCATTATACATGAAATTTGCCATTTTGTGTTTGTCCACGAAAACTGTGTTAACGGTGTCACGGTCTGAAACCTCCTCCATAAATCAGTAATGGTTTGGTCTTAGGCCATACGAATAACATCACGTGATGTCATAACCTCTTTGGCAGGATACGGGAAGACTTTTTCGTAAATATTGAGCTCCATCCTTCCATAATTTAATCCATTCTTTTTCATGTTCTCATAGCGGGAAAATTGCCTGTCAACGGTGTTATCAACATATTCATAAGAATCTGAATTAGAAATCACATGTAGAAAAACACAGATAAAGCATACAGATACATGAATTGATTAAGGTGTTGTGGTGGAACTTCTGAGGTCCTCAGTTAGCACAACACCATAAAAATGGCTGAAATGTCAACGGTGTTACCGTCAATGGTGTTACAATTAAGTATGACAGTCAGGGTTGCCAGATGAGGCTGATGCTTTCCAGCCCAAAAAGTGATCAAAATCCGCCCTAAAAACCCGCCCAATTCTATTGATTTACATGGCAGTGGGAAGGTTTTTCTGATAGATGCCATTTTTACCCGCACCCGGCCATCCTAAGCAGCCCAATTGGGCGGGAACCAGCCCAATCTGGCAACACTGATGACAGTTGAGGAGGAGTATGTTTTTGCCAATTTATATCCATACAGACAGACAAACAAACAAAATAATTTGTGTTCTAGGGAGATGGGTTTGTCTGCTCTGCTCTGTTTTTTCTCCTAAAAAAGTGCCGACTTGTTCCCCTGCACTGTTGACCGTAACACCGTTGAGTAACACCGTTGACTGTTTTGAAAGTGTTTTTGCGCTATTGATCCCTTATGTGTTGGAAAAATCCTATGAACATACACTAGGGATTATCTCTGGAGAAGGAAGTCTTGTGTAAGGAGGGTGACTATATTCATATCAGACGTTACAGGGATTTATGATGAAAAATGTGTCAGTCTGTATCACAGTGACTCATAAAATCCTACTTATGAAGCTCAACAATCACATTTTCTATATCAGTTGCACAGATTAAAGACAA
>NC_085866.1:32388378-32408378 GCF_034702125.1 Engraulis encrasicolus | reverse complement strand
GCCTACACTAGAAACACCCATTGAGGGGCTCCTTTCTTTCTGTCTGGCCCAGGGGCCCCATGGAGTCATAATGCATCCCTGCACAAGGGGACCATATTCCAAATCCTGTGTTGGGAGCCTGAGGGTAGAAGAGTGCTTTAATAGGGGAGAGAAACGCAACACAGCTGCCACAGCTACTGCTGCACATGTGTTGGGAGTGTGTGTGTGTGTGTGTGTGTGTGTGCGTGTATGTGTGTGTGTGTGTGTGTGTGTGCTTGTGTGTGTGTGTGTGTGTGTGTGTGTGTGTGTGTGTGTGTGTGTGTGTGTGTGTGTGTGTGTGTGTGTGTGTGTGTGTGTGTGTGTGTTAGTTACATTATAGAGGCTTGGGCTTCAGGGCCCCCTTGACTCTTGGGCCCCTGGACCTGGGCCCGGTAGGCCTGTGCAGCAATTGGCCGTATATGAGGTCTGTGGAGCATTGTGCCGGTAATGTATCTTGACCTGGAGGTGGAGGGGGGAGCTGCAGCTATTGTCATCCAGTGAAAGGGATCTGTGTCCAGGGGAGACGGCGATGGCTGCACTGCCTCTCTCTGCTGCAACCACACCGGATCAAAGATCACTCACCTGATAATATCTGTTTGCACAGACCTCTGGCTGACCTGGGGAATGAGGCATGCACTGCACACACACACACACACATACCAGTACACACACACACACACACACACACACACACACACACACACACACAAGCACAGCTGTTTCTGCTTTTTGAAAAGAGGAGAAAAAGAGAGTAACAGTGAGTCTTTACACTTGGTACTAAATTTATCATCAGTAGTAGCTGTAAGTACACCATGATTATTCTGCACTATCCTATCTGCAGACGCGCACCACGCAAGGCTGCACGATCCGGATTTATGGAGCATTGTCGCCCTTCATTTCGCTATCTGTAAGGACCCTGGAAGTCTACCTATGATTAGCCCAATTCCATCTTTATTGTGAATTGTAGACGATTTGTCAAGACGCTGACAAAACGCACTTCATGTCTGATCAATAGGCCTCGGCCATCTTTGGCAGACGGCCACGTCAGTGTCTCGTTATCTTTAGGCTAACCTAATAAAATGACTACGTTAGGCCTACACCACCATTATAATATTACGAGTATTTCCCACATTTATAACATTACGTGGTGTATAAATAACGAAAAATGCCTTGCTCGGCTACCTGAATAAAACAAATCTTACAGACAGGCTTTTAGCAAAACAACATGTACAGATCAGCTTTTAGCGAAACGAAGGGCAACATTACTCCAGCAATCCGGATCGTGTAGCCTTGTGTGGTTTGCATGTGCAGATAGAATAATGCAGAATAATAATGGTGTACTTACAGTAGCAACTCTTTGTTGCTGCACTACTTCTAAGGTGCACGTTGTAGGGTTGTGGCCAGAGTAGGTATCGCAACTATGCTGCTCATTTAAACGGTGCTACCTATTAGCAAATAAGATTTTTTTCATACATATTTACTGAGTAATGAACATTTACTAGTATGACCAAAGCACAGTCAGTTTTAATGCTAAAAATGTCTGGTTTTGGAAATTCAAAATGGCGGAGATGGATAAAATCCTCCTTTTCAAATATGAAAATTTTCCCAGTCATGATGAAGACTTCGAATTTGATGGTGGTGGTAAGAATCCGTAAAAGAATGGCTAAAAATATTACACAGTGCACAGTTAAAGGAGTAGTCCGGTGTGAAATGGTTTACGTTGTGTCAATATGTGATGCTGAGCGCTGACGTTTGCCTCATACCTCGCATCCAAGGGTCCCCTGCATTCCGAAATCCGAGTGGTAGGCGGGACCCCGCGAGCTAGGTGAAATGCAGCTTCTGTTGGGAGGTCCTGGCACCTGTGTTAGCCATGGGGCTAAATCGTTACTTTATACCCGTTTACGAGGCTCAAAGTTGCAAAAATGTTAATCCCGTAGTGTCGGGTGGTTGTTGACATGTAAATCCAGGCACTGAGAAGTTTGATAGTGCACCGTTGGTTTAACTACAATTACGTTTTTGAAGGCTGCGCCTCGGAGGACTCTGCCGGGCGCCGCCATCTTTTTTTCTAGTCGCGACAAGTCTATCGCCGAGCCAAACCGACAGTAAACAATAGGTCATGTGATACACCACGTGGTTATTGGACTGCAGTCGGAGACCGTCTAAAACTGACTTCAGCTTCAGCGACAAAATATTACTCATATTACTATTAATTAGTCTACTTATAGGTTTGGGTTTTTTTTTTTACAATGGGTGTTTTGTAGCCAACAACGCGCTAGCATTCTGCGTTTGGATACCGGAAAAGCACAGTGAAACTAAAGAGTAGCGTTTCTGATCTTCCTTGAGAAGATGGAAACAAGTACCGGTAGACTGATTAATTTCCAAAATACATTATTTGGGCCCACTTAAAATATGCAATTATCAATGTGTATATGACGACGTAGAATAAAAAAATAGTCATAGAATAAATAAATACATAAATTTCAACAAAAATATTTTCACCGATCAGTGACGTCACATCATTGTTGGCGGAAGAAGACGCGCACGCTGAACTCGGGGACAGAAGAGAAGAAGCACAGGACCGCGGTTTCACCTGACAACGAAGACTTCAAGAGTTGTAGACAAAATGGTCCGCACTTGTGTTTATCCAGGATGCTGCAAGGAGATGAGGCATTATGTACCTGAAAGTTTTCACAGGATACCGTTTCACGACGACGTCTATAAGCTGTGGCTTGCTGTGTTGCAAATTGATGTAAACACGCCTATCCCCATACTGAAAGAGCAGGATAATCGCGTGTCTAGTGCACATTTTGACCCAGATGACTTCGTCCCTGACAAAGGCCCTAACCCAAGGAAAAAAACACGCCTGAGGAGAGGTGCCATACCAAAAACGGCGCAACTTGAACCAGAGGTAAGAAATTAGTTTGTTAGAATATTGTGTGGACCTCCACATTACTCCTATCATGTTGAAATGAACGCTGTGTTAGCCAACACGCCGCGTAGCTTTGTATTCTCATAACTACGGTAACAGCCCACTGGCAGACAAGACCACATGTTATGCTTGGCCCTGAAGGTAATGTTTGAAATGGAACATTTTGCTCTAGTAAAATGTATTCTCTTCGAGGGAAATGGTAATTACCGAAACGAGCTCTCAGTCACATTCGGTTTCTCAAGATGCATAACTGAAGACTTTAGATGCAAAACCCTGTATGTGTATTTTCAGAAAATAATCTGAATTCATTTTTATTTAATACATATCCAGGGCCGCTGACAGGTTTGGCTGGGCCCGGGACAAAAAAATATCAATGGGCCCCCCTTCCTCCTACCAACCCCCCCCCCCCCCCAACCCCGATCACACACACACAAAAAAAAAACCAACCACCGAACGACCATTTTTTCCCAAGAGAGACCAGGTGGCCAGACTAAACTTTCAGCCTGAAGCACCACTCTCACGTGATATGCTATATTATAAGGCCTACCCCACAACGACATTATCAAAGTAGCCTCACAAATCAATGACGCATACAATAAGTCCATAGTAAATGATCTATCCATCCAATTATCCATGCATTTTTGCCAACATTTATTTAGAAATGAAACAAAATAAATAGGATTCACATCATTAATAACACAAGTGTAGGCCTACGTGTAATTTACTTTAGCAATTTGAGGGCTTGCACATCAGAACGTGCCTGACTGAATCAGCTCTAGTTCACTAGCTGTCACCACCAGCACACCAAGACGTCAGCCTTCCCACACCAGGAATAGCCAAACACAGGAACAAGTCAAGTTGCAGAAATGTATATGCAAAACGGATGTACACTGTTTCTCCCCACAAAGTTAACAGGTTGATAAAGTGTTAGCATTTGCGCTAAGCGGGATTTATACGCGCTAAGCGAAATAGCGTTGCATAATAGCGCAGTTTTAAAAGTTCTCCCTTGCCCTCTCCTTGCGCGCGACGCAACTTCTCATCATGTTACGATTGGGGCTAATGTGCATATTCCTAGCTAAGGTCACAGATGGTCAGATTTGAAACACAATTTTACTAAGCTATGATGCGACTGTGTGACTGATCATGTTTTAAACATGAATGCTGCAGTGCAGGGCGTGTCTGTTTATGAAGGGAAACTTTTGCTCTGTTAGTGTTCTCTGCTATTGTTAGTACCTGCATCATCTGAATAACTTTTTTACTGAAATCCTGGGGCTTCTGGTGTCTTCATCTATTTTTCTCCTATCCTTCATTTTCTGCCCTCCTGGTGAACGACTGCTTCTTCAGACACCTTGGCAAATTGGCACGAGCCGCGTTAAGTTGAAGCCGTTTTTTTCTTTCTCGTACTGACCGACCAAACCATTTGTGCACTGGGGGTGGGGGAGGTAGGGGTTCTTGGTCCTTTTTAAGGGCAGGAAAGGCAAAATATCTGCATCATTTATTTAATGTAAATATAGCGCACCTCCCTCTCTGAAAAACCATCTTATTTTGAAAATAATTAGAACCATTAAACACAAACTTAATGAGGGCCCAGTTCTGGGCCCCCCTATCCCAGGGCCCGGGACAAAAAGCCCTTTTGTCCCCCCCTGTCGGCGGGGCTGTACATAGCTATCAAGATTGAATATTTTTTAATTTAGGTAATATAACTATTTATTATCAAGTACATAAATGTAAACCAAACCAACAACGGGGTTCTTTAAAAATACAAGTGCATGTCTTCAGAAATAGAGTTTAGGGGTTTTGCATCTGAACTCTGATGTTACAAACCCACTTTTTCCAAAATTACAGAAGTGGGGCCACTCCAGGTTGATTGCAAATCATATGTAGGCTATTATGTGTAGGCTATTGCGGTGTACACCAGAATGTTGATTAAAATGTCCCATGAAAGTGTAATTAATTCCAATCAAATGTATGTATTTTAGGTTTACCCCACGGAAATGGCTGCTTCCCTCCAGTCCACCCCTAAAAAATGCCAAGATCAGCGAAGGTCCGTCGGTTCTTCTGGCCTCAGATTTACGCTGTCAAGCCCAGTGCCCACTGTAAAGCCACGAAATAGGCCCTCATCTTCAGGCCTGTACATCGCACGGCCTGCATCATGGCAAGGCCCAAAGGTAAGCAACACATGGTGTTGACAGTATGCCAATCTTCAGATTTTTCTGTGTCACAATATAACTAATATCTATGTTTATTTTATTTTTTTCTTGTACTTTCCAGGAAAGGATAGACCGTTCTTCTCCCTCCGTATCTACTCACTTGTTGGAACCCGGCAGTGTCACACAATATGTAAGTTCCATTTTGTTGGTTGAGATGGCTAATGCAACGTTTTTAGTGTGATGAAGCGGTCTGCACACTGTGTATTAACTCCAAAAATACTTTATTTCATTTAAACATATGGCAACGTTTCGATCCAACAGAGGGATCTTCCTCAGGCAAAAGGGAGGAAGATCCCTCTGTTGGATTGAAACGTTGCCATATGTTTAAATGAAATAAAGTATTTTTGGAGTTAATACACAGTGTGCAGACCGCTTCATCACACTACTTACTACCTTTTGTCTGGCACCTGGACAACTATATGTGTACCTTCAAACACTAATGCAACGTTTTTTCAACTAAACCATGCAATGACACATGATACACCTGTTATGTCTTTAACAGGAAGAAGTTGAGGAAGGCGAATCTGTATGTCATCAACAGGAAGAAGTTGAGGACGGTGAATCTGTATGTCATCAACAGGAAGAAGTTGAGGACGGTGAAGCAGACACATCTGTGCATGACATGAGCCTTAGTTTTGGAGAAATAAGCTTAGACCTGGCAGATGAGAGTTTTGTGCCCACTGATGCCACTCCATCCAGCTCGGGATCTGGCTCTTCCACCCCAAATGGCAGCAACTCTGGATGGTCAGGAAGAAAGTGGGTGGTCGACGAGGCTAAACTGATGGAGCTTTTTCAAACATGCTCTCAGTGCGGCGTTGCCATTGAGGAGAAGCGGATAGCTACACGGGGCAGCCAGATAAGAATTCATTGGAGCTGTTTGAATGGGCACAGCGGGGAATGGGAATCATGCCCCGACCAGAGGAAACTGGCCCGCAACAACCTTTTGGTCTGTGCATCCACATTTTTCACTGGAGCCACATACTCCAACATCAGAGAGTGGGCCGAACTCATCAACTTGCAGCTACCCAGTAGAACACAGTTTTACGACATCCAGACAAAGTACCTCATCCCAGTGGTCAACCATGCCTACAAGGGACAACAAGAGAAGATTTTGGAGAGGATTTCACAACTTTCTGCCTCTGGAAATAAACTGGAACTTTGTGGAGACGCACGATGCGACAGCCCTGGTAAGCTTTGATGTTCATGACTCGGTTTGCCGAGTCACAGAGGCATCAAGTTCCGTGGCAATGGAGCCAATGGGCTTTCAGAGAGGCCTAGATCACCTTCTTTACCTTGGAGTGGATGTCGGGGTGATTGTGACTGACAGATCGCCATCTATAAGAAAAATGATGCGGGAAAGTTATGCGAACATCCGCCATGAATACGATCCATGGCATGTCAATAAGAGTATGTATCCGATTTCATGTATCTTCACTTTCCACTTGTTTGATGCCAGTTGTGGCTGGTTTCCTGGAAGCTCATGTCGTATTTGATCTCTTTCTAGGTCTAAAGAAGAAACTGGTGACCATCTCCAATAAGAAGGACAACCGCGAACTGCGTCCATGGGTGAGATCAATCACCAACCACTTGTACTGGGCATGCAGTTCCAGCCATGGTGATGGGCAGGTAACTATTTATGGAACATTGAAAAAAAAAAAAAACAATGTCTGGAGTAACAATGCACATTGTAAAGTAAGGACAAAGATATTATTAATAGTTTTTCTCAACACTGTACTCTCAAAAGCATACTCTTCTACTGCAAGGGTGGGGAACCTTTCTCATTCGAGAGGCCACTTCAAATTCATCTAAGGGTAGTAAAAGTACTCTGAGGGCCGTACTATGAAGACAAACCAGGATTTCCCACTGCACTTTAGGCCTATACTGAAGGCAGCCACCTTTAAAAAAAATAAAAGCCACCTTTTCTAGGTCCCCTGAATATAACTGAGTCGTATTGCATATCTAATTTATCAGATTCCTTTACCAAATATATGACATTTCTTGTGAAGCTGCATAACACTAAGATCATATCGGGGGCGTGATAAAACTGCCACACGGGCCGCAAATGGCCCTGAAACCATGTGTTCCCCATACCTGTTCTAATGGTTGTATTTCACATGTTTTCAGGAGTGTGTGAGACGATGGCTGACCATTCTGAACCATATACGTGGGATACACAGATGGGAAGATAATGGACGCGAGTACACCTGCGCTCATCGACCACTGTCTGAGGATGAACAAGAGAAGAAACGGTGGCTTGAACATGATTCCTCCGCTTTTCGTGCCTTCAGAGAGGTGGCCCAGGACAAAAATCTCCTTCGAGACCTGCAGCAGATGGCTCTTTTCAAGCACACTGGTATGCCTTTTTTGAAGTATATATATATATTTTTCATTATTTTTATTATTTTACACACTGTTACACATTATGTATTACACATTATTACTACTAATTAACACTGTATTGTGGCCAGTAACTAGAAAAGGAATTAAACATTATGTTATTGCCATGTTTCTTCAAACATCCCACAATTGTTAGAATGTAAGTACACAGTTCTATAAAACTGTTTGCTTTGCTTTGTAAAACATCTGATTTGCTCTCATGTATTGATCAACATGTTTCAATTGATCATGTTTTGTAGGATCTATCGAAGTATACCATAACGTGACCCTGAAGTATGCTCCAAAGAGGCTTCATTTCACGTATGACTCAATGAGAGCCAGAACTCAGTTGGCCATCATGGACCATAACATGAACATTGGCAGGCAACAGGCGACAACACGTGAGGGTAAGGGAAGAGTCTTCCTCCAAATATAACTTCTTCACAGTGCAATGGTCTGAAAGCGATTAGGCCAAATATTTATGATGGTACAGCCAAAGCTACTGTACCATGTAACTGTACCGTGTGACAAATGCTCACACAGTGTACATTCAGGTCAGTAATAACTTAATATTCATACACCAAGTGTATTTTAGAACATAGAATGTGAACCGCTATTAAGACCAAGATACTCAAGGTTAAAGATAGCTGTGATGGCCTATTTAAACAATAGGCACGACTGTGATTAAGCAGTGCTGCTTTTGCCAGGCAGCACGCATGAGCACTGTCAGTTTGATGCATTCTGGTTAGAATTTTCTGACCACAATGCATCAAACTGGCAAAGTGTGCATCCGCTCTGCCTGGCAAAAGCAGCACTGCTTCATCACAAACGTGCCCAATGACTTACGTTTCCTTTTGTCATTCTGGACAGGAAAACCTCGGTACAAATATGTGTACACAAAGACGACACAGCAGTGGGGTGCCAAGCCAGCCTACGAAGCCACTTCGCAGCTGTTCAGGAACGACCTCATGGAGGACGTTCTTACATTGAGGGAATCAAAAAACCTTGCCCCTTGGCCCCGTCCTCCTCCTCGCCAAAGACGTTTACTTCAAAATATAGCACCTGTACCCAGGCCAGACCCAGCTGCGCTAGTGGCACAAAGACTGTCTCGATTTAAGAATCTGTGACCAGAGACTGTGTTTTTCAGAATCTTTTTGCCCCAGTTTGCACATATGGTTATTTAGTTGGTTTTTTTTGTTTAGTTTTTCAGTATTGACACAATATGTTAAGCAAAGAGTTGTTTGGTCCAGTGTTGCATACAAAGGACCTTCAGTATCATTTACATTGTTTGCTTATAATTATTCTATTCCTTATTTCTAGTTAATTTAATGTGTGATCTACCTCTGTCTTAGCCTCCTCGCCAGAGGCGCCTGCTTGAAAAGATAGCTATACTGTTCAGGAAGCTGTGGCCTGAGAACGTTTTAACACTAGAACTACCACGGAGGGGTCAATTGACCTTTTTACCTAAAAGCCCCACAAGGGGGTCATTTGACCCTTTGGACCCCCTGCGGACACTCCTTTTGTTGTGGAAATGTGGCTGTTAGCAGCTCACAGCTGTCACTTGAGACACAGAGTGTGTGTGTGTGTGTGTGTGTGTGCGTGTGTGGATCATTTCCAATGCCTGTTGAGTGCTGTATCTCTGCATCTTCGTTCCTTGGAGAGGAGCTTCTTTCACCACAAAATTCTTGAGGGAAATGAAGCAGTAGTCCACATGCACTGGTATTTATCCATCTAACAATTGCCAGGTTGCATTCACATGAGTCGTTATGGTCACATGGCATGGGAGATTCACACGTTACAGTTTTTCTCGATTGGTTTGGCTAATTTCTCAAAACTGAGATGACATTCTCAAAACAACACAGACAAATCCCCAAACCAACTTGCAATTTCCCAAAACAGAATGGCATTTTTCATTGCTTTCATCAGATATCAAATGCTTTGTACATGTCTCAAATGTTTAGTACATCTCTGCAGATGGATATGTACAAATACCCTTCAGTTGACACATTCAGCATACATTTAGCACATTTTCCAAATAAATTGACCTTGCTTATCTAAACGAATTAGACAATTCTCAGTCTAATGGTTGCCCTTTCCAGAACACGTCAGCATTATTTCATTGTGTAAGTCATCATATGCAAAGTGATCTACGCAATTCCCAAAACAGTCAAGGACATCATATTTTAAGAATTTCATTACAGAGTAAATTCATGACAGTGTTCAACAGGTCAGATGGTATTGTAACTTTACTAGTTAGTAGAAAATAATTTTACATGTACAACCGTGTATACTACACTTTCCTCTGTTATTTGGCTAATTTCGTGACATTTTTTCAAACGACATTCTGTTTTGAACAATTGCTAGTTGCTTTGGCATTTATCCATGTTATTTTGAGAACGCTATCTCTGTTTTGAGAAATGAGCCAAACCAGGGGCGAGTTTAGGCTATTTTTAGTGGGGCCACGGCCCCACCGTGACTTGGCTCGGCCCCACTAGCTCAGGAGCCTTTTAAAATATTATTTGTGAATTGGAAATGAATTCAATTGCGCAGTCGCTTTGCCCTTGCGCAATATTCTGCTGCTACTGCCCCGTCTGGCAACCCTGTGAATGAGCTTCAAGAAAGGTTTTGTGACGAGTCTGCTACACCTCTTCTGATTGGTTTGCATCTTCATGCAACTGCCTGCCGCCAGAGTTGTGTTCAGTTATGATTTTTGCGAAAGTAGTTTCTGGATTTATCATGCAGCCGAGGCAGAACCCAAATCGGCGCATATTCTTGTGATGAGAAGGTATGGAGCACACACTACACACAATAAGGTGTTTGTAGGCTACAGTGCTATGTGCGGACTATGATAACATTGATTGTCATCATAACTGACATAATTTTGTAAGCGTTGGTTAAAAAAAAGTGTTGCCATGAAAGACCATTAAAAACGTCCACTGGGTCGTGAATATCCGTGAAATATGCTTAACATAGGTAGCGGTGGGTAAGATCTTGTGAGGTGGTGCCTTGCGACGCACAATTTTACTTTCGCCGGTGTTATGGGGCTCTCTGTTGACCACTTCATGCAAGGCAAGGTGAGTCGAGAATCACAAAAGCTTGAGGTAGCAAGATAACGGAAAGGGGAGTCAAAATACGGATGGAAAACAATGCGTATCAACCTACTATGGAAACCATGCCATTTATTTTCAAACGTATCCGAAAAAATCAGAGGACAAATGATGAGGACATAGTGCTAAATATGGGTTGTTACTAATAGCCTACGCTACAATCAGGACAGTCAAAATTATATATCTGCCTGGCAGCGTTTAGCTAGAAGTTGTGACTCGAGGGAATGAAACATACTTCAGCAATTGCGTTGGAATAGCGAACCGCGGGCAAATCTCGGCTGAAAATTATACTGCGAGTCACGCAGTCGAGGTTCGCCCAAATGAGATTTATCCATATTTTGGTGATGCTGTAGGCCTAATTATGATGTGAGAATGCGGGCTCTCCAACTTCTCACTTAGCCTACTGATTTTAATGATTGGGAAGTGTGAAGGTTGGACCTTACTTTGCTCTTATTGGAACATACTGGCTCGGAATGAGCAGGAGTGACTTTGGTGCCCGTGCCGTTTCTACTGTCCATTTAGTGACAGGGAGCGCGCACCTTGTTGCGAGATTCCCATAATCGCATGACTTTGGGTAGGGATGTTTTCATTGTTATTTTTATGTTTGCTTGAGAAGGAGATGTCAGATTTTAAAAACCCACGATGAATAGGCTATTTATCTATTGAGCTACCGATTGGAACTGTGATTTGCGGTGCAAGGAGCGCACATGAGAGGGAAAACTCTTCTGATTATATTTAAGTCACTCAATGGCCTAGCCCTAAATATATAGTACAGTAATATCATCCAATTAGGAGTCTTAGTTCTTCAGTGTCTTTTCTACTTGTTGTGCCAAGGGTAAAATCCATACAAGGTGAAATGGCATTTAGCCATTATGCTGCCAAATGATGAAACAAGCTTCCTGTTCAAATTACTGTAGCCTACCTGTAGAGCTACCCTAACTAGCTGCCTAGGCTATCATGTTTTGACAAAAAAAGCTTCATTGTCATCTGGCTTTGTATCTACTCTGTATAATACTTTATACTTTATAATATTTTCCTCTCTCTTTTTCTTTCCTCTCAATCACATAAGAACTAGGCCTATGCCAACCATTAGAGTGCATATATGACACACAGTAGCCTATAGGCTACCAATGTAATGTAAGTTAAAATTCGTGTGGGGAAATGCAATGTCATGACTTGTGGGTAGTCCTTCATTGAGTGAACTGTTATTTAAAATTGAAAGCCTTTTGAAAACAAAATCTCAAATCTGAAATAGAAATGAAACGCTTACTCTGTCAGGTACTTCTGTCAGGTACCACTGTCAGCACCAGGGGCCCGGCCCACCTAAAGATCATAAGCTAAAATCGCCCCTGAGCCAAACCCATGAGAAACCTGTGATATATGGGCATTACTTTCTGTATATGAATTTACAGTAAAGAAAGTTACTGATAAATGTCCTTGGTAAATTATCTGTGTTGTCAAACTTCAATGGTTTCACTCACTTTTTCATTTTTATACATAGTCGAAATCTGTTAGCTGAACGTAGATAAAACACCTAACCATTTTGACTGGCAGTGCTTACACAATGGCAAAGGGACAATGTATTTTGGGGGTACTGATGATATATGTGGGGAAGAAATTTAGTTTTGACACATGGGTAAACTGTTTTTGTGGTGATATGAGCGAGTGATGAGGATCCATGTAGTTATGCTGAACCATCCAGTTTATTTTGACAGAAGGACTAAATGAATGCAAATGAGCCAAAGCAATTAAGAAGGATCTATGCCATTTTGATGGTACTGACTATTTATATGTGAGACGGTTTAGTGCTGATGCAAGAATGAGGTGTTTTGGGAGGTAGGCCTATATGACATTTTGCTAGTTATCTGAACTGTTGTGCAGAAGTGTAAGAATGTTTGGCCAAATGACCCAATGGTTATAGGAATGTCATCTCAGTTTCAAGAAATGGGCCAAACCAATCGAGAAAACTGTAATTCAACCATTATCTGGTTGCAGTCGTCATGATCACATGGGATATTCACACATTCATTGATGACTTATATGAAGAAAATGTGCTGACATGTTTTCAGGACAACCATTACACTGAGAATCAACCAATTGGGATAGATCAGCAAGGTACATTCATTTGAAAATTCTACTAAATGTAAGCTGATTGTGTTAACTGTAGGATACTTGTACATATCCATTTGCAAGGATGTACTAAATGATTGAGACATGTACAAAAGCATTTGAAATTTGATGAAAGCAATGATAAATGCCATTCTGTTGTGAGGAACTGCAAATTAGTTTTGGGATTTCTCCATGTTTTGAGAATGACATCTCAGTTTCAAGAAATGAGCCAAACCAATTGAGAAAAACTGTAACACACTGTCCGCCAAACTGTGCTATCTGTCTTTGCTGCTGATATCTTCATGCAAGTTGCTATTTACCTGTGGTGATTTTGGAGGCTGACAGCCCTTGGGAAGAAGCTGTCTGTCCCTGTTTGTCTTGGCTGTTAGCACTGTAAGGTGTGACCCCCTCACCCCTCACCCCACACACGGCCCCTAACAGCCTCATTACCATAACAAAATGAGTGATTAGTGTATTAGGTAAAAGCCACCGGGTCAAATGACCCCTCTCTGGTACTTCTAGGTAGGCAGAAAAATCCTGGTAGTTCTAGTGTTAAACTCTGTTTTATTTGGATTTTTTTACATTGTGCACAAATCGTTTTTCAGTGGATTTGTTTCTTTTCTCCAGGATTGATATTTTGTATTGTAGGCCTAATACATTTTGCACATAATTACTGTATTCATTATTTCTAGTTCATGTGTGATCTGATCTACCTCTGATTTAATCAGGCAATTAAACTGTTATTGACTATAATGAAAACAAACAAAATGTGTTGGTTTATAAAAGTCTTATTATTTAGAACATAAACAGGGATATTTTTGTTTTACATTTTCACACCAAAAGAGTTTTCTTTATGACAAACTATTTACACTATTTACAAAGTACAAAAACTTGAAAGTGAGTCAAATGATGCTGGTAGCCTCGTCAGCTTCCTGGAACCCATGGTAGGTGCCGGTGGGACACGGGTATTGCTTTCGAATGGCGTTTACAACGCAGCTGGGAAGGACCAGTCTCTGACGGCGTCCTAATTGCTGTCCCTGAAGTGCCCACTCCAAGAAGACGCGGTACGCGACCAATCTGCACTGTCTGGGGGTGGGGGTGGAGAGACAAGGAAAGGTGTTTAGCGTTACTTTACATGACCAATGTATTCAAAACAACAGCCATGTGAGCAGAGGTGTCAAAAGTAAAAAATAAAAAAGAAACCATTTTCTTCACACACAAGTAACTTATCAGAGTAAACAGTAGCGATCAGCTAACTGCAACGATTGGATCAAGTTTGTGGTGGGTTCTTGATGAGTTTTCAGTGCTTTTTTGAGTAACAACAACTATTCAATTGGTTACAATGCAGTAAATGGTGTAACAGCTATGTAATGCCATGTGCTACTAGTTTTGTAATTACGCCACAAAAGTACTTTTACTTTCGACACCTCTGTATGTGAGATTACTTACTTTGTGGATAAAGATCCATTTGGTCCCTCCGGCGTGGGTCTTTTCTTCCAGTTTACCTTTGGGACGTGGAAAAAAGCCTCCAAAACCCAAAGGTGCAGAAGCGACCTGAAACCTTCTCCCAAGGTAACACACGCAACACCTTCCGTGTGTCCGTGCAGAACGTCCCAGTCTTTGCAACAAAAGCATTCCTCTTCGGTGGGCATTTTGTCGCAGCTTTCGCAAGAGCACCACCAGCTACCTGTGGTACGAGGCTGTGCGGCGAGAGACTCTTGCTGTGCCGCAGCCTCCTCAGCTTGCGCTCTTTCTCCCTCTCTCTCTCTTCTTCTGCGGCGCTCGAGTAATTCTTCCTCGGTATACTCCGGTTCGAACATATAAGGACGCCCATCAAACTCGTCCTCATAATCTTCGAAATCCTCGTAATCGTCGAAAAAAGCCGCGTTGTCCGCCATTGTCGCTGAAGTCAGCGGTCCTGTTCTTCTCTTCTGTCCCCGAGTTCAGCGTGCGCGTCTTCTTCCGCCAACAATGATGTGACGTCACTGATCGGTGAAAATATTTTTGTGAAATGTGTATTTATTTTTTTATTCTATGTCGTCATATACACATTGATAATTGCATATTTTAAGTGGGCCCAAGAAATGTACTTTGGAAATTAATCAGTCTACTTGTTTCCATCTTCTCAAGGAAGATCAGAAACGCCACTCTTTGGTTTCACGGTACTTTTCCGGTATCCAAACGCAGAATGCTAGCGCGTTGTTGGCTACAAAACACCCATTGTTTAAAAAAAAAACAAACCTATAAGTAGACTAATTAATAGTAATATGAGTAATATTTTATCGCTGAAGCTGAAGTCAGTTTTAGACGGTCTCCGACTGCAGTCCAATAACCACGTGATGTATCACATGACCTATTGTTTACTGTCGGTTTGGCTCGGCGATAGACTTGTCGCGACTAGAAAAAAAGATGGCGGCGCCCGGCAGAGTCCTCCGAGGCGCAGCCTTCAAAAACGTAATTGTAGTTAAACCAACGGTGCACTATCAAACTTCTCAGTGCCTGGATTTACATGTCAACAACCACCCGACACTACGGGATTAACATTTTTGCAACTTTGAGCCTCGTAAACGGGTATAAAGTAACGATTTAGCCCCATGGCTAACACAGGTGCCAGGACCTCCCAACAGAAGCTGCATTTCACCTAGCTCGCGGGGTCCCGCCTACCACTCGGATTTCGGAATGCAGGGGACCCTTGGATGCGAGGTATGAGGCAAACGTCAGCGCTCAGCATCACATATTGACACAACGTAAACCATTTCACACCGGACTACTCCTTTAAGCATACAGTGTATTGCAGGCATAATCTGATGGCCCACTCAGTGGCGTAACGACACAGCAATAGGCCCGTAAGCAACATTATCTGTGTGGGCCCCATATAAAGTACAACACGTGATAAAGGTCACATAAAGGAACATAAAATGATGCACTTCTTAGTAGTATTGATCACACATCACACACAGAAAAATGGTGACAGCGCACCTTGAATGGAAATTTGATGACAGCGCATCACCACATAAACAAAAACATGCTGACGGTGTGGCAGCTTTTGTGATGTGCACCGGAATTCTCATCCGCATGTACATCTGCTTGTACGAGGCTATGGCAAGCGATGTGGGACAAATGTATGGCAGGAACCGAATGTCAACATGAACAGAGATTAGGCCTACACAATCTTCGATATGGTCAGCAATTGTTTTGGGACTGTCATTTATGTTATGCCTACACTTTGGAATTAGATCAGAGTCTTGTTGTTACACAGGTATATTTGATTTACCCCAACTGTACCCTGTACTTAACTTTACTCGGTCTACAAGCAGATACAGGGCGGATGAGAATTCCGGTGCATATCACAAAAGCTGCCACACCGGCACACCATGCATGTCCATGAAAACACATTTGGTATACCGCTACACATCCACGAAAACACGTAGGCCTAGGTGACGGCAGACGTAGGCAGTAATCATAAAACCCCGAAAAAATCAGACGAGCCAAACCTCAGTGTATTTGAGTGCATTTAAAACGTTCACTTTACACCTGCAAAGTGACCACACAGACGCGCGACAGACCAATCCAGGAACCCACTAAAACTCCTCCTATGTTGCCAAAATGAAACTCAAGAGACTAATTGTTAGTCTTTCAGACAGATATGCAGTCATTACTAGGCACAGTACTAATCATTCAAATACATTGACACTCTAGCTGCAGGTTAAGCTTGTGTCTGAAATGTCTGTGAAACATTCACGCAAATGCATAACTACAACCGATATCTTTTCAAGCACCACCCCTTCCTTCAACGAATGTGCAGTAGCATACTCCTCTGTCGTTTTGGCATATCTGCACTGCAATGCCATATATGGAGATTTTCCAAAGTCTTCATGAAGACATGTAAAAACAGAACATGACGAGCACAGGTACCGATTTAAAGCGCACGAAATTTGAAAAAAGAATGTTACAACATCCGAGTCCGTCTACATAGCGCAATAACAATTTAGCCAAACACACTTCAAAACGGGCTTGTGACAACTTCAGGCTTGTGACAACAATCGCACCAGGCAAAATAAACCCAACTCATTATGCCACGGCCGGCAAAATTAATAACCAAATGTCCTTACCTTACCATAAAACGCTGTCTTGATCTCAGGGCTTCTTGCAATTATTCCACTTGACTTAAATCCACAGTTCAACACACGCACCGCGGCTAGCAAGCTGGATATGTGGCGTGCTAACATTGTTTTGCTTGTTCTTTCCCCTTTTCACGTCTGCATCAAGGCTGTCGGGGAAATGTCCCATATCAGTTGGGTGCTCCCTCGTCGGTGTTGAGCCGGCCAGGTTGTCATCTTCTGTAACGAGCTGTCACTGTCAGAGTCAGACCCCCTGCTTCTAACACAACAAGGGGGCTAGATACTTTCACAGCCCCACTCTGTCCATAGTTCTCTTCTTGGTCGCAATCTTCACTGTAGCTAGCAGGAACAACGTCCACCTTTCCCTCTGCGGCTCTTTGAAAGGAGTTTATTTTCGGAAGTTTTTTTCAGTTCTTCCAGCAGCTCCTCTTTCCATTTTCTTTTTTGAAATCCGCTCCGGTGCTTCTTTCTGTTATCCATCGTCGCCAACACATTGTTAAAGTTTAGATAATATGATCAGATTTCTTCTATGTCTAACGTGATGTGACGTCTTGCACGTTGCACCAAAGTTCTTCCTGTATGCACGCACGTTACGTAGGCTACGTAACATGTTCAATCAGTTCATCATAACCCATAATTCCAAGTCGTAATGTAAGAAAAATAAAAGACTCAAATACACCGTATTGTTAAGATATTTATTGCAGTTTGAAACATATTATATGACTATTTTTAAAGAACCGTCTAATGAACTAAACAAAGTTATTAGCACAGTATTAATAGTAGCATGGCCAGGGCCGGTTATAAGCATAGGCCGGCTAGGCGGTCGCCTAGAGCGCAATGTGAAGAAGGAGCGCCGAAATGGCGCTCTCCGATGCGTAATTTTGCGATATGGAGGGTTTTTTTATGAAGTCGCAATCAACAAAGCGTGGCGAAAGCGCTCCTCACGGCAAAGCGCCCCTCAGCCAATAGTAATATCGCTTTCAACTGTCTCTGGGAAGTCTGTGAACCAATAAACAGACAGTCCTGAGAAAGGGGGCGGGACGAGTGACAGCGTGCGATCTATTTTGAGTTTGGAGACTCATTCGAGAGACAGAGGGCAAGGGCGAACAGCAATGCTGCTCTGCTGGGTGGAGAATTGTTATGTTCTCATTAAACCAGTCATTGCATGATGCAGGAGTTGCAGAGGGTGTTTTGGAAGTATGTGGTTTAATCAGCAACCGTTTGTGGTAATGTAAAGCCTAATAGTTATGAGGCTACTGTTTGGAATTAGAGGGAAAAAGAGCTTTGCTTTTGATCTGAGAAATCGCTATTTAGCATGCTAACATTAGCCAAGTATGCCAAGCAATGAAATCCAGTAAAGTAGCTGTTAGTAGCCTACTCACTAACACCCACCTGACATCATAATACTTGCTTAGGTTGACCAGCAATGTAAAGTAAGACTGGTGCCATGTTTAAAACAAGTTTAGCTGCCATATCTCCTTCCATCCACTTGAATGAATTACCTGCTTGTTGTAAGCTTAAAAAAAACATTGTTTCCAGACCAGAATGACATATAGGCCTACATTAATCATGTAAGAGAACCATGCACAGCATGTTTTCATGCTGAGTGATGTAGTATTACAGACAAGTGAGGCTATTTACTATATTTTGTATATTATGAAATTCAAAAGCGTGACAGCTTTTCTCCCTTTCTCTCACCCTGTCCCTCCGGTTAAAACACATAGATAGCCCCCTTCTCATTCTCCTACTCACAAATGCACCACTATTTCCAGTACAGAAATGAAATTGGTTTGGAATCATAGACAGCACAAATGTGTAGCTTATTACAATTGTTATGCTGCCATGCTTTGTGATGCTGTAGGTAGTGTAGATAGGCTATCAATGCAGACCTCCTTGGTAGGCCTATTGTCTACACATGCATTTGACATGCAAATGTACTGTACCACTCTCCTGGCATTTCAATTCCATTTTACAATTCAAACACATTGATAACCTCCCTCTCATCTGGGGTTGGGGGCACCACCACCATTACATCCAAGACACCACACAGTGAAGGTACTTTCATGCGACTCAATCTGATGTGTTGGTCGGCTGTCCAAAAGAACCAGAAATCCATTTGATGCAAAACAGTTATTGTTCTTGATGCTATTTAGTTAAGCTTACTACCGGTATTACTCTTGTGTTCTGGGGGAGAACTCAAACTCGCCTAGGGCGCCAAATAAGCCAGAACCGGCCCTGAGCATGGCTTTGCCATTGGTGTCGTGTTTAAACGGCACACCATCATGTTGGACGGTGGCATCTGTTGTGATATAAAAACGGTCCGGTCAACATCTAAACATTAGAAGAGCTGCCGGGGAATTTTCTGCGTGTGCAGAGACATTCAAGTTCCCAGTACCAATGGGGGCCCACTAAGCGTCCGCAAGGGGGCCCCTGAGAGCTCGGGGAGAGCTGAGAGCTGGGCCCGTAAGCAACTGCAGTCCCTGCTTACCGATAGTTATGCCACTGGGCCCACTGCTTTCTGTAAGACGGTTCCTAATAGAAAAGACTGTCTGGGCTCCATTGCTTCAGTCTACCAGGCTAAATAGTACTTTCCCAGTATGAGGGAAAAGTGGCTGGATCATACCTCCAGGGGGTAGCTCATGAGATCCATTGCTCTGGTCTGTCCAGGCCTGCTCTGCAGCGAGGAGAGGTGGAGGGAGCAACAGGAGGCAGAGCAGAGAGACGGAAAAGAAGAAAAGGAAGAAAAAGAAGAAGGAGGAGAGAGAGAGAGAGAGAGAGAGAGAGAGAGAGAGAGAGAGAGAGAGAGAGAGAGAGAGAGGGGCAGAGAAACAGAGAAACAGAGGGAGAGTTAGAAAGAGAGAAAGAGACAGAAGGAGAAAGAGAGAGGAGTGGGGGTGCATGTCCTCCCTAAGAGAAGTGCTAACTTGGACAGTGGGAGGAATTTTTTGCGGTTTATCCAGAGAGCTGCTCCATCTGTGTAAACTGGAGCCTGCCAGGATGTAGACTCCCTCTACCCACAGACTTAACCCTTTACGCACAACACAGCTCTCTCTCTCTCTCTCTCTCTCTCTCTCTCTCTCTCTCTCTCTCTCTCTCTCTCTCTTGCTTTTTCTGTATCTCTCTTTCTCTG
>NC_085866.1:32375878-32380878 GCF_034702125.1 Engraulis encrasicolus | reverse complement strand
ACACCTATTACTGATAAAAATGGGTTAACGTTTACTCATTTCAGGTAGCTTTTTATTACCACTTGTTACTGTTAAAAATTGGTTAAAATTTACTCATTTCATGTAGCTTTTTATTAACACCTATTACTGATAAAAATGGGTTAACGTTTACTTATTTCATGGAGCCTTTTAGTATTACTGCTTATTTATCAACTGTTAATTATTCTGATTACTTTATTGCTGTGTTATTCTTATTCCTATTAACCAGAGGTGAAAAGAGTACTAAAATATTTTACTCTGAGTAAAATATTTTAGTACTCTTTTCACCTCTGGTTAATAGGAATAAGAAAAACACAACAATAAAGTAATCAGAATAATTACTCTGTTGAAATTGTACTCAATCACAAGTAAATGTACCATTGAAATAATCTACTTAGGTAAAAATAAAAAGTATATCATTTAAAATTAAAATAAACTTTGAGAAAAACTAAAAAGTTACTTTTTAACAATCAGTGTTTTCTGCCTCTACTGTGTTGTGCAAACGTCCACCAGGGAAATTACAATTACAACAAACCTGTGCATATCAACCAAGATGTTTTATTTAAAGGGATATCGCCAACAGGAAAATGTGAAAAATGAGCAGATACACAATGTTTCAGTTTATCTCACAAAAAGTAAACAAACATAAACAACAGGACCATTTAATTCACGAGTTTGCCCTGGAGTATGGTAACCATAGTCAATAGGCATAATTCGATGTTAGCTGCCCTCTGTCCTGGGAGATCATGCGGCACGAGATCCGCTTCCACTCCATAAGTGTAGGGGACATGTAGCTGGGTGATCCAGTGAGATGAGGGAGTAGGGGGAGGTGCTGGGACAATTAGGATAGCCTTTGCGCATGACAGGGGAAGGAGGGAAGGAAGGATTTAAATTTACGCGAAGGCGGAAGCTAGACATGGCAGCTGTCAATAACTCTCAGACTTCCTCCAGAACTAGGTTTATATAAACAATATGTAGAATTTGTAGCAGTTTTTGACAGAAATAGTCAAATTTTGTTCCGTTTTCACTTTGTTACTGATAAAGGCACATCAGTGTATACTGTTCTACCATTAAACTGCACACATAAAAAGGATACCAGTTTCTTTTAAAAAAGGATATCAGTTCCAGTCTATTTGGTGTCCAGGACAACAGTTTCAAACAAACGGGCTGCTCTACTTTTCAAAGACTAAATCCAAGGCTGGATCTCAAATGGTGCACTTGTGCACTTCGGGCACTATGTTTCAGTGCGTAACTAATACGGCATGCACACTGAAACATGAACACTAAAGTGCACAAGTGCACCATTTGAGATTCAGCCCATGAATACTCAGAATTCGTTTTACTCTTTGAGGAAGACATACAGCAGTGAAACATCAGAGTCCAACCATACTGATAACATTGCAAAGATCTCCTACTTATTACAAAATCAATTGTTTAGTGGTAAATAGTTGGGATACGGGACAATTAACCGGTCAGGCCACTCAGAGAAACCATTAGCAATTACAGCATACTGTATACTGGAGAGGCCAGTAGAGCTGCAAACTGGCTCACAGAGACCGGAGGTGCTGTGGACGTTGAAGGCACGGTGGATGGTGGCAGGGATGACCCAGGTGCTGCAGGCACAGTGATGACTGGCAGCATGGTGGGGAGTGGCACGGATGACCCAGGAGCTGCAGGCACGGTGATGGCTGGCGGCACGGATGACCCAAAAGGTGGATGGTGGCAGGGACAACCCAGAGCATGGCAGTATGGTGGAAAGAGCTGCTGCAACGAGTGGAGGGACTTCAGGGATGGGCACAGTAAAGTCCTCAACCTTTTCATGATTGTCCTCCACTGTGATGACCCTTTAACAATAACACGTACTGATTACTACATATGCGAGTGAAATACAGTATGCCAAAAAGAGTAAAAAGATAATGGACAGAAAAACAACGTACAGTGCCTGTATTTATATGCCCAGTATCTCCTCTCGTTCCTCTTCAGGACCATCATCTCAGGTGTGGCCACAGAACACTGTCGCCTTCTTTCATCAGGCTGCCCTTCTCCCGCTCCTGGGTCTTCTCAATGTTGTCAGTTGTCACACACCTGAACACAACCCTGTGACAAGATACACTATTAAGAATACTCATTGGTTAAACTTTTTTTCTTTAAAGGTACATTCTAGTGTCTGTTTTGGTCATCTGTCTAGAGCTGAAAAAGTAAAGGGGTTGAGTTATTAGTAACAGTTGTGACCAATCCACAGTGTATTTGCCCTCTACACAGCTCTTGACAGCTTCACATAGAAGTTAAGTCATCAGACTGCTCACGCATTGTTGACTCAAACACACACACAGACAGTGCAGACCCTAAAGAGAGAAGACCTGCCGTCCTTTTTTAAAATAGAGACCCTAAAAAGAACACTTGTTACGCTATTCTACGGGAATAGGCTGTTTCAGAACATAGGAGTTTGTTTCAAGAAATTTAAGAACGTCCGGACTGAGGCCACCATAAGGAATGAGCGGTGCCCACTTCATATCTGAAGTTAACGTGACCATCCATTTGCTTATTTCAGAAATAACACCTGGCTAGTTTCTTTACAAATGTGCATACATGGTCCATTGTGCTCCAACAATGAGAGCGCAGCTTGATTATGTCACATCTGTATGCAAACAGTAAAGGGATCTATTGACCTCAAAGGTGCACTGTGAAATGTATTTGGCAGTCTCGTTCCATAATTCATGCGGCCCAGTCATAAATCTTTTTCACTGATTCTTACCACCACCATCAAATTCAAAATATTCTCTATGACTGCGCAAATTGCAATATTAGTTATAATAGTACTAACTGTAAATATGAGTTTATTATTTAGTTGCAAAATCTACTCTGCCACCATCCTACACAGTGCACAGTGCAACAAGGACAGCAAGCCTGAGTGAGTGAAAATGGCTATTCATAAACAAATAACATGACAGTGTTATGGCCTTTAAGTCTGTTTATTTTTCTTCAGTCGGCGACTTACCCTGTTCCAGAATGACTTCAGGACAATCATGCATATAAAAGATGCAACACCACTGCCTGAAACACATATAAAAGCACATAACAATTAAGTTACAAGTAAGTCATTCTTGGTCATTAATATGACTTGCCACACACCACATAGGCTGTAGCTTACATGAGAGGTAAGCAGTTACCGCCTTTCCTCAACTCCTGCAGTAGGCAGAAGCAGAACACCTTCATTATGCACAAAACATTGTGAATAATTTGACATGGATAAAGTTTAAGAAGTTGTACTTTTACACTCGATTCTTATGTAAACATTTCTACTCCTTGCAATATCCGTTTTGAAGCATTTGTTTCACTTTTTATACTAGTTATGAAAATATAGGCTACCGGTCTCTTTTCGTTGGACTGCCCTTCCTAATGTCAAAAGTCATCACTTTTCGGTACAACTGAAGTGTGTGGGTAACTGCGGAGACCAGCGAGAGAGAGAGAGAGAGAGAGAGAGAGAGAGAGAGAGAGAGAGAGAGAAGGGCTGTGCTTATGGAACCTGCGCGTGTCTGTTCATAGCGAGTCCTTCGACTATGAAAGCAACTATCAAACTATCGTTGTCAAAACTAACCCTGAGATTGAGTTTGCAACGTCCAACAAAAAATAACTGACTTCATGTTAGGTGATGTTATGACCGTGGATGATCACATTGGGAGGTCCCTCGCCAAAAACCTCCTCTCACCACTACTCAGAGTAACATAAGGGCGTGTTGGTCAACATAGGACTACTATGATACATTTACAACAAACTAATCAATGTCTCCTCGCAATGTTAACGGATTGATCCTTTGTTAGCGTTTATGCTCAGCAGGATTTAGCATGTCTAGGGTAGCGTTGTTTAAAAAGTTATTTGATGATCGATTCCTCTCGCTCCCCCTCCCAGTAACACAGGCACCCGGCATGCACAAACCGTCTGTCTCGCTCCCCATCTTCAAACTGTCGTTCAAACTAAGAATGTCTATGATTATGATTAATAATACAAAAAAGTATTTAGTTGACTCGGCACCAGGCATCCCAGAATGATGACTGTTTACGCACACTGCTTTGACAGTTGATATGAAGCATTTCGTCGCGCATTTCATTGATTTGAAAACTTGGTGACCATAGGAATTTACACATTTTTAAAACAACATTCAAAGAGGACGATTCGCGACGGGAACTGCTGAAAGACTTACGATGAAGGATTCAGTGACCAGCTACAAACGTAGCCGTTCCATGTTGAATGGATTTATTGTGGAGAATGAAATAGTGAAGTAATGTGCCGTTCGTAGTCTGTCTACGAGCACAGTCCTTTAGGTGCATGTAACTTGTAAGATTATCACACTACAGCCTTGTGTGAAAGCAAAAAAGGAGGCTATCTTGTAGAATTTTCTCCTCCGTGCTTTCGCGTGATGCAGAGCATCAAGTGGCAGTGGCAGCGCAAACAGTGGATGGAACATTCGGCAACAAATATTTGTAGAACGACACACGAGGTCAGGTCACCACCAGCAGCCAGTCCCAGTCTGCGCGCCAAAACTAGCCAACAAGGCAACATTTGAGAATGGAAAAAAAACTCGGCTGCAGCGGGTTTCATTCTACAACATTTTGAAATTGGTAGTGCTATCAGTTCATACTTGTTGCCTTTTCCAAACGAAGTTTGTACGGTAGCTTAGGCTGCATGGTCCATTGACTTACCGTCTGTCTGTCCGGTGGGTTGCTGATAGCAGGCTGCCTCACAGACAGTCAGACAGTCATTACGAGCCAACTACAACTCTAGCGTGATTTAGTTTCCTTTTGATCATTGTTCATGTTTTGTATCCCATGTTTAATGCACGACTGGCCAGCTTACCTTCTGAATTTGTCCCGTCCACTGGAAGTTAACTTCATCCGCTGCGAGGCTCGCCACAGTCACCGGTTGATTCTTCTTCCAATGAAGTCCCAGAAAGCAATGCGCATTGCGGGCCTTAACCAATTTCA
>NC_085866.1:32355878-32358378 GCF_034702125.1 Engraulis encrasicolus | reverse complement strand
AGAGAGAGAGAGAGAGAGAGAGAGAGAGAGAGAGAGAGAGAGAATACACGTCTTTACACAACAGAATACCAGAATAAAAATGTGGAAGGAACTGAAGAGACAGTGGAGGAGAGGCTCTGGAGGAGCGGAGCAACAGGGGAAGTCACAGAGCCTTACTGGTGGACTTCCTCTTCGGTGGCGACGGCAACACACTCCTCCTGCCTTCTCACCATGTCTCCCTTTCTCTTTCCTTTCCCCTCCTTCTTTCTCTCTCTCTCTCGCTCCCTCATGTTCTCAATGCCTCTTCCTGTTTCTCTGTTAGCATCTCTCTGTTATTCCCGCTCCCTCTGTCTTTTTGCAACCCACCACCACATCCTTTTTTGATTCCCTTGTCTCGCTGTATGTGTCTTGTAGTCTTGTGTTGAAAAATAATTGTGTTTCTCACTTACTATCTTCATATCTCATCGGCTTCTTGTCCTTTGCTCCTTTATTTGTCATATTTCTTTATTTCTTTTTTTTTTATTTCTGCATTCCTATGACTTCTCTACTCTTTCTGCTGTTACTGTATCTGTTTTTGGAGATGTCTCTCCCGGCCTACTATGGCAACTAATTTGATCTCTTCCAGTGAGTAAAGCTGGGCTTACACTGTGCGACTTTTGCACCGATTTTGCCCCGATGTGGCACTCGCGCGACTTTTTGGGAGTCGGGCCGATTTCTTGCTCAATCGCAGGTCTATCGTGAGTCTCGCACCGTGCAGTGTACATGGGGTAAAGACAAGCGATTTCGCCTCACGATTGTGAAATCGCAGGGTCGCAAGAAAATCAAAACTGTTTGAAATCCTGGTCGTGGCTCGTGCGTAAATCGCACAGTTAAAGCAGTGCTACGACCCGATTTGACTCTTCACATGCACAAATTAATAGGGCCGTGCGATTTGCTGTTGAGTGCGACCTCATCTCCACCTCAGGTGCGCATGTTCCCTCCTCTGCAGACCGGGGAAACATTCCTGTCGCTTCGCGCAGTGGAAGCATTTGGCTCGCATCCGACTGTCGGCTCGTATAGTGTGAGGATGTGAGTCGTGAGATGTGAACTTTTAAATAGTGAATTTCCATCGTGCAGTGTGAGCAGGAGCTTAATACCCACGAGCGAAAATATCGCACAGTGTATGCCCGGCTTTAGATGGACAGACAGACAGAGAGCGAAAGAGAAAGAGGGGAGGAGAGAGAGAGAGAGAGAGAGAGAGAGAGAGAGAGAGAGAGAGAGAGAGAGAGAGAGAGAGAGGGTGAGAGAGAGAGAGAGAGAGAGAGAGAGAGAGAGAGAGAGAACGGTCACTCAGTTCCCAGAGTTCCCTTGGAGGTCAAAGGGCATCATGTCCATCTTGGGCTTGTTCTAACAGGAGCCGGGACTGCCACACCAAATCAATGAAACAGTTAACTGAACAGCCACTCCAAACATCACCCCTCCTTCCCTCAACCTCTCCAGACATGCGGAAGACTTGTGGTACTGTCTTTCTCACACTTATCACACACACACACACACACACACACACACACACACACACACACACACACACACACACACACACACACACACACACACACACACACACACACACACACACACACACACACACACTAAAATTTTCGATTTATCAACTATACACAAATGGAGGTTACTGGTGGAGAGTTATGTGCTTTGTAATTTGAGTCCTATAGTGTGCATTTTGTGACTCCAGTGTGTGGTTTTAAAACGTCTGATGTGTTTGCATCTGTGTGTGAATATGACTGCATTTCCAGCTACACGCAGACGTTCCCACCAAAGTCTGCATATCAAGTCTGTTTATGTGTTGAGACACAGTGCTCTTCACACGCATGTGCATGTGTGTGTTTGTGCGTGCGACCATGCCTGTCTGTGCGTGTCTGTAAGTGTGCCGATCTAAGTCTGCAAATGTGTGGCCCTGTTTAACAGACTTCTTTGTTCTAAATATATATCCTCCCCTCTTCTCTTTTTTTTGTCTTCTTTCCCCTCTGAGGAGGGGTGTCGGGTGCCTAGCTAAAGACCTTAGCAGAGCACCATAACACTACTGTGGGGTGTAATGTAGCACTCCGATGGGAGCCCGGCGGTTACCAGTACTTACTCTCCATGGGCCCAGCTATGCACACACGTATCACAGACGCACACACTCACACACATGCAAGCGTGTACGCGCGCACACACGCACGAACAAAGACACGCACATGCACACACGCACACACACACACACAGATATAGACTGTTAAAGTCATGCACGGTTGTGTGGTACGTAGACCACACATGGAATCTTCATAATCTTTCAGAATTGGGAGCCTTGAACTTTTGCTATGGAACGCGCTTGAAATCATTATCCAAAAAGGCTGGATTTAACGTTATAAACACTTCATAAAAAAGCCTGCTTAATGTCTGTCACAAGTGTCATTGGATATGTAATTTTGATAACAGACAAGTTGGTAGCAGTGATACCCTGGAGAAGTTGAATCGCCTCCCT
>NC_085866.1:32335878-32340878 GCF_034702125.1 Engraulis encrasicolus | reverse complement strand
TTTGATGGTTACGAAGTCTGCCTCCTTTAGCTGTGGATGGTGGATACTTTTGTCTAGTCCTTTGCAGCGCAGATTTTTGATGCCGCCCAGGAAAACATGATTACTTGTTGTGAAATCTTTGTCTTTGACTAGACACCATGATTTTGAGAGAGGCGGGCTGTTTATGTATCTGTTAATTGATGCCCTTAAGCCGACAAAGCTGCTTTTAACCCATCCCCTTTGCCACTCTTAATGGTGGCATAAAATTGCCTAAGGACAGCATTGAGATCCGCCTTTCCAATGGTGTCCCAATCCAATTGAGTGGACTCTTCTGCGCACCACGACTCCAAGCAGCGGATTGCCCACATCGTTGTCTTCGGAACCGGACCGCAGTGTTAGATGGTGACAGAATTCAAAGCATATAAAAGGACAGGGTTGATATAAGCACCTTATTCATGTAAAACTCGGAAAAAGTGTTCAACCTTTTTTGTTACTGAAAAGGGTAAAATCAAATTACAGATTTGGACATGCTGTCTATGAAATGCCACGCTCTAAAATGTGTTAAGCAATCCGTGTCTGTCAATGGGTGTTATTCAATGTGTTACTATTTTTACATCTCAGGACTCATACCCCCCCAACACACACACACCCTCCTCATATGTACATGTCATTTCCAGTATCCCTGCTCTTTCTCACTACCCTGTCTGAAATTCCCCAAAGTGATTGAAGTCAGCTGTATGCAGATCGCCACATGGCTTCTATCTCTTTCAAGTACACACACACACACACACACACACACACACACACACACACACACACACACACACACACACACACACACACACACACACACACACACACACACACACACACACACACTGAATATTACAGAGATACAAAAAATGCTAATATTTTAATCATGCTTTCTTGATCTCAAAACGCGACACATACATCAACATGTCTTAAGTACCAAAGTACCTCATCCTGCTCCGGTCTTTCCGAGCTAGACAGGCCAGTGACTCATATCGTTCTCAGAGTCTAGTGTTTGTGTGTGTGTGTGTGTGTGTGTGTGTGTGTGTGTGTGTGTGTGTGTGTGTGTGTGTGTGTGTGTGTGTGTGTGTGTGTGTCTGTGTGTGTGTGTGTCTGTGTGTGTGTGTGTGTCTGTGTGTGTGTGTGTCTGTGTGTGTGTGTGTGGGGGGGGGGGGGTGTGAGGGGAGAATATGGTGCGACCCAGTCTCAATGGACAAGGGGATTTCCAATCACACACACCCACAAGAATGTAAACATCTTGCTCGCACTGCTGGACAGACCATATTGCATACTGGGCATATTCCAGGAGGCCTGCAAGTCACAACTAGTGTGTCAAAAAAACACTACAAATGTGGGTCTTATGGGGGACTTGGGCCTACCATGTACAGTCCAACAACAATGACACAGAAGCCTTTATTTACTTTCTTTCACCTTAAACCCAAGTTACATGGGATAAATAGTACCTGTAGACCGCTGTAATTCCGGAGAATGTCTGAGTTCCTAGTCCTGTGCAAATGAGCCATGTCTGTAATTTGTCAAATAATAATTCAGCAGCGAATTACCTACTGTCTTTCGCCAAACACAGATATCCAGTGATAATTAGGCCTATAGTCTCGTGTGAATGCACATGTCTATGATTGTGATTGTAATTGCACGTTTATATCCTTTTTTGCGTAAGTATTGGAGGCTACTGTTGAAATTTGGATTAGCAATGTTGTAGTTATTCTCGCACCAAACAAAATCTGATTCACAAAAATAACAATGCAATAGCATGAAATAATAAAACAATAGCGTGAGCAATGGGTACTCGCAGCAAGCTGTTCTCTTTGAACAACATACTGTCAGCTATCTGAGGTGGCCCATGCCTTTATGCTCATCAATGGTATTTCCACATTTCTTGATAAAGTGGATGCAGTGCTTCTTATGACAACTGTTTTAATCCTAATATATTAACGTACAACACTAATATGCCAAGGGGGCACATAATTAAAAGGCGATGACATACAAAAACATTGGAAAATGCAATGAAAACTTTGAAAGCACATTGGTTATACAGGATTCAGCTGGAGTTATATTGTTCAAATAAGCAAGAGGGGTTGGAGGGGCAGGTAGGGGAGTAACGGTGAAGTTCTAGCGCATATTCAAGTGAAAGGATAGCTTGTGGATAGGTACTGTCCCTAAAACGTGTGGTATGGCATGGGATGCTGGAGTACCTTTTCCCTGGTGGTAGAGTGTGAATAGATGGTGTGCTGGATATGTAGGGTCAGAGGTGATGTTCTTGACTTTCCCAGCAATTCTGGTGTTGTAATGTGAGGCTAAGGTGGGAGGACTGTGGCCAGCTGTTGCTTATTTTGGCTTGTGGTGTTGCCATACCAGACCAGGATGGAGAAAATGTGGAGCAAGTATTCAATTGTAACATGGTCAGTGGATCATGCCTACTTGACTGACCTCAAATTTAATGTGGTGGGATTTTGAAATGATGAGACCTGTATTCAGGTTCCATGACAGGGAATGATGGATAGTGCTGTCTAAAAGAACGGAAGGAGTCCTCCCACTCCTGGTCATTAGTACAGATGGGATATACTGGCCTGCCCTTTTCCCGAATTTCACAATGAGTTATTTGGTTTTGGATATGCTGAGTTTGAGATTATTGACTGTACACAACTGAACTAGATGTCTGGCCTCATCGCAATATGATGTTCCGTCCCCAACACGTATGAGACCTGATACAATTTTATACGTTTGACAGATGGGGAGTTGGATATTCAGTTGTTGGTGCATACACACAACCTTGTGGCGCGCCAGTTGTGGTAACATCAAAACGTGCCCATCATTGTGGGCGTGCTCTAACTGACAGTTGACCGTTGACAGTTAACGACGCTGACTCTTTGGTCTAGTGGTCAGAGCCCCAGATTGATACCCCAGAATGTCTGTGTTTGAGTCCTGGTATGGCCACTCCACTCCACTTAACTACAAATGGTGTCATAAGTGGGATGGCTTGTTGTGTGGCCATTGGTGGCGCACCCAGGTGTGTTACCGATAGGAGGACCTCAGGGAGGGAAACCCTGGTGCGAGTGACCCCAATATTGTTTGTGGGGCATCCTGTAATGGGAGAAGTAGTTTCAAGGGACACCAAGAGTGTGTGAGTCACACACACATACAAAGACGTACAAATGGTTGATGTAAACATTTTTTTGTGTGTCAGGAGGAAAGATGACCAACAGATCACAAGATAGAGACATGATAAGACAATAGAATGTATTTCCCTTACATGGCATTTACATTTGTCTAACACTTTTATCCAAATCAAATCACGGTTTAGGTGGAGAGGGGATGTTACGGGATACTTGTTCAATGTCAAACTCCCTAATCATTAAAGGCACTGTTTTATTGGGGGAAGAAGGAAAAAGAGAAGGAGAAAGGGTGAAAAAAGTGCAAGAGATGAGATTTCATTCTTTTCACCCTGTGATATTCTCTCTCTCTCTCTCTCTCTCTCTCTCTCTCTCTCTCTCTCTCTCTCTCTCTCTCTCTCTCTCTCTCTCTCTCTCTCTCTCTCTGTGCTGTGCCTCTAGTACTGTAGTAATGACAGGTGACCTGCACTGTCCCTTTGACCCAGTTGTGAGTTGCAGTCACTGTTAAGCACTGTCCATATCCCTGCTATGTATGTGACTCTACTGGCCTATATCTGAGTTCTGCCTCTCCCTCTCCCTGCCTGCCTCTCCGTCTGTCCTTAAATTAGACACACACACATGGGCTTGCACGATCCAAAGACAGACAATGCCTCAAATGTTGTAAAGGCATGGTGCAGAGTGTTGCTATTAATGCTGTGGCTACAGCAAGTGATGCAACACCTTAAAGGTGCAGTGTGCAAGATTGTGGCCAGAATAGGTATTGCAACTATGCTTCTCATTGAAATTGTGCTGCCTATCGCCAAATCCACCTTTCATGTATGAAAAGTGCAATTTTCCCAGACATATTGAATACTTGTTAAAAAGTTAACATTTGTGAATGGGCAGCATAGATTCTGGAAATGAACCACTAAAATATTACATGGTGCACCTTTAAGGCTCATAGTACAGTGCCGTAACATAATATAATAGCATCACACTGTACCAAGCACACACTGTCATCGGATGCAATATTCGCCAATATCCGAGTTTCAATGCTTAAAAGTACATCTGTTGTGTATTGCATGGTTGATGAGGGCTTTGCATCATGTGATGCTGTGCCATGCTGTAGATGAGAGCAGAGCATAATGTAAGCACACTCAGTGGGCACACTATAAAAGGACATCTGATATTGAGTGGGATCCTCCTGCACTCATCCAAAACAGGCAGGGTGTTTCCTCTTGCTCTTGAATACGGTGCAGTGTGCTTCCCCCGCTCCAACTGGAAGATGTGCTTGATAATTATGAGCGCTCTCTCGCTCTCTCTCTCACACACACAACCCCATCCTTAGCAAGCATATTCAAATATAATGTGTGTGTGTGTGTGTGTGTGTGTGTGTGTGTGTGTGTGTGTGTGTGTGTGTGTGTGTGTGTGTGTGTGTGTGTGTGTGTGTGTGTGTGTGTGTGTGTGTGTGTGTGTGTTAGAAATGCACCGGATCCTGATTTTTAAGGTCCTGCCAGATACCGGATCAACTGCTTCAGATCCTGCCGGATCTGGAACCAGATACCGGATCCTACACGATCATCATTATTATAATGATTATAATTACATTATAATGCAGCCAATAACGTCTACCACTATTATTATGAGGTTATTTGTATGTTCTTATTTATTTATTACCACCGCCGATATTTTCCGTCGCGTTGGTCTGTCTGTCTGTCAGCAGGATAACTCAAAAAGTTATGAACGGATTTGAATGATTTAATTCTGGTGCTGATCCAGATCACGAACCGGAACCAGGAACTTTTTAAAAAGATTCTTCACCATTGCTAGCATACAAATCTAGATGCCCCTAGTGACCACAAATTGAACTGCGGGACAGGG
>NC_085866.1:32318378-32330878 GCF_034702125.1 Engraulis encrasicolus | reverse complement strand
ATTGAACGAACACTACTATACAAACACAGTCATTAGTAATATTATTATAGTTACAAAAATGGCCACACAAGTAGCCCGGGCACGTCATACTTCCTGTGACACTGCATAGTAAGACTGGGCATGTCCATAGTACCTGTAACGATGCATTTTTCGCTTCTCAATTTGTTTGCTATATTGTATTGTCAGTCAAGGCAAGCACACCAGAGCCCCGTTGGCCAGAACACAAAGGTCCAGTGGGGAGTATGATTGGAGCAAGTCCAGCTGGACTTCTGGGCGGCGTTAGGGGGAGAAAAGAAGTATTGTTGGCTTGACATCAGCGACAGTAATGTCTTGCCAACCATCAGGGTCGTCATCTGCTGTGTTGCACAGCTGGCTTTGCGGTGGGACAGGGCGACGGCGTGCAGGAGAGGGACCCTTGCGTCGTGCAGCAGAGGCAACTGGAGGGCGACGGCGGGCAGGAGAGGATGAGGGTGACAGTCACAGCAGGAGGTTGCATGCGGCGCGAGGAGGAGGCAGCGGCAGTAGGCCGTGAGGAGGAGGCAGCCGCAGCATCAGGCCATAATGAGGAGACAGCCGCAGCAGCAGCAGACCGGGAGGAGGAGGCAGCCGCAGCATCAGGCCATAATGAGGAGACAGCCGCAGCAGCAGCAGACCGGGAGGAGGAGGCAGCCGCAGCATCAGGCCATAAGGAGGAGGTAGCCGCAGCTTCAGGCCATAAGGAGGTGGCAGCCGCAGCTTCAGGCCATAAGGAGGAGGCAGCCGCAGCAGCAGCAGACCGGGAGGAGGAGGCAGCCGCAGCATCAGGCCATAAGGAGGAGGTAGCCGCAGCTTCAGGCCATAAGGAGGAGGTAGCCGCAGCTTCAGGCCATAAGGAGGAGGCAGCCGCAGCAGCAGCAGACCGGGAGGAGGAGGCAGCCGCAGCAGCAGCAGGACCCTTGCAGCGTGCAGCAGAGGCAACTGGAGGGCGACGGCCGGCAGGAGAGGAGGGGAGAGGTGACAGTCTCAGCAGGAGGTCGCTTGCGGCACGAGGAGGCAGCGGCAGCGGCAGCAGGCCGGGAGAAGGAGGCAGCCGCAGCAGCAGCAGTGGCCGTGGCAGGCTGTAGCCGGTGACTAGCAGACTGTGGTGGGGCAACAGAAGGAGCAGTGGAGGTGGAAGGCTTTGGAGGGCAGCAGCAGAAGTGGTGGCAGGTATTGTGATATCTCCAGACAGCCTCTGTATTTCAGCAGAAGCTGCAGCAACCTGCACCAGATGTTCTGAAGCTCCAATTTCATCTGCCCAATTTGTGTAGGGCATGTCCCGCTCTGTTCTTCTCCACTGTCCACCTCCACATCTACAGGAGACTCCCCTCTAAGTAAAGAAGATATATACTACATGTTATTTCTTACAATAAGGACCATTTGCATGTATTTCATTGCAGTGAACACTTTGACAAACAAAGAATTGATCTGAGCAGCAACATTAAATTGATGTATTTATGTATATTTATATGTAAGCATTCAAATGCATGTAGTAACACATTAGTAAAGTGTAATAGCAGTAGTATGGTAGTGACCTTTACAACTACTATTACAGCGCTTACGCTGTACCTTGCATCTACCTTGCCATTTTGACAACATAGTGATTGTGCAAACAGTATTATATTGTGCATATAGTATTATACATTTGCAATGCTCAGCATGCACTATATAACTATATAACTATATAACTATTATATACATAGCTACCCTGTAAATTTGGATAGCTATTATATGACCATATAATATAGAATAACATTTGCTATTACTGTTATTATTATTTTTATTATTATTATTAAAAGCACTAAATGAGGTCAAGTAGTTATGCAGCCACCCAATGTGTACTAGTGTGAATGTCAATTGTTGTGTTTTATCTTTTATGTTCTATGTGCTTGTCTGCTTATAACTTATGTCTCACTGTGTCTTATGTGTATTGTGCCAGCGAGTGCAATACATTGCCCCACGGGGACAAATAAAGTTCTAACTAACTTATTATTATATATAGAGTCGAGTCATATCTATCTATCTATCTATCTATCTATCTATCTATCTATCTATCTATCTATCTATCTATCTATCTATCTATCTATCTATCTATCTATCGGTGCGTGCATACAGTCGGTGTAGTAATGCTAGTGTGCAGTCGCATGTTGGCTACTTACACGTCCAAAACGGGATCTATGCGCTCGTCAAACGGCTCCTCAGCTGAGTCCATGCTGTCAGGATATCCATTACTGAGACAATCAATGTCATCATCAATGTCGTCGTCAAATAACAGCTGTAGGACTTTATCCGTATTAAAATAGCGACGCTGCATCTTCCTGAGTTTTTTAAATTTCGCGCTGTCGGGGAAACACCGCTATGCGCAACTGCGAGAAGGTCATTTACGCACATGGCCAGGAAAAACACAAGCAACCGAACATGATGGTTACGCATGGACCAATCGCGTTTGCTTTTCGCTCTAACGTGGGGAATCCCCTGATTTTGTCAACCAGATGGGCGAATACTATTGGCCGAATAAGATATCATTGACCTTTAAACTCCATGGTTTGGGCTATTGTTATTTTACGCAACCTTGTTCAAACCCGGAAGTAGATTTCGCGTGTAGAACTCGCTTGACAAAAGTTAATCAAACACAAAAAATAATGAAATCTAGCGAACAGAAACGATGGATTCTAACAGATAACAAGTTAATGCTTCAGTCTACAGCCTTGTTTTTGAGGAATAAAGGATTTTATTATCATCAAAATGTCGAAGTCTCCGTGGATTATTTCAATGAGGGAATTCAGTCACTTGTAACACCTAAAGGTAAGCAAACTCATAACACATCAAATTCAAACTTTAAGTCTTCAAACTTAAGGTATATCTTTATGGTGGTGTAAATGAATTTTACATGGGGTTTCAGACCGTTTCAAACGCTCCTATTATGTTTATACATGATGTTAGTTTGACGAAGTCGGACAATTTGTTTACATTATCAATGAACATAGCGTGCGGTTGATGGAGGATTATGAGCTAACCGTGGCAGCTACAATCGTTGGGTTTTCTGTGTTTGTAGAACCAAGTGTGTTTATTAGTTGTGTGTATCGATTTTCTTTCTGAAACATTTTGTTTATACAAATATGTTTGTACTTGTTGTTTCGATCGTCTGATGTCCCGTATGCGCATCCGCTAGGGGCGCTAACGCATCAAAGGGTTAAATCTACCCTAATCCTAAGGACTATCTGAGAGGAAAATTAGCCAGGTGATTGTGTGTGCATGTGTGTGCGCGCGTGCGTGCGTGCGTGCGTGCGTGCGTGCGTGCGTGCGTGTGTGCGTGTGTGCTGTTTACTATGCAAATCCGGTTCATAATGGTATTAGCAGAGAACACACACTGCATATTGTCTTCCACTTGGCAGGAGCAACCAAGAGTGGGTCACTGCTGAAAAATAGCACTGTACTCTCTCTCTCACACACACACACACACACACACACACACACACACACACACACACACACACACACACACACACACACACACACAGCATATTAATATTAAAATAACCACATGTCTTATTACAAGGACAACTCAATCACGGCTAATTGTATTAAGTAAGTAATTATCACAGCATATTGCAATGCAATGGAGCTGTTTATTACAGTGATGCTTCTTTATCCCAAGGCAGCTTTTGAGATCTGACATTAACAACTCCATTTAACCATTTGGTGGGGAAGTTTCAGCCAACTGGGTGATATGGAAAAAGCCAAACGCTCTGGATGTAGTATGACGTTTTTATTCAAGACCATCATTGTTTAAATTTCAGACAGAATATTCAAAATCCCAGCACTTTCCAAGGACTTTTTGACAATTTATGAAATGGGCTAAAGAAGTGCATTTTAGTGAACATCTTTCTTCATAGGGAGGGAAAGTGGAAAACAGCGATCCTAGCGGTTGCGTTCCTAACCCCAGGGCGATCCTATTGAAAACGACAAGTTATTTTTTAAAAATCCCACAAATATATGACGCCGAAATTATACACCAGACATGTGTTTCAGTCAACACAATATGGTGAACTACTGACTGCGAAAGTCTTGCGTAAAATGTGTAAATGCCCTATTAAAGAAAATAGAAATTGTGTCAATCTTGTCGGAAACGGACTACAGCTCCAAGTCGCTCCCATTACTTTTGGCTAATGTTTGGCTATGCTATTTGTATGGAGTGAACACATCACACACGACTCAATGTAGTCCTGTATTAGCTTTTTAAATAATATTAAAAACAGTTCAGATCAGTGGAAAACATTTTACCACTTGAATCGGTAAAATAGACCAACATGCATATTATATGACAGCCACTACTTTAAAAGGGTTACATACCGCCCTTCCGACAATGACGTTTTACAGCAGGAACCATTTTTCCAGCATGCAGGAACTGTTTTTCAAAGATCTCAGACCATATCTTGAAGGGCATTTGGACTGTGACAAAATTATACACTAATTCTGTAATTGCGCTGTCACTCTCCACTTTCCGCTCGCGTCGCAACATTGTTGCACATGTCAATAGAGTTAGAACGTTGTTCACACGCCTTTAAGTACTTGCAACAATGTTTAAATGACTCGGAATGGCAATCAAATACTGTCGGAATGGCGGA
Organism: Engraulis encrasicolus; assembly: GCF_034702125.1. Classification (NCBI taxonomy): domain Eukaryota; kingdom Metazoa; phylum Chordata; class Actinopteri; order Clupeiformes; family Engraulidae; genus Engraulis; species Engraulis encrasicolus. Next base: position 32,326,232 of record NC_085866.1, on the reverse strand, counting down.
ATGGCGGTATGTCGGAATGGTGGTTACCCCCCCTAAAAGTGCTCGTGACTGGATATAAACTACAGGCTGCCTGATGGGGCTTACCGTACATGGTAACACTTTACAATAAGGTTACATGAGTAATGATTATCCTCCTGAGACCCGGCAAAACATTTGTTTTGTTCACTGTAGTGGACATTACTTTGTTAAATGTCTCTCAAACAGAACTTATGCAACCTATTTCAATCTGGAATTACTGTAAACTACACATTTAGGGCTTTCCAGTGATGCCACATTTGGGGGGGGGGGGGGGGGGGGGGGTTGCTGTAGAACACCTGTAATCTGCTTCCAAAATGGCCACCACTGTAGCCAGATTTTATGGCCACAAGTGAGGGAAGTGATCATGTTTTGGAAAATCTTATGATTCCATGTGTCCAAATGAATTTGTTTCATAAATGTAACACTGAAATGCCAGTCAAGTTTCAGGATATTTTAATAACAACGCTCTCAAATCAGTCAATTATAATACCATGGTTGCCACATTGTCTAAAATGTATTTAGGGGATTATTTCAATGCTTTAATGGCTAAAACAAAGCTTTGGTGTAGAACTACTTCCTTCCGCCACAAGCTGCTTCTTTTTCATACTGTAACTTTCTGGCAAACTGCCATTACTAATTCTAAACTGCAGGTTGCTATGGCCAAGAGCCAGTCGTTAGTTCTTTCGCATTCGGTTGTCAAGTGAAGACTCAGTTGTTAGTTCTATCGCATTTGGTTGTCAAGTCAGTCGGCCCAATGTTCTAAGCGTCTGACATAGGCGCGTCTGACGAGCTCACTGGATTATGCTGCAGTTGCCATGATGATTCCTACAAATTTACAGAGCTCTTGTTTTGCACAGAGAATGTCTCTCTCTCTCTTGCACATAGTTGACAAATGGTAAATCCCATTATACCCCTTAGCCCTACACCTTTCCGTTTGCCCTCCGTTTTGTGCGTCCACTTGTAGGGGTAGTGGCATCTCGATTCATGTTCATAGAGGGGTAGGGGTACGGCGAAGGGCTTTCCACCCCTCCGCACAGAGATTTTCCGACACCACACTCCACGACGGAGAGCTACGACCGATTTCCCTGAATGTATTGCGAATGCATTTAGTTCATTACTTTGTAAACATTCATGAAAAGATCCAATATGGTTGTAGACAGCACAGGTTCAATGAGCAACATAGTTGCCTACTATACGTACTCTGACCACCATTTTACACAGTGCACCTTTAACATCTGGGGATCAGAAAGGATTTCGATTGGACAGAGGATGCATGCAGTGGGTCTGTGTCTGTGCATCTTGCAGGCATGGAACGACAGGGTTTTTAAAAAACAGAATTAGCGTATACATGATGCAAGAAAAATGTTGTTCAGAATTAACAACAGAAACCACCCTCTCTATTCGGAATAAAGTTTATATGTATTTAATATATATTTAATTTAATATATATTTAATTCTGAATTGACACATGTTTACATGATGTTTTCAAAGCAGACTTCATTTTTATTCTAAATTAAAAGGCCCATATTAATGAGCTGATAGATCAGACAGTTGTAAGCTCAGTATCGAAAATGAAGGTAAAAGCTTTGTGTTCATCTTGATATTCACACTTTCAGTGATGACTCCTGCTCTGAAAGGTTCTTGTTTACTAACTTTCAGAGAAATTAAAAGGATTCACCGAGACACACTTACGTGTGTTTCCAGGGTGCGATTTGTCGGAAAACCAGAAGGGGGGATATGTTTCAGATTTTAAGCAATATCAATGGAATTAAATTAAATTGTTATTATAATTATGTTGAAAAGTGCCGATTTCAAAACCAGAAGGGGGGACAAATCGCACCCTGTGTGTTTCCCACAATGTAGTGTGAATTAGTTCTTTCTTTCAAGTGTGTGGAACTGGCTGCAGTGTTTTCTAAAATGTTATGATTCCACACGTAGAGAAATTTGAGAAATGATTTGTCATGCAAAGTAATGTCAGACTAGCTCTATCTGACCTCGATACCAGGGATGGCAAATAACTGAAGTTTTAAAGGAAGTGTTTGGTGTTTTACCAGCTTGCCTGTGATCAGTGACCGCTGCAGACGGACTCTCATCACCACACTTCAAACGCAAGCGGGCATGGCGGCGTGACAAGGGCATGCGGGCATGAGGGGTACCATGACAAAGGAGGGAGAGGGAGTGAGCGAAAAAAAGAGAAAGTCCCCACATTTTACCTCAGCTTTGAATATGAGGGCAAGGAGAAGAAAGAAAGAAGGTAAGGACCAACACAAAAGAAAGAAGAAAGAAAGATAAACTGAAGTGATTGAATGACGCACAGACGGTGAATGTACTTCATATGCAGATCGCTGCTTTTGGCCGGCGGACTAAGTGGCAGGTAAGTGCATTAGAAGGGAGCGGGGCTGCTGGGGCATTTGCATGGGAATTAGGGAGAGTGGGGGTAATTACGGCGGGCCAGGGGTACTAATTGAATAAGGCATCAGCTCCTCTCTCTCCTCTATTTGGTCTCCACTCCGCGCTCTTGTCATTCCACTCAGGGCGGGTTTTTTGTGTTCGCAATGTCACTGTAGCGTCGCATCAACATCACACAATCATCCCGCCCAGTTTCCTTGACTGCTTTTTGAAGACTGTGTGTGTGTGTATCTAGGTGTGTGTCTGTGTCTATATGTGTGTGTGTGCCCATAGGTGGCTGTGGTGCTTGTCTGTGTGCCCAGGCTGTCCTCGTGCAAAGGTGTATTCATTTCATGTAATTGCAAAAAAAAGTGCATTCCGCATTGAGATGCGACGCCTTTGCAAGTTAAGTTGTGCTCCTCAACGATGCTGGAAAGCACTTTTGTCATGTGACTAGATTTGTGCAGTTTTGCTGCTGTGTCTGCGAATTTCTGTTGCTGAACATAAAAATGTAGGCCTACTGCTGTGCCCTGAGCAAAACCAGGCCTAACCTTAAAGGATTTATCCGGAGTTGGAACAAGTTTGCCTCGGTTTTGCATGTTTGGGATGAAATACAGTCACTCTAGAGCAAAATCAAGGCAAAAGGATGCGTTTTGAGAAAGTTTGATAATATCACGTTAGCCTCGTTAGCCATATCAGCTATGCAATATGATAGATTGCGGGCATCGTTTGTCGGCGGTTACACACATTTCAAAAACACATCATTTTAAAGTCTTGCACAGCTCAAAACAACGTCACACGTACCTCGTAATATGTTGAGGGTATCCACACATAAACCGAAGTGTCCAAAGCCCTTCGTGTATTCTTGAAAGGTCTGCAGAATGTGTTTTGTGAAGCTACTACCTTGAGAATATCTAAATTACGGTCAAGCCAACTATTTGACACTAAAGTCCACAAAGTAGGATGCCGAGTGCGTCGCATCATCAGCTGTGGTTACTCGCTATGGAAATAATCATAGCTGATGATGCGACGCACTCGGCAATCTACTTTGTGGACTTTAGTGTCAAATAGTTGGCTTGACCGTAATTTAGATATTCTCAAGGTAGTAGCTTCACAAAACAGAAGCTATAGGTTGAGGGCAGCTCTTCTTAGAAAGGGCTCAGGCATTCAGCACCCGTTTTTGCAGGTGCCTTAGGCATCAATAGGTTAAAGTTAAAAAATTAATAAAAGGTACCACGTCTATTCGATAGGGAGTCGACTCTTCCGTCAAATGCCTGCCAAACTGTCGGCAGAATGCAGTTTTAAAGGCCAACTTCCGATAAAACTCAGTTTTACTCACTCCTTTCGAAGATCGGACGGTCACCCCAAGTTAAACTCACTTGCAAGGCTCTCATAGCGGTGCGTCAACTCTCCTGGCTGTGTTTCCCGGTGTTTCCCAATTTACATAAATAATGCAGAGAAACGAGCGAATCACGAAAGCCTTTCTGTGTTTCGTCACGTCGAAAGAAGGCGTTGCCCACAAAGGTTTATATCGACCCATTTATCTAAAAACATGTCGAGTAATTTTTTTCTGCTTGTTTTCAAAACAAGCAACGTCTGGTGGCCCGAAACATAGCTTAGCTTAGCTATCAGCTGGTTGCTACTCTCAGGTACACACACAGCACAAAGCCTCATACATAAAGCCTGCTCACCCCGGTTGCTCCGTGCCTGCAGCTCGCCTAGGGGTCGCTGTCGAAAGAGCACAGCCCTGAATGGAGCCTGCACGCCTCCGTTGGCGCCCCTATAGTGCAGTACCACCCGGGGAAGTGGCGACTCTGTTTCCCATTACATTCTCTCCAAGAACTGGAGGACTGAGCCAATCAGAGACGCGTTTCTTTGAGAGCAGGAGGAGTGAGCCAATCAGAGACGCATTTCCACGAGAAACACGGAACACTCTCTCGTTTCTCCACAAGCCACCTTGCCAGCTTGCAAAAACGTCTTGGAACAAAGCAACCAGAACGTTTTTTAAAACAGGACCAACGCGTAACACATTCAATAACAATTGGGAACACGGCAATATTAATTAAATGACGTTGAGAGGCCATCTTTAACAAACATCCACATAGACACTGTGAAAGTGACTTGCATGGGTAAATGCTGCCATGCTAGTTCCCATGCTTTCTGTATGTGCGTGTGTGCGCGCGTGTATGCGTGCGTGTGTGTGAGTAAATATACAGATGAAGTAATGATTGGTGTGTGTGTGTGTGTGAGAGAGGCGGGGTTGGAGTGAGGGGGAAGATCTCCACTCTGTCTCAGACATAATCTACAAAGGTATCACTTTACCTGTTTCACCCCAGTGAAGCGAAGAAAAACACTACACAAATAAAAGAAGATAGACTCTGTTTGGATGAGGGAGCTGACTGTTGTGTGTGAACGATTCAAAACAAATACCTCCTGAACATAAACATGTTATTTTATCTCATTCATGGTGATAATTGTGCCATTTTTCATTATGTATGTTCTGTTAAATATGGCTGTTCTGTTAAATATAGCTACCTGCATCAATGCCACCTATCAAATCGTGCTTTAAACCACCAGGGCGGGATTAACGTACAGGCACGATATGGCTGCAGCCTAAGGGCCCCCCACCCGCCAGGGGGCCCTGATTGGCCATGGGGAAGAAGTTTTCAATAATAGTATAATTGTGATACAGTAATGAAAAATGCGTCTGCCGCAGTACATAGTTTTAAATCTTGTTAATACATGTCATCTTTACCTCCTATGTTCAAAAAATGAGAATGAATTCTCTGACTCCAAATTAGGCACTCCAAATTAAAATGTTATTGATATTACAAGTCCTACATGCACATATTAAAAACAAGGCCCAATCGTAACGGCAAGAGTGCCTTCTTCAGGGCAGTAACACAAAAGAAACTGAAAGTTCCTATCTTGGAATTAGGACACCCATGTAAATATTGTCCCAAAATTGCCCTTTCGAAGGGGCCTACAGCAACTTGCAGCCTTAGGAGCCCCTGGCACATTAATCCGGCCCTGTCTGGCACATTCTGCTTTTAGACTCCACTGCCACTATGCCCGTGTCCCCTCCTGTTCCTCCCCACTCTGCTGCACTACACCCTCCCCTCACCCCGGGTCCCCAGGGATAGCTCCATGCCAGCTCCTTAATAAAGACATCATCTCTATCAGAGAGAGGAGAGAGAGACACGCGTGCCTTTAATCCCTTGTGTCCTTGCATGGCGGACCAGGGTGTCCCTGCTGTGTGTGTGTGTGTGTGTGTGTGTGTGTGTGTGTGTGTGTGTGTGTGTGTGTGTGTGTGTGTGTGTGTGTGTGTGTGTGTGTGTGTGTGTGTGTGTGTGTGTGTGTGTGTGTGTGTGTGTGTGTGCGTGCAACCAAGAGTGTGTGTGGAAAAAGAGAGGGCTATGTATTGTGGTGTTCCATACACCTCTGTGAACCTTTGTACTGGCCTATAATGTACGGCACTCTATGTTCATGCGTGCGTACGTCTGATGCCAAGGAGGGTCAGAGAGGAGACTGGTGCCTGGCTCGTGACTGAAGGAAGGTCAGTGGCATCTGGGTTTGGAGGTGGAGAGCTGAAGGTTGTTCACGTGCGGTGTGTGAGTGTGAATATGGTGAGTGCTGGTAATGCTTTGTGATTTTAGGTGCGCTACCGTAGTATTATGATGTTTCACTGCTAATTAATAATAATTTTAAAAAATACAGAATTATATAGAATTGTATAAAATTGTGTATTGTTGTGTTGGCTACATATTCTGTTTGAGTTCTTTAAACAATGGAACATTAATTTACTGTCTCGCTATCCATCTGACACACACACACACACACACACAAACACACACACACACACACACACACACACACACACACACACACACACACACACACACACACACACACACACACACACACACACACACACACACACACACACACTCATTTAATGTCATGGTAGCCTGTGGCACGGAAGCTGTCTAGGTCTTAGGGTAGTGTTTACAGGGCAATAGCTGCAGTGCCCACTGTAGATACCCAATACAAATAACAGGGAAAGTGTTTGTGTCTTCAGCGTACGTGCCAGACTCTGCCCAGAACGTGTGTCAGATTCTCTCTCCCATCTGAATGTGTGCAATGTGTGTGTGTGTCCACTTTGTACCCACTGAGCTCCGTCCCACAGCACCTCTGCAATACGGACGTCACAGGGTGTTATCACCCATAATAAAAGTGGCTTTAGACCCCACACATACTCCACACATACAACTCCACCTTATCACACCGGCAAGCACGCAGGCACGCACGCACGCACGCACGCACACACGCACGCACGCACGCACACACACATACACACACACACACACACATAAACGCCTACACCAGTGAAACACACACAGACAGACAGACAGACAGACACACACACACACACACACACACACACACACACACACACACACACACACACACACACACACACACACACACACACACACACACACACACACACAGGCCTCCATACCAAACAAACATGGACTTCGGGTGGATTCTGTTTTGAGGTAAATATTCATGATGTACTTGCTATTGCCAGAAATGTTCATTCCGGTTGAGTGATGCAACGAGGCGAGAGGATATCCTTGATGACAATATCAGTGATAATGCCCCTTCAGGACATGGGCTTGTTCTCTGTAGCACTGTACTTTGACGGTTACGTAAAATGTTTCTTACACACATTGGTAAGAAGGCAGTACAAAATATTGAATTGGCCAGAAAATATGGGCTGTAAAATATTTTAGTCAAAGGTAAAATAAAATAAAAAATAGATGTAGGTCGTCTGTGTGCCAGGGGCTGGGCTTGAAACCTTTTGAGTCTGCTCTGGAATATTCTGCATGATGCAGTGAGCGATTAGTAGTGGATGACCTATAGCACTCCTCCCAGCCTTTCTGTTAGAAAGGCCTTTATTTTGGGAAAAAGACCAGTCCTGTGTCCTGCCAGCTCTCTTTTCCTGTCTCTTTCCCCCCCCCCCTCTTCTCTCTCTCTCTCTCTCTCTCTCTCTCTCTCTCTCTCTCTCTCTCTCTCTCTCTCTCTCTCTCTCTCTCTCTCTCTCTCACTCTCCTGCTGTCCTCTGTGGTGGGTGTGTTAACATGGCCCTCATCACCTCCCCACATCCTGGCCAAAGCCGCATTAACCTAGTGTGTGTGTGTGTGTGTGTGTGTGTGTGTGTGCGTGCGTGCGTGCGTGCGTGCGTGCGTGCGTGCGTGCGTGCGTGCGTGCGTGCGTGCGTGCGTGCGTGTGTGTGTTCTAAATGTGCTCTGGACATCCCTTGCCTGTACCTCACATTGCTAACACACACACACACACACACACACACACACACACACACACACACACACACACACACACACACACACACACACACACACACACACACACACACACACACACACA
>NC_085866.1:32298378-32305878 GCF_034702125.1 Engraulis encrasicolus | reverse complement strand
TTTGGCTTTTGCTGAGCTGGTTGCTAGTGTAAACTCTGGATTTGTTTACAGGTGGAGTAATTATTCTTGTAAGATTATGCTATGTACACAAACAGCTTTCTTCAGTCACAAGCTTCAGTTTTCCTCTGTCAATAAGTCTCTCTGTTTTGCCCATCACCAAGGCACCAACAGTGACATGACAGTAATGTTAACCTAACCCAGCAACGGGATTGTTTGTAGTTCAGGGAGTAGCAGCTATAGGAAGCTAAATCGGTAGCTCAGTTTTGAGCATTTAGGAACAACAGTAGTCTATTGATCCTAATTGAGTTTGTGTAATGTGTAAAGACTTTGTCCTAATGTGCCCAATACTGTATTTTGTGTTACTAGCAGGGCTTGACACTGGGACCTGCCAACCGGCCAAATGCTGGTAAAACTTGGCTGTGGCTGGTAACAATTTCAGTGTCACTAGCCAATTTGACAGGTAGCTTATTCTATGGTATGACATATCAGAATACTGTATATTCTGCACGTTGCCCTTTGTGTATTAATTGTCCGTAATTACGTTCAAGAAAAAGCTCAGTTACTCAGTTTCTATTTGTTTGTTTTATTTCAATGTAGAAACCCATGCACTCATCTTCTTGCTTTAAGCACCTCATCTTCTGAGGTTAGATGTACAGCGTGATGATGAAAAAAAAATTGGCTAGTAGAATAGCTGGATGGCTAGTGACTCGGGGAAACCACTAGCCATAGTGGCCGGCAAGCGAAAAAGTTAGTGTCAAGCCCTGGTTACTAGGCAATATACCTGCAGGCTTCACTCAGCTACTTCCTATGCTCCATTTACTCAATGGATGTACCGTACTAGTAAGATGTTCATTTGATATGTAGGCTATACCATAGACACAGCAATGCTAGTCACTTGTAATCAAATGAAGGGGCAGTTTTTCTGCCTGCATATGATTAGCTCTGACAAGTTGGCTCTGAAGTTACTTACAGACTCATGCCAGAGAAAATAGCATTAATTCAATGTTAAATGTCATGTGTGTATTTTTGTCTGTGTGTGTGTGTGTGTGTGTGTGTACACACACTGTAACAGTTATAAAGTCACACACACACACACACACACACACACACACACACACACACACACACACACACACACACACACACACACACACACACACACACACACACACACACACACACACACACACACACACACACACACACACACACACTCATCAGCACACACAACAAGATATTATCAATCACAAACGCACACAGACCTTGAGGAGTCCTGTGTAATTACTGTTGTACTTTACTGCAACAAGACATGTGTGTGTGCGTGTGCGTGCGCGTGCGTGTGTGTGTGTGTGTGCGTGCGTGCATGGATGCAGGGACGCCGACAGGGGAGGACAAAGGGCTCATTTGTCCCGGGCCCTGGGAGATAGGGGGCCCAAAATTTGCCCCTCGTTACATTGAATGCAGGGCCGGTTCTGGTTTATTTGGTGCCCTAGGCGAGTTTGAGTTCTGGCGCCCCCCTTGAAATGCCAGGAGAGTGCTACAGTACATTTGTATGTAAAATGCATGTGTAGACAATAGGCCTACCAAGGAGGTGCATTGATAGCCTATCTACACTACCTACAGCATCACAAAGCATGTCAGCATAACAATTTTAATAAGCTACACATTGTGCTGTCTATGATTCCGAACCAATTTCATTTCTGGACTGGAAATAGTGGTGCATTTGTGAGTAGGAGAATGAGAAGGGGGCTATCTATGTGTTTGAACAGGAGGGACAAGGTGAGAGAAAGGTAGAATAATATACAAAATATAGTAAATAGCCTCACTTGTCTGCAATACTACATCACTCATTATGAAAACATGCTGTTCATGGTTCTGTGTTACATGATTCATGTATGTCATTTTGGTCTGGAAACAATGCTTTTTTAAAGATTACAACAAGCAGGTAATTCATTCAAGTGGATGGAAGGACATATGGCAGCTAAAATTGTTTTAAACATTGCACCAGTCTTACTTTACATTGCTTGGATTTCATTGCTTGGCATACTTGGCTAATGTTAGCATGCTAACTAGCGATTTCTCAGATCAAAAACAAAGCTCTTTTTCCCTCTAATTCCAAACAGTAGCCTCATAACTATTAGGCTTTCCATAATCACAAACGGTTGCTGATTAAATCACATAGTTCCAAAACAACCTCTGCAACTCCTGCATCATGCAATGACTGCACTGAAAGAAAAGTTATTTCAGATATACATGATAATATCATGGACATCGGTTGCACATGTTATTTTCATGTTTCCTAAAAATAATGTATTCATGTCATTCAAACATGATATTGGCTTATAGAACAAACATGATATTTTCATGTTAATATTTTATGTATTATTTCAGTTCTTATTTCATGTATAATACATGTTTCTGCTTTGCAAGAAACATGTTTTTTTCATGTTTCATTTACATGATAATATCATGGACATCGGTTGCACATGTTATTATCCTGTTTCCTGAAAATAATGTTTTCATGTCATTTGAACATGATATCAGTCAGTTTACAGTGTATGACAGTATATGAATGTCTGATAAGTAGCAATATATATGGCACATAAAAATATGATTTTATAAAATATATAAAACATTTACATAAACATAATTTCTGTGCTAACTTAACACAGAAATTGTTTTGATGTAAATATTTTATTTTATGTATAAAACCATGTTTTTATGTCCTATATATATTGCTACTTGATCAGACGCTCATATACGGTCATACACTGTAAACAGATATATCATGTTTATATTGTTATATATTGCTACTTGGTCAACCAATATTTACATGCTTTTATACTTGAGAATGAAGAGACTTAAACTGACTTAAAACTGCAGGTTTTTTTATTATGATTATTTCATCAAATACACTTTCCAACGGTACTCAACAGCTTAACTCATTCAGTTAAAAGTGACTGACACCCCCAATATGCCAAGTCATTTTGGAGAGAGAGAGAGAGAGAGAGAGAGAGAGAGAGAGAGAGAGAGAGAGAGAGAGAGAGAGAGAGAGAGAGAGAGAGAGAGAGAGAGAGAGAGCATTAAATGCACACACAAAACTACATCCAAGAAGATAAAAGGCACCTTCATTTCAAAACATTCATTATGATTGTACCAAAACATACAAGCACTTGCCAACAGCTTTGAGAGAACAAAAGGAAATGTCAATGGGGAGCTGCATAGATAGATAGATAGATAGATAGATAGATAGATAGATAGATAGATAGATAGATAGATAGATAGATAGATAGATAGATAGACAGATAGACAGATAGATAGATAGATAGATAGATAGATAGATAGATAGATAGATGGATAAATTCTGTAGACAGTAGTAAAGTTTTAGTTCAGGGACATAACTTTAGGCTACTTCACAATGAAAACTCCAATGTATTTCCAATTCATTTTGAACAGCCAGATCATGGAAGACCCTTCAGGTACATTACGTAGACAAATGTTGAAAATGAACTCTTGTCAAAGTATCTAAAAAGCAATGACCTCCTAAATGCACACAAATTCTGTAGACCTTAGTCAAATTTTAGTCCAGGGACATGACTTCAAGCTATTTGACAGTGAGACCCAATATGCAAATTGAACTTTTCCAACAGAACACTTAGCCAAGTCATTCATTTCGTTCAGGCTTGCTCTGCTCTCTCAGTCTCTTCCAGTATGATTGTGTGTGTGTGTGTGTGTGTGTGTGTGTGTGTGTGTGTGTGTGTGTGTGTGTGTGTGTGTGTGTGTGTGTGTGTGTGTGTGTGTGTTTTGAATGCTTGCTCTGAGGTGAGGCTCAGTCTCTTCCAGTACGAGTGTGTGTGTGTGTGTGTGTGTGTGTTTTGAATGCTTGCTCTGAGCTGAGGCCCAGTCTCTTCCAGTGTGTGTGTGTGTGTGTGTGTGTGTGTGTGTGTGTGTGTGTGTGTGTTTTGAATGCTTGCTCCGAGGCTCAGTCTCTTCCAGTACGTGTGTGTGTGTGTGTGTGTGTGTGTGTGTGTGTGTGTGTGTGTGTGTGTGTGTGTGTGTGTGTGTGTGTGTGTGTGTGCGGGTTGTGTGTGTGTGTGTGTGTGTGTGTGTTTTGAATGCTTGCTCCGAGGCTCAGTCTCTTCCAGTACGTGTGTGTGTGTGTGTGTGTGTGTGTGTTTTGAATGCTTGCTCCGAGGCTCAGTCTCTTCCAGTACGTGTGTGTGTGTGTGTGTGTGTGTGTGTGTGTGTGTTTTGAATGCTTGCTCCGAGGCTCAGTCTCTTCCAGTACGTGTGTGTGTGTGTGTGTGTGTGTGTGTTTTAAATGAGTTGGTTTTTCAGTACCTGAACCTTTTTGGACAGCATGGTGCCTTCCAGCTCCATGATAATTTTCTGCAGGACTTCAAAAGTGCGCTTGAGGCCGTCGGGGTAGTTCAGATTTAGGGCGTAAATCAATCCAAACAACAACGCGACAGCCAATGGCACATTATCCACATCCTGCAACACCTGCTGGCCTTCCAAAATGATGCCAATGTCATCTGCTTTGCTGGTGGCATCTGCTTTGACGATGTAGATCCCTACAGTCGTTTCCTCCATTCCCTCTTGCACTTGGATTTCGTCTTGTGCCTGCAGAGGGAACAGTCAAACGAAAGAGAAGATCAAACAAAAGAACAGTTGTTCAGTTGGAGTTTGTTGGGAAAATGGGTTAGTGTTTGGAGTTGGTGGTTTATAGAAGGAACTCCCAACATCCCTTTCATGGAAAACTCTACTTCTACGCCGTAACCTGTTTTTGGGCAAAAGGGAACGTAGCCCCTGCGGATGGGGTAGGCTGCAGGCCTGCTCACTTTTTGCTGAAAGTACTCAACTACCATAACATTGCAATGACAGTAGCGAGAGCCATAAGTAACAGATTCAGACATAACCATTACAATTTCAGTGACAGTAAGGTTAAAACATAGGCTCTGCGCTATGGAGGTTAGAGAGAGAGAGGGCACAGAGAGAGACAGTGTGGCAGAAGAGAGACAGAAATAGTGAAGTGTGAGAGAGGGGAGAGAGAGTGAAAGAGCGAGAGAGAGGACAGAAAGACAGAGAAAGGGGAAAAAGACTGAGACGGAGAAGGGGCACAGAGAACATCATCACCTTGCGACATGCACAGCACACTGCTTGTACTCACCACAAACGCGCGAAGTAGACATTTGGGGTCTTCATTGAGGTACACACACAACGCCTTCAGGATGCATTCACGTCCTCCATCAACATCATCCTGCATCAAGGAAGGATACATTATTTTATGGAATTTTAACAAGGAACACACACAATGCCTTCAGGATGCATTCACGTCCTCCATCAATGTCATCATCATCCTGCATCAAGGAAGGATACATTATTTTATGGAATTTTAACAAGGAACACATACAATGCCTTCAGGATGCATTCACATCCCCCATCAACATCATCCTGCATCAAGGAAGGATAAATTATTATTTCATAGAATTCTATGTCAACACTAATCAGCACTATCCCAAAATTCTCAAATTCTCTTACCTCAGTCATGCAAGCCAAAATGTTCTCTAGGCGTTTGTCAATCTGTCCTCCTCTGTTTTTGAACAGCTTCAGCAGCTTGTCAGACAATATGTCTAGCTGGGACAGGAATCTCGACTGCAAGGGCATTGTAGTTATTCTCTTGAATTCAGCATTTATCTGAAGACACAAAAGAGACAAATCACATACAACTTATAATGCCAAACTCTATGCTAACTTCATATAGGACAGTGGTTCTCAAGCTTTTTTTGAACAAACGCCCCCTTGGCCTCATCATAAGCCTGACAACACCCCCCTTAGTATTAAAAAAGAATGCCCCCCAATAGCAACTAAGCACCTCTCCCTATCGGCTGTATCCTTCCCACCGCCCCCCTAGAGCTCCCTACCGCCCCCGTTGAGAAACACTAATATAGGGCATAACTCGTCTACTTCAAAAATCGAGAGAGAGAGAGAGAGAGAGAGAGAGAGAGAGAAAAAGAGAGAAAGAAAGAAAGAAAGAAAGAAAGAAAGAAAGAAAGAAAGAAAGAAAGAAAGAAAGAAAGAAAGAAAGCGCGCAAGAGAGAGAGAGAGCAAGAGAGAGAGATAAAAACAGTCAGTCAAGTCTCTGTTTTTGACCAACTGTTGCATGCGCACAGTGATGCAAAATTAAAGCATTCCATGTCTTAAATGTGCATGGACATTCTGAAAACATGCATGAATACCTTGCAGGGCGACCAAAGTCCCGAGTTTGCGCTTCTAATGGGTCAGCAAATCGCCTTGCTGTCAGCAAAATGCCTTGTTGGAACGACTATGAGCGCCCCTTACAACGCCACATTCACCTGAGAGAGAGAGAGAGAGAGAGAGAGAGAGAGAGAGAGAGAGAGAAGAGAGAGAGAGAGAGAGAGAGAGAGAGAGAGAGAGAGAGAGAGATAGAGACAGACAGAGAGAGAGAGAGACAGACAGAGAGAGAGAGGACAACAGTCAAGTTTTTCCGTTTTTTGAATTTTTTCACCAACTGTTTCATGCACCGTGATGCAAAATTAAAGCATTCCATGTCTTAAATGTGCATGGACATTCTGAAAACATGCATGAATACCTTGCAGGGCGACCAAAGTCCCGAGTTTGCGCATATAATGGGTCAGCAAATCGTGACTTGTTGGAACGACTATGAGCGCCCCTTACGACGCCACATTCACCTGAGAGAGAGGGAGAGAGAAACAGGAGAGAGGGAGAGAGAGAGAGAGAGAGAGAGAGAGAGAGAGAGAGAGAGAGAGAGAGAGACAGACAGACAGAGAGAGAGAGAGACAGACAGACAGAGAGAGAGACAGACAGACAGAGAGAGAGAGAGATGAAAACAGTCAAATCTTTTTGTTTCTGATCAACTGTTGCATGCACTGTGATGCAAAATTAAAGCATTCCATGTCTTAAATGTGCATGGACATTCTGAAAACATGCATGAATACCTTGCAGGGCGACCGAAGTCCTGAGTTTGCGCATATAATGGGTCAGCAAATCGTGTCTTGTTGGAACGACTATGAGCGCCCCTTACAACGCCACATTCACCTGAGAGAGAGAGAGAGAGAGAGAGAGAGAGAGAGAGAGAGAGAGAGAGAGAGAGAGAGAGAGAGAGAGAGAGAGAGAGAGAGAGACGAAAACAGTCACATCTTTTTTTCTGACCAACTGTTGCATGCGCACAGTGATGCAAAATTAAAGCATTACATGTGTTAAATGTGCATGGAACATTCTGAAAATGTGCATGAATACCATCTACTTGCTGCACCCCAGTACCATAATCAAGCAAGACTAACTTACCAAACAAGACCAAGTTTAGTACAATCACACAATACATACAAAATAACGGAAAGATAATGACATTAAGTAATGTGCATTTAGCTGCTACAAGACAGAACTACCGTTATGACATGCATGTCCTTGGCAATTACGCGCCATTTAGCTAGCCATGCTAACACTGGTGAATGTTAA
>NC_085866.1:32288378-32293378 GCF_034702125.1 Engraulis encrasicolus | reverse complement strand
TCTCAATCGGGTGCATCACATTTGCAGATTGATTATGTCCTCGTAACGATATTAATCAACGTCCCGTTCATCAGTTGCCAATGTCAAGGTGGCGGTGCGAGCTGTCAGTCCTGAACCGTCATTCTGCTTTCATTTTGCGGTCTCAACACTCTCAATAGGAAATCTCTGGTTACTTTCCCTGGCCATCTGACAACGTCCGTTGTAGCTGAAGTGTGGTAAATTAATGACGAGATTTTGACGGGGCACCAGTCTGCGTTTTGAATGCTGCTGACGCCATTCTAATCTGCGCAAAGCGCAATACAAAAGATAGGCAGAGTAGCCTACCTACCTCCGTGCTGAGCAGGTAGCCTATCTGCATTGAGTGCTCATGACAATTACCCTATTTAAGGTAGGCTACTGTGAAATAGTTACAGGCCAATTTAAATCTGAAACTATAGCCTATGCAGTAGCCTAATAAATAATGATGTGACTAGGTTCGGGGTGCCCTGACTTTAAAAGGTTGAGAATAACGGCATCAAATCTAAACAGCGATACTTTTGTTCCAGCCTATTTTAAGCGACATTCCATAGTAAGCTTCTGCCAGTAAATCACAGCTGATTCTCTATTCCTTGCTCTCCCAAAAAACAACTAACGGACAAATGACGTGCGGGTGCGTGCAGCGGGCCAGTGCAAGTGAATGAATGTGTGCGCGAGCGCGTGTGTTTCTGTTCAGTGATGCATATTGAAGAAAGTTCAGTTCTATATCAATGTCTCATGTCTCCTTAGTGCACGAAATATTAGGCTAAATGCATTGTGAAGAGAGATTTACCAGTCTCTCTCCTCCCCCTCACACCATAGTGATGAAGTGATTAAAAGTCATCTCTATGAATATGATAGCAGACTTTTCACAACTGGTGATGTGAAAAATAAGGACATTATGTCTATTCTGTGATAGGCTATCATATGATTGAAAATGAGGATGATTCAAGTGAAGGGGAGGAAAGCATAGGCCTAGAGGGGTTTTCTGAGGAAGGCAAGGAGGATGACAATATTAGTCGCGCGTTCGCGCGGCGGGGGGGGGGGGGGGGGGAGTAGGGGGGCCCATGAAAGAAGTTGTTCCTAGGGCCCCAAATTTGGTGCTACGCCCCTGTGTGTGTGTGTGTGTGTGTGTGTGTGTGTGTGTGTGTGTGTGTGTGCATGTGTGTGTGCGTGCATGTGTGTGTGTAGTACGGTACTGTATCTTGTACTGCTGTGTAAACTGTAAATAGTGGGAGGCTCACCAAAGGGAGAGTCTTGACCTGCACGCCCAGAGTGAGTGCAGTACACTCATTCATCAGTCATAGCAAAGCAGGCCAAACTAACACTCATTCTCCACCACCAGCACTCACACATAAGCTCAATAAGGAACATTAAAGGTACACTGTGTAATATTTTTTGGAGTTTATTTTCAGAATTCATGCTGCACATTCACAAATGTTACCTTTTTCATGAAGTTCTAAGTATTCATTATGACTGGGAAAATTGCAGTTTCCATACATGACAAGGGGTATCCTCTCCATGTCCGCCATTTCAAATAGACATTCTTAGCTGAAAGACTTACTGTACTCTGTTCATACTAGTAAATATTAGTTTATTATTTAGTAAACATTCATGAAAAAATTAAAGGAACAGTCCGCCATTTTTTGATTTTCACATATTTGCAGTCTTTATTCTTTAGTCTTTATTTGCAGACATTATTCATGAATGTGCATCCATTTTTTTGTCTATGTGTTTGTTTGCATTGCCTAGTTTAACAGTATAGCCAAATTAAGCGTAGCAATGCAAGTCTATAGGAACAAACAAAACATTCTCAAATATACTTATAAACTACTTTAAAATGAATGTAAAATTCATCAAAGTGCAAAACAGCTATTTAATCCCGTCCTGTAATCACTTGTGGCTTGATGCTAATGTTCCCATTTACTTCCAATGATTATGCTAAGCTATGCTAATAATTCTGATCCAATGAATCTAAGTACTGAAAACACAGAAGAACATGTTAAGCACATTAATGAATAATGCAGCATGGTTGCAATACCAACTCTATTCACCATCCTACACAGTGCACTTCTAAGGAACATTGAGATGACATAGTACCTTGATGTAATGACTGTTACAAGTACACAGGACACATGTAAACTTTCTGTATGAATTTGAAAAGCTACTCATAGTTTCTTCCAATTGCTATTGTTCTATCATGCACGCGCACATGTAGGCCTACACACACACACACACACACACATACAGACACACACTCACACAAACACACACACACATACCGTATGAGAGAGAGGCCCAGCAGTACATTATGAAGCTGATGGGGGTTAGTGAGTGCAGCATTGTCGCCCCCTCCTGAAAGCCAGAGGGGTCACTCAACTGTCCAGCCAGACCACGATAGGGAGAGAGGGGGGTGGGGGGGGGGGGGGGGGTTACATTGAGAGAGAGAGGTGGGAGAGGGGGAGAGAGAGAACGCCAGAGAATTCTTGGAATTACTGTCCTGGAAGCCTACAGTGTCCGAGCCTTTGCCAGAACTTTCTGGAATGTGAGATATTAAACATTGCTGCAACACTCCTCATACAACTTGACAAATCAGGGATGCTAGAGGAGGGGAATAGCTACACGGACTGAGAGAGGGTTTGTACTGAAAATAGAGAAGAAGAAGGGGGACAGATATACAACAGGGACTAAACTAACCCGATATTCAGTCTATTGCACTAGTCTTTATGTTATCTCTAGTCCTTTAATCTCATACCCTCCCTTTCCTCTACAAGCTCCATTATGATGATTCAAAAGATGCCTGTCCATTAGGAACTGATCTATTGACGGGTACTTGCATTGTCGACTCCACCAACCTAAGTGAGAGAGAGAGAAGGGGGAACGGGAACAAGAGAGAGAGAGGGGGGGGGGGGAGAGGAAGCATTATAGAGAGGTGAAAGAGAGGCTTGACATTCTTGGAATTACTGTCCTGGAAGCCTACAGTGTCAGAGCCTTTGCCAGAACTTTCTGGAATGTGAGATATTAAACATTGCTGCAACACTCCTCATACAACTTCACAAATCAGGGAGACTGGAGCAGAGGCGAAGCTTCACAGACCGAGAGGGTGTGTGTGTGTGAGAGAGAAAGAGAGAGAGAGAGAGAGAGAGAGAGAGAGAGAGAGAGAGAGAGAGAGAGAGAGAGAGAGAGAGAGAGAGAAATGTCAAGGGCACACGTAGTGATCCCTGGTGCAAATGATGTAACACAACAGTGACTACACAGATTCGATATTCCGTCTATTTGCTGCTCTTTATTTTATCGTCATCCTCCTATTGTCTGTTCTTCATCTTCTTCACCCCATTTCATGCCCTCTCTTTGCTCTGCAAGCTATGTTATGATGCTTCCAAATCTGCCTGTCCATTAGGAATGTATCTATTTATATGCACCTGCCAAGTCCACGCCACCCTAGGCCTAAGTCAGTACAGAACAGAGATATGGTTCACCCTAATGTCTTTGAGCGCTAGTTAGGCCCCACTTTCTGTATAGAGTATTTACTGATAGGATGACCCTAATAGCTGTATTTGCACTGTGCATTTTTTTTATAACACCTGCCTGCCTTTACCCCAAAATGGTTAGGATTGACAGCAGGGGCGATTTTAGCTTTTGATCTTTAGGGGGGCCTGGCCCCTGGTGCTGACAGTGGTACCTGACAGAGGTACCTGACAGAGCAAGCGTTCCATTTCTATTTCAGATTTGAGATTTCGTTTTCAAAAGGCTTTCAATTTTAAATAACAGTTCACTCAATGAAGGACTACCCACAAGACATGACATTACATTTCCCCCCACAAAATCTAACTTACATTAGGCTACCTACATAGGTAATCCTTGTGATTGGTAGCCTACTGTGTGTCATATACACACCCTAATGGTTGTCATAGTTCTTATGTGATTGAGAGGAAAGAAAAAGAGAGAGGGAAATATTATAATACAGTAGGCCTATAGGAAGTATTATACAGAGTTAGTGTTGTCACGATACCAATATTTTGGTACTGGTATCGGTATCAACATGTATTTCGGTACTTTTCGGTACTAAAAAAGAAAAAAAAACCTTTCTATGTCCTGTAATGCAATATCTTTCCAGCTCCTGGTACAAATCACACCAATCTCAATAAGTTATAACACGGTCATAATAGTCTACTCTGCACTGAAACAGTAGCATTTTTTTTAATAATCCCATCCAAATCATTTTGTGAAAATGACACTAAATACAAAAACATGAGTGGATATCTATTTGGATAACACACATCACATCATAGTTACTTTTAATTCAAATGTGATATGGACTGTTAGTGAATGTGCAGTGAATTATTTCTCACTCATTTTCTTGTTTTCACTGCTGGTACATTTTAACCAAAACCCCAACTCAATATTACAGGAGCCACTACTTGCTGTTCCCCAGCACTTCAGGGGTTAATCTGAAACTCGCGCTGATCCAATCAGAAGCGCCCCTCTCTCTCTCGCTCACCCACCCACTCACTCCCACACACGCAGCAGCAGGATCAAAAGCCCCCTCTTCTCTCTGTCTCACTCCGTATATATATTATAAATGAGCTAGTTGTCTCGTAACCTGGCATGTTTAGCTAACTTGCTACAGCCAAAGACGCAATTTTACAGGATGGGTTCACAAAGCAATCAAACATAATGTCACTAATGCAAATTCTGCATACAGTACAGCACGATACTATCCCAACTGTAAGTTAAAGTTACAAATAAAAGTGCTTAGCAATCGCTAACGCTAACCGCTATTCAGTGTGGAGTTTATAAGCAGCAGCTGTCTAACAATAAACTTCACACAGTTCCCAATCATCAAAATCAGTAGGCTAAGTTGGATAGCCCGCATTCTCACATCACAATTACAGCATCACCAAAACATAAACCTCCCCTGCATATGGGCGAACCTCGACTATCAATGTAATGGTGACTCGCCGTAATATAGGCCTAATTTCAGC
>NC_085866.1:32275878-32278378 GCF_034702125.1 Engraulis encrasicolus | reverse complement strand
AAAAACATGAAGTAACTCTACATTTCCTTTGTAGTACAATAAGAGCCCTGGCAATCAACATGAGACATCGAGAACTTTGTAAGTGCACAAATCATTTATTTATAAGCTATTCACCGTACTATCATATTTCAATATGACTACAGTTCACCTTACAGCAGATTTCCCCTTTAAATCCAGCTATTATGTTGATTTTGACATTTCAACACAAATTAGCACACCCAACAATGTCATTCACAGACGACGCATTAATGCCTCTGCTGAGCTTAAGATTTCAGACCTCATCAAATCAGGTGACCTACTAAATGGTCACTGCACACCTGATGAAATGGTTGATAGCTTCAACAACAACTTAAGAGGGATTCTAGATAACATAGCTCCAATTAGAACGACGACAAGAACCAGAGCTAGGTATTCACCTTGGATGAATGACTCACTTAGAGCCTTAAAAAGAAAATGCAGAGTAACCGAGCGTCTTTGGAGGAAAACTAAATTAGAAGTCCACAGACAATCCCTTAGGGATGAGATCTCCTCCTACAATAATGCGGTACGCTCAGAGAGAAAAGCATATTTTTCCAAAATCATAACAGACAACCAGCATAATGCGAAAGTTCTTTTTTTCCACTATTGACCACCTGCTTAATCCAACACATAGCAATAACAACCTAAATGCAGCATCACATGCCAAGTGCGAGGAATTTGCTAGATTTTTTAATAAAAAGATTGCCGACATTAGAGAAGGCATCCAAGGTGGAAACGCAGCAACCTCTGTCGCCCACTCAGGCGATACACCGAGGGGAGGGGTTAAACCCCCCTAGGAGACCTGAGAGCTTCCAAAAGTTTTGTCCAATTACAGAGGACGACCTCTGTAAAATAGTCAGGGAAAGTAAGCAGTCTACCTGCAGCCTTGACGCGATCCCCACATATCTGCTAAAAAACGTACTCGGTTGCTTAGCAGCACCTTTACTGCAAATTGTTAACACCTCTATGCTTACAGGCATTTTTCCAAGCTCATTCAAAACAGCCATGGTAAAGCCACTCCTAAAAAAGACAAATTTAGATCAGAATTCTTTAAACAACTACCGACCTATATCAAACCTCCCCTTTATAAGCAAGGTACTAGAAAAAGTTGTATTTAAACAGCTTAATCAACATCTGGCTGGGAATGATATCTTGGAAAAATTCCAATCAGGCTTTAGAGCCAGCCATAGCACCGAAACAGCACTAACCAAAATAATAAGTGATCTTAGGCTCAACACTGCCGCAAACAAAGTTTCAGCACTTATCCTCCTCGACCTCAGTGCCGCCTTTGACACGATAGACCACAACATACTAATTGACCGCCTTGAATCTTGGGTAGGCTTGTCCGGTCACGTCTTAGAGTGGTTCAAAACATATATTACAGGAAGACAGTTTTTTGTCACCATCGGAGAATACGTCTCCAACAATGATGTGCCTTTTGGAGTTGCTCAGGGTAGTTGCTTGGGCCCTCTCCTCTTCTCTCTCTATATGTTGCCCCTGGGCTCCATCATCAGAGAGCACAATGTTGATTTTCATAGCTATGCCGATGACACTCAACTATATATCTCTGTCGAGCCTAGCCAAAACCACTGCATTCATGCCTTGACTAAATGCATGTCTGCCATTACAGATTGGATGAACAGTAACTTCCTAAAATTAAATGAAGATAAAACTGAAGTGTTGCTCATTGGGCCTAAGAAAAAACGTGCAAAACTCCACTCAAGCCTAGGTGACCTAAGCATACACATTAAAGATAAGGTTACTAGCCTAGGTGTGGTCATAGACTCGGATTTGAGCTTTGAGCCTCACATCAACAAGATAACAAAATCTGCTTTTATTCCATCTTAGAAATGTCAACAAAGTGCGCGGCTTGCCCCCCCGACAAGACACTGAGAAACTTATTCATGCCTTTGTCACCAGTAGGATAGACTACTGCAATGCTCTTTTCTCTGGTCTCCCAAAAAAATTAATTGACAAATTGCAACTCATTCAAAATTCTGCGGCAAGAATCCTAACAAGAACCAGAATGAGAGAGCACATCTCTCCTGTCTTGGCAGACCTGCACTGGTTACCTGTCTCATACAGAATCGACTTTAAGATTCTGCTCACAGTATTTAAAGCATTAAATGGACTTGCCCCTAGCTATATCTCAGACATGCTCTCTTTTTATGCCCCTGCTCGAGCTCTCAGGTCCACTGATGCCAAGCTGCTAAGGACCCCCACCCCCCCCGCAGAAGAAGATCGGCGACGCCGCGTTTGCCTGCTATGCGCCCAAGAGATGGAACACCCTCCCCATCGAGATCCGATCAGCCACCTCCGTCCGACTCCTTTAAGAAGCAGCTGAAGACCCACCTCTTCATCCTTGCCAACTCCTAGCTGCCAAGACGTCATAGTGTCCCAGCCGCCGCCGCAGCGCCCTTACTACTCGCAATCCAGCCCTGGCAGGGGGCTCCCCTAGGTGGCCGCTGGTCTCTGCCTGAGG
>NC_085866.1:32263378-32265878 GCF_034702125.1 Engraulis encrasicolus | reverse complement strand
CATAAACACTTGTCTGCGCTGCGTTGCCTGAGACATGGTTTGCTACGCTACCGATGGGCTAAGAGGGAGGCAGGTGCACACACACACACACTCGCAAGCACACACACACCCACACACACACCTCCTCACTCTCACAGGGTAGGCTAATGGAAGAATGATGTTACTACAAAGTAACATTCTGAGCTGTAGTGCACACTTCCGCACGCTCGCACGCACGCACGCTCGCACACACACACACAGTTTACTTCTTTATTTGGATTGACAGATAGACATTTATCATAGCACAAGCCAAATTTTATAGGAGTTTACACAAAACTAAAAGAAACTGCGCACTGAGTGTCTTAAGGATACATGTGGCACCTCCGTCTCCAGATGAAGAGGCTCCCGATTATGCTGGATATTGAGCAGAATTTGGTCAATCTTTTTGCCTGTTGTTTAGGGAGTCCACAGATCTGTAAGCCACGCACACACATTTTATGTACATGGCCTAAACTGCCAAAGATTAATGTTATGGTTTTACAGGAATAGCCACAGCTGTTTAATGCATTACACAATGGTTGGTATTTCAATATTTTGGAGGAAAAGCACGTTTCCATGTAGCTGTCAAAACAACAACACACACACACACACACACACACACACACACACACACACACACACACACACACACACACACACACACACACACACACACACACACACACACACACACACACACACACACACACACAGGAGAAAGAGAGAGAGAGAGAGAGAGAGAGAGAGAGAGAGAGAGAGAGAGAGAGAGAGAGAGAGAGAGAGAGAGAGAGAGAGAGAGAGAGAGAGAGAGAGAGAGAGAGAGAGAGAGAGACTGGGCCTCTAGAGCATGGAGGAGAATAAAGCAGGTGCTATCAGTTGGCCCCGGGTTGTTCGGCACGTCGTTATCACAGGGATCCTTCATGTCTCTGCCACGCTGCCAACGCTTAGGGGCTGTTTGCACACGCTCACTGGGAGCTCTGAGACTCTCTGCTCTCCATCTCTCTCTGTCTCTCTCTCTCCCTCCCTCCCTCTCTCTCCCACTCTTGCTCTCTCTCTCTCTGTGTTGTGTTTTTCTCCACTTTCTGCTCTTACTCTTTCTTTGCTCTCTCCGTTCTGTCTCTCTTTCACTTTTCCTCATTCCCTCCTCTCCTTCGCTGCCGAGGATCCCTCTCCTCTCTCCTCTGTTTGTGCTGCTCTCTGTCTTCCCATGTCTCTCTGGTCTTTATCTCTCTTTCCTCTCCTTAATCTTTTAGTGTCAATCCAGGGTTTCCCTCTCCATTTCTTTCTTTCTTTCTTTCTTTCTTTCTTTCTTTCTTTCTTTCTTTCTTTCTTTCTTTCTTTCTTTCTTTCTACCATAATGTCTTTTTTTTAACCCATCACCCAGCGGCGTGGAACAGGGGGGGAAAACCCCGACTCATTCTCAGGGCCCAGCCCACCTGGGGGGCCCACCGGGGGGGCCCTATGGAAAATGTTCTTTGCTTTTTTAAACATTATTTTTACAATAATGCCAATACATGTTGGTAATTTATGTAATTCTAATGTTCTCTGGAAATACATCTGTTAAATTGGATATCCTAGCCTGCAAATAGGCTACAATATATATCAAACACCCCCATAATCAGTACGCATTGGTTTAGTCCGCCCTCTCGCGGACTTTTGATTGCACAATATGCGTAATCAACACTCACTCACTTCATTATAGGCATTAAACGCAGCAGCCGGTTAGCAATGAAAGATGTCTAAAACACCAGGCTTTCACACAAAGAATAGAAAGGCAAGAGAGACAGGGGAAACCAGATGAAGCAACTGCTGCTGATTTCTTGCAAGAAAGGTGAGCCCAAATGTCAAAATTACCGCCTACAGTAGGCTAACTGGTTATCTCATTCCCATTCCGTGTGGCCTACTGTGATAGCCGGAGTCAGATAAAAAAAAATATATATCATTTTTTGGCTATAATTGTGATAGTCTATTGAACCCATATTTGTCTTTGATATATTCATAACAAGTCACAAGACCAACATAGGGTCGATGTTGGTTCAAATATCCAAATAGCAAAGCTAATTTGTAAAATGAATCAAGAAAATGTCACAAACGTGAAGATGCCCCCTGTCACAGCAGATGCAAATTGTGCGAACTTGAGAGAAGGTGAGCATAGGCCTATTTTAGCTAGCCTAATATCCTAATGTTGAGGAGAAGCAGTTTCTCAATCGGGTGCATCACATTTGCAGATTGATTATGTCCTCGTAACGATATTAATCAACGTGATCACGTTCATCAGTTGCCAATGTCAAGGTGGCGGTGCGAGCTGTCAGTCCTGAACCGTCATTCTGCTTTCATTTTGCGGTCTCAACACTCTCAATAGGAAATCTCTGGTTACTTTCCCTGGCCATCTGACAACGTCCGTTGTAGCTGAAGTGTGGTAAATTAATGACGAGTTTTGAATGCTGCTGACGCCATTCTAATCTGCGCAAAGCGAAAGACA
>NC_085866.1:32253378-32258378 GCF_034702125.1 Engraulis encrasicolus | reverse complement strand
TGACATGGGTGAAAGACAGCATCAAGCTGTCAGGGCAGACATCTCACTTACATACACACTGATAGATAGGCCTACTGCAAGATCCCCCTCTCCCCTATCTGCAAGCCAATCTGTCTCACCACCTCTCTCTTTTTCTTCCTATTATCTTCGTCTGTCTCTATCACGATTTTAAGCATGTTTTTTGTTTTTAGATTTTAAGTCTTTCAACCTAGGCCTGCGTCAGCCAGAGGCATCTCTATTGCCTGTGTCTCATTGTTTATATCATATGGTGAAATGTAGAAATGGGCTCAATAATCAGAAAAGTTAAGTCAGGGTACGAAATGCAAACAGTACTTAGAATCTGCATGGTATAACAGATCGAGTGTGCAACTGCCCTTGGACTACACTCTAAGAAAATTTCCCTGCAAAATAACGGCAGTTACTGGCAATTATATTTACCTGTAATTCTACTGTTATTTCACACCAAAAATAAAATACAGCTCATTGCTGTTTAATGTATCACAGTATATAACATTTTTCAGCAGCAATTGAACTGTTAAATAACAGTACTCTACAGAACGTTCACAGTATTAGTATTGTTAAACTGAAAGTGCTCTACAATATTTATACAGTAGTATAGGTAAAATAACGGTACACTACAGTTAAAAAGTTGAAGATGTACTGTGAGATAGCAGGCAATTACTGGGTCATAGTTCCATTCATGAATATAGCCATGGCAACTTCCCTCCCACCCATACCGTGGCCATGTTACCGCCCCACCGGTCACCATGACTGAAGTGACTTGAGCATGATACCATGCCGCCACTAAGCTATATTGAGATGCTGGTTTGCGGTGGTCCTTTGAATATGAAGGGCATGAATACAATGTCAGTGCAGGCCTACGCAGTGCTATGTTACAATGAGAATGGGAGTGTGTGAGGGGGGCTTTTTAATGTATCAGCTCTTGATGAGCCAATGATGAAAATATCATTGGTCAGTCTGTAGAAACCTAATTTGCACCACGTAGCACAGCAAAAAAGCAGCACTACAAGCTAGCTCTCAAAGCAATGCCTAACTTGCAGCAGGCACATTATATGCAGCGATGTGACAAATTATGCCACACACAGCAAGTGCCACAAAGCAAGCTTTCACAAAGAGTAAAGTATGCAAGCCTGTAAGCAAGCGTGTAGGCAAGCAAGTGCTATGCTGTGCCATGCAGGGGGTCGTTTCTCGACAGTGCCTTTGCTAACGACTTTAGCCATTTTGTTCGTTCTTAAGACCAACGTTGTAACCAAGGTCTTGAGTTGGTCTTAAGTTGTTCTTAAGTTGTTCTTAAGTTGGTCTTGCGTCTAAAGACCAACTGAAGACCAACTTAAGACCAACTCAAGAGCAACTTACGACCAACTCAAGACCGACTTAAGACGGTTAGCAACGACAAGAATCGAGAAACGGAGTCCAGGCCAGCCAGCAGGCAGGCAAGCAACTGAACTGTTGATGGTCCAGATTTATATACAGGTGCAAGGGTACCTTGTGCCCAGAGTCATCAGGGATTTGGCAGGTGAAGGTCGTAATTGAATAATGGCATAACAGCCCTTAGTACTCAGGTGAGGCCAGGCACTAATTAGCAGATTGGTTTAGATGGGACTGCTTGTTGCAAGTGTTACAAGTTCTTAAAATGTTTCAGCCATTCACACTTTCATCACTATCAAAATGCATGTGCTACTCATACTTTGCTGCATCAAGCACTTTTTAAGTATTGTAGTTTCTTTAGAAATAGTTTCATCATGCTTGATAGTATCAGAGAATCTTTAACCAGTGAGAATTACTTAAGTTCTTCAGGTGGTATTGAAGCTTGATGGTGATCACGGACAAGTGGAGGATGAATGGGTTTCAATGGTGCTGCCTAAAATAACTTGGTTGTTTCTACTAGAGATGTACAGGATCCAAGATCCGGTTCCGGATCCGGCAGGATAATAGGGTTTTTCACAGGATCCGGATCTGGTTCCACGATCCAGGATCCGGTAGCCGAGGCTTTTCAGTCAAATAATTTGAGCCAACGTGATAAAAAAGGGCCCACATGTGTGAGTAGGCTATGTGTTTCAACCCTTTCGGAGGATCCGGTATCCGGTTCCGGATCCGGCAGGATCTTAAGCAGTGGATCCGGTATCCGGCAGGATCCTAAAAATCAGGATCCGGTGCATCTCTAGTTTCCACAACGGCGAATGCTGCTATTGTGCAGTACTTACTGTTTATTCTCAATATGTGACTCAAAGTAGTATTTTCACAGTAGTTGTCTGTTTTTTCGAAAAACAGTAGAATGCTGTTGCAGAATTGCCCTAAATTAACAGTTATTTGTTACAGTGTAGCTGATTAGGTGCAAAAGCTGTCAGAGTTGTTGTTTCGAATGAGAAGGGGCAGGAAGAAAGCACTTAATGGTCCTTTAAGACACTTGAAGCCTGAACTGTGATGATCTTGTTTAGCCTGACCTGAGGTGATCTTGTGTAGCCTGAACTGAGATGATCTTGTTTGATATGAGGAAAAGTTCAGATGATGTTCTTCTCTTCTGTACATGTTTGGCTGTAAGCTTCTATTTCAGCTGCTGACCTGGAAGGACTTGCAACTAGACTGGGTGCATTTGAGTCCAAGGCATTAAAGGTACTCTGTGCAGGAAATGGTCAAAAAAGGTACTGCAACTATGCTCCTCATTGAAACTGGGTTGGTTATTGCCAAATTTGATCTTTTCATGACAGTTTACTAAGTAACAAACTAATATTTTCTAGTATTGCTCAAGTACAGTCATTTTTGCAGTTAAAAATGTTTTTTTTTCTGGAAATTCAAAATGGCGGACCATGGAGAAGATCCCCCTTTTAACGTATGAAAAGTGCAATTTTCCCAGTCATAAGGAACACTTAGAATTTGATGGTGGTGGTAAGTATTCATGAAAAAGGTAACATTAGTGAATGGGTAGCATGAATTCTGGAAATAAAATATTGCACAGTGTACCTTTAAAGCCAACATGATCTCCAAAAAATCCGTGCTCCTGGACACGGATGTTAAGGACACAAAATCCGTGTCCAGGAGCACGGATTTTGCCAAAATTCCGTGCTCCTAGACACGGAATTATTTTCCGTGATAGACACACAGAATTGCTCTCTATACTCCCACAGCTCTATGTCTCCACAGTCTTGTGTTTTCTCAGGATTTTTCTAATTTCAAATATTTTTTCTCAAAAAAAAAAAATTCTTACTGACAGGTTAGGGTTAGGGATTGTTTTGGTCTGGGCACAGCTAGTTTTCTTTCATTCATTATATGAATTTGATAGCCTAGCAACCAAACGGAATATGTCTTAAATGACAGGTTAAGGTTAGGGAATGTTTTGGTCAGGGCACAACTTAAATTGCTATAGCATTATTTTGTTTAGGATTAGCATTTGGTATATATTTTGTAATGATAGAGTTAACACAGTGCTGTGGTAATAGCCTATAGAAAGCACTTCCGTGTGCCCTTCACCGAAAACAATTCCGTGTCCAGGAGCACGGAAAACAATTCCGTGTCCAGGAGCACGGAATTTTGGCAAAATCTGTGCTCCTGGACACGGATTTCGTGTCCTTAACATCCGTGTCCAGGAGCACAGAATTTTTGGAGATCAGGCTGTTCAAAGCAAACAAATCAAACATATGGGTACAGCACTCTAATAAATATTCAGTCCCAAACAAAGTCCCTTACAAAGTATTTCATATGGATTCTATCACCAACCTCCTCAATTAGCAAGAGAAGAGAAGAGAAGAGAAGAGAAGAGAAGAGAAGAGAAGAGAAGAGAAGAGAAGAGAAGAGAAGAGAAGAGAAGAGAAGAGAAGAGAAGAGATGGCTTCTCTCCATGCAGAGGACAGACATGAGGACACCAAACAACCGGGTGAAAAACAAACTCTTTTAAGGGCCGCCAGAGAAGCATCTCAGACTGCATCTGCATCCAAACCAATGATGCCGGGAACGCAAGATTGACAGATTGTGGTTTTGGTCCCGTTTCAGATGCAATGATCCTAATTTTGAGGAGCAGATCCTATTCCTAGGCTTGGCCTGGTGACGGGAGAGGGATAGGATGGAATTGGATTGAGGAACGAAGTGTACAGAGAGAGAGAGAGAGAGAGAGAGAGAGAGAGAGAGAGAGAGAGAGAGAGAGAGAGAGAGAGAGAGAGAGAGAGAGAGAGAGAGAGAGAAGAGAAGAGTGAAAAGAATCTATTCCTACTGAGAGGGAGGGAGAGAGAGGGGGGTGAAGCAGAAAGGGAAAGAGGAAGGAGGGAGGAAGGAAAAGAAGAGTGAAAAGGAATCTATGCTGTTGGAGAGCATCGAGTTCTCTTCTCCTGGAGAGGGACCAGCAGCTTCTTACCAAACACTCATTATCCTCCTGACCTCAGCCCCCAATCAGCGTCCATAAATAGACCCCAAAAACATCTCTTCTAATTCCATTTATCCCTTTTTTGGAAATGGACACTGGAGTTCAAGTAAGGGGACATTTTTATCCCGAATCCTCACAAACAAGGCACAAGCAGCCTGTGTGACCGAAATTGAACGGCATCTCTATAAACAGGATGCCGGTGCACTGAATGCTCACAGTAGTACAACGGTTTCTGAGAATGTTTAATTGCCTGTCTGTCCAAATGTCTGTCTACGTGTCTGGGTAGCAAAGTGGCATGACTGAGAATGTCATGTCATGCATGAGTGAGAAAAAGACTGAAAAAAAAAACCACTTTTTTTTATTTTTGGTTTCTACATTGGGTTTCCTGTATACTCTAATTATTATCAATCTGAGAATAAATGTAAAGATTATGTAAATTAATGAAGAAATATGTGTATGTATAGCTTTGTCTTCATATACCAGTTTATTTATTCATAAATAGACATTTATTTCCTCACTTATTTTGGCCACCTGTCTGTCTGTACAGAGTTTCAGCACCCAAAAGATGTGCACAAAGAAATGTCCTTAGAACCAAATAGTGAGCAAATTGAATAGATGCAAACTT
>NC_085866.1:32240878-32248378 GCF_034702125.1 Engraulis encrasicolus | reverse complement strand
GACCCGATTTGACACTTCACATGCACAAATTAATAGGGCCGTGTGATTCGCTGTTGAGCGCGACCTCATCTCCAGCTCAGATGCGCATGTTCCCTCCTCTGCAGACCGGGGAAACATGACTGTCGTGTCGTACGGTGGAAGCATTTCGCTCGCATCCAACTGTCAGCTGGTGTAGTGTGAGGACTTGAGTCGTGAGCTGTGAACTTTTAAACAGTGAAATTCCATCGTGCAGTGTGAGCAGAATCTCAAGACCCATGAGTGAAAATATCGCACAGTGTATGCAGTGGTGTAGTCTACTTTGTTATGGTGGGTATACTGTATATTTGAACATTTTTTGAAGTGGGTGTACATACAGTATTTGTGCTATTCTAAATAATGGATCAACCAATTTTAAGTGGGTATACTGAAATCCCTGAAATTTTGGAGTGGGTATACTCCGTATGCCAGCGTTGTACGTAGACTACACCACTGAGTGTATGCCCGGCTTTAGCAAGACAGTCTTTTCCTATAATCAGCATGTCAATCTTAAGTATCAGGATACTGACATGCCGTCCTGTGCATCTATGCCCACATTCACAGTCCATTGCTAAGGATGGGGGTAAATGCCTCCACATGTTGGTCCTTTGCTGACACTGTTAGAAGCGTTGCTAATGTGTCTCAATTGATGGTCTTGTTAGCTTGTGGGTTTTTGTGTGTGTGTCAGGGATGGAAATAAGCACCGGTCCACCTGCCAATGACGGGTACATTTCAGTGGTGACTGGGACATTTTTAAACCCACCAGTCACTTTGACGGGTGAAAACTTTCACCTCCACTTGAGCCATGAATAGCCTGAATGTCCAAGTGATTTTTTGTCCAATGAGATTTGCCATTCTTCACCCTAAAATTTATTACAATGCAGAATTGTATCTAAAAATTCAAAAACTTCTGGGGAAAGGCCCCTACAACCACGTAGGAAATCCTCCTTTCTGGTGTTAAGGACATGGTCAACCTAGCGCAAACATATAAATATATAATAATAATAATAATAATTCCAATAATAATAGTTTTAATAATAGTAATAATGAACTGATTTCGACTACTAATTGTTAATATTATATGAGCTGACTGGTAGAACTTAATTTTTTTCCCCACCGAAAAAACTTAAGTTCCACCCCTGGTGTGTGTGTGTGTGTGTGTTTGTGTGTGTGTGTGTGTGTGTGTGTGTCTTGTGTGTGTGTGTGTGTGTGTGTGTGTGTGTGTGTGTGTGTGTGTGTGTGTGTGTGTGTGTGTGTGTGCGTGCGTGCGTGCGTGCGTGCGTGCGTGCACATGTGTGCATCTGTCTGTCTGTACATCTCTCTGGATGGATGAATGGATGATCTTCTCTGTCCATTGTGTGCTTGTGTGTTTATTTTATGTGTGTGTGTGTGTGTGTGTGTGTGCGTGTGCGTGTGCGTGTGCGTGCCTGCCTGCGTGCGTGCGTGCGTGCGTGCGTGCGTGCGTGCGTGCGTGCGTGCGTGCGTGCGTGCGTGAGTGCGTGCCTATCTGTCTGTCTGTCTGGACTGATGAATGGATGGTCCCTGCCTGTGTGAGTGTCCATTACCATAGCATCGGGGTCAGATCTAACCAGGCCTTGGCCCACGGCAGAGGTGGTTGGTGGGAAGAATGGTGCGTGCTGTGGTTGTGGAGGGAAGGGGGATGCTCGGAGGTGTTCTAGCCCAGCCAAGGCCACTGGAGTGAGGCATGATTTACCGTGAAACCCTCCCCTCCCGGAGGCCAGTCGATACCGCTGAATTATTTAAGGGCTTTCTCAGTTAATTAGATATTTAATTGACTATCTGCAGACGGATGATGGCATCCCACGCGCACATAAATTCATGCAAATGGGACAACACATGAGCAACACCACCCCCGCCCCCCCACACACACACTCCCAAACACCCTCCACACTCCCACAGTCTCACCCTTCTTCCCTGCCGGGTGGATTTACTGACCCAGTCACTGAAGGGTCAAAGTTCAACTACAGGCTTGTGCCACTGACACTTGCTTCCAGGGCGACACACTGATGGTAGCGACTACCTGTCTGTCAAACCTCAGGACAGGATACCCCCTCAAGTCACTCGGGGTGTATTTCACAGGAGAACTGTGGTGAGGGGATGCATGTGCGTGTGCATGTGCAAGTGTGTGTGTGCCTGTGTGCGTGCCTGTGTGCGTGCGTGCGTCGCAGGCTAATTTGGAGAAGGAGAGAGCTGGGAGCCATGTGACGGGGGGGTTATGTGGGGGGGTGGGAAGCGTGATGGTGGCAACAGCATCCAGCACCTCACGCACGGCACGCCTGGGAGAGCGAGCGGCGCTATTGACAACGTGACAACGAGCAGCAGCCGTCTGCTGTTGTTAGCGCAAGGCAAGCCAAGCCAAGGTGTGGTGCAGTGTGGTGTGGAGTGGTGTGCAGCCTTTGTGTCTGTCTGACTACTGCCTCCCCTTCAAAGCACCCAACCACACACCCTACAACCCCCACCCACCCAATGACACACTCACACACACACACACACACACACACACACACACACACACACACACACACACACACACACACACACACACACACACACACACACACACACACACACACACACACATACATTCAGATCGTATACAGCATGTACACAACACACACACACACACACACACACACACACACACACACACACACACACACACACACACACACACACACACACACACACACACACACACACACACACACACACACACTGTGTACACCAGTGTTTCCCAACCAGGGGTACGTGTACCACTAGGGGTACGCGAGCACACCTCAGGGGGTACTTGGAAAAATGTAATAATAGCAAATATAGTATGGAGTGTAGTCACAGTGGGATAGAGGAACAGATATAGAGCATGAGTGAGAGGGGTACTCATCATATGTTAAAATTGCTTAGGGGGTACGCAGGATAAAAAAGGTTGGGAAACACTGGTGTACACATTCAGATCGTATACATGTACACACACACACACATTGTGTACACATTCAGATCGTATACATGTACACACACACACACACACACACACACACACACACACACACACACACACACACACACACACACACACACACACACACACACACTGTGTACACATTCAGTTTGTATACATGTACACAATCACTCACACACACACACACACACACACACACACACACACACACACACACACACACACACACACACACACACACACACACACACACACACACACACACACAAATTGTGTACACATTCAGATCGTATACAGCATGTGCACAAAACACCTACACACACACACACACACACACACACACACACACACACACACACACACACACACACACACACACACACACACACACACACACACACACACACACACACTGTGTACACATTCAAATCGTATACATGTACACACACACACTCACACTCACACACACACTCACACACACACACACACACACACACACACACACACACACACACACACACACACACACACACACACGCACGCATACGCACACACACACACACACACACACACACCCCGCTCCTCACACATGCACAAACACAGACAGAACAATATGTTTGGCAGTCTCACCCACCCAGCATCCTCTCAGCACCTCCACCGTCTTCCTCCATAGCCCCCATTCCTGCCATGCCACACCCCTCTCCTCTCTATACTAGGTGTTTGTCAGTTTCCGCACATAAACATCCCTTCTCCCCCTCCCTCCCTCCCAGCCCTCCTTCTGTCCTCCTCATCTCTCTTCTCTCCTTTCTTCCTCCTCCTCCTCCTCCTCCTCCTCCTCCTCCTCCTCCTCTCCTTTCTTCCTGTCTTCTCAAGCAACTCCATGTGCTTCAATGGACTTTCATGACAACTCATTCTGTGAGGGCTCTTTTTTTCCTCTCTATCTCTTTTCTTCGCTCTGTCCGCCTCTCTGTCTGTCTGGCTCTCTCTCTCTATCCCTCTCTTTTCTTTTTTGTCATTCTCTTTCTCTTCCTCCTGTTTCCACTCTCCCCAGGTGAAATATTGATGGATTTTTTATGAATAGCTATGAAAAATTCATTCACATTCTGAAATGAAAAAGCGTAAACATTCGGCATCTGCCTATTCCTCTCGCATTCATTATCCCTTTTACACCCCCCCCTCCTTCTCGCCTTCCCTCCATCCCTATCTCTCTTTCTTCCTCCCCTCCATTCCTCCACTCATCCGCGCCTCCATCAGTCTACCTGGAAATGGCGCATCACTCTGTCTCTTTTTCTACCACTTGGCCTAATTGCTTAATTTCAGCAGCTTTCTCATCAATTAAAAGCCTGTCAAAGCCAGACGGATGGCCAGTTGGATCAGTGCTCCAGTCGATCGGCTGATCAATGCCGCGGCGGATCAATAAGTGAATAGAGAGCGAATGGGATGAGCAGGGAAAATGAGTCTGAGGAGAGGACAGAAATAAATAAATAAATAAATAAATAAATAAACAGACAAACAAACAGAAACAAATTAAACAGGCTGCTCTTCTGTCCAGGAAAGCTTACAGGCCTACCAACACACTCCTGCTCACACACACACACACACACACACACACACACACACACACACACACACACACACACACACACACACACACACACACACACACACACACACACACACACACACACACACACACACACACACACACACACACACACACATCCAAGCACACAAAAGCCCAGCATGTATGCTCCAATGCCATTGTGCATATACTGTAGACACAAATGCAAATACCCATACCCTTACTTGCTGTACACTGTGTGCAGACACAAATACAAATACCTGCACATACCCATAACCCATAACCATAAGCATACAAATACACATGGGATACATTATATGTAAAGATGTCAGCCATAAACATTGCAAGACCATAATATGAAAACACAAACACATACTGTAGTATATATACACACCATACTACAAAAACAAGTAAAAACATTTAACTTGCAAAAGCATGGTGCATCCACTGCAACAGATGCACTGAATAGCTACAGTAGATATCCATAACAACAGTACAGACCCAAACTGCCCCAAGAGGAAAAGCAGCAGCCGAGAGTCTATCAGTCACGGCAGGCTCCCCAGAGACAGCGAGCACTGTCCCCACAACACAGCTGCAGTGCCACTCAACTCAACACACCATACAGTACAAGGAAGGATTACTGCACAGGCCTACTGGGCCCAGGCCCAGGGGCCCATGAGCCAAGGGAGCCCTGAAGGTCAAGCCTCTATTTCCTTTTTCATATTCACACTTTTAACAGCTGTATTTTTTGGTGGGGATAAACCCCCAAACCCACAACAACATTGGGTCTCTGTCCTCTGGCCTAAAACCCTGATTTTTTTTGGAGGGGGGGGGGGGTGTCTGGCCCAGGTGTCCAACGAGTCGTAATCCATCCCTGGCACCATAGCATCAGTACAGGGTGCCATCATGAGGGAACCCCAGACATACACATTCATTAGACTCCTCCCTCGGTACATTGCTGTCTGTGCATGCTAAATCTCACAAGATGAGAACTTTGTGGATTTGTTTTGCGAGGACACCAAAGTCAATAGAGGCTTTTCCTAGGAGGCGTACATCTTACAATATGACTTGTCTAGTACAGTGAACCACTAACTTGGAATTGCCAACAGTGAAATCACAGGACAATTGTTATCACTTAGTCTACAGTTTGTTTTGTCTACATTGCCAGTTTTAATCATATTATATAAACTGTGTAGGCCTATATTCCTTTTCTACATACTGTAACATGTGTTTTTCTCCCATATCATTCCACATCATCACTTTGTTATTACTGTAACATCTGTTTCATCTGTGTCACACTCAACAACACTAAAGGACACATGCCATACAGTGCAAAGCAACAACATGGTGCAAAACAGATTTACATTTTTATTTTTTAAATTTTTATTCTTTTTTGTGATATAATTAATACAACAACAACAACAACAGCAGTAAAAATAGTAGTGTAATAATAATAGTACTTTTACATTTTAACACCCAAAATATAAAGCACACCACATGTTTTTCAACTGAGAATGAATCATGAGCTCACCAGCATTCACACTTGAAACTGTGAGGGGAAAAAAACACTGGTTTGACGGTTTCAAGAATGTTTTCCTATTTGAAATGCACCTCAGGTTTGTCTAGGCCTGAAGCCATGCACATGTGAATTACGGCCCCAATACCAGTGATTATGGCCGTAAATTAAAGCCCCGGACATATATCACAGGGACAGTAAAGATCTTCCCTCCATAAAACCTGCCAATCAATTGGACTCTCTCCAGATGAGAGCTGAGAGGGCGATGGGCCATCAGCTGTGTTCTGATTTTGTTTTGTTTTTCTTGAATTTTTTCCTCACATTAGATACAGTCATTTGGCTCTAACAGAAGTGACTCCATGGTCCAATCCTTATTCTGAAGATGGAAAAGAATGTAAGTCTCTAAATGGTCTTGCCTTTAATCGGCTGTCGCACTAAACCTATGTAGGATATACTCAGAAAAAAAGCAAAAAAAGGGGGGTAAAAATGGAAGCGCTGCATGGATCCAGACCTTTTGACACAGGTGCTCTAACAGTGAGTGGGTAAAGTTGACATCAAAAAATAAAGAGCAGGAAATTGTGGCACTCATTCAAAGGCAAAAAGACCTTCTCTTTATTTTTTCCTATGTAGGATATGGTAAGACAAATCCTAACCTACTTATCTACATGACTAGTATATCTACAGCTGTCTTATCACCGTGAATTAAATGTAAATGCACGGTTTGATCAATAAATACTGAACACAAACAGGAAATACCAATTGAGGATGGATATACCGTATATACAGTACGCGCTGTTACTTTATTTGTCTATCTTTGATTTTGCTCTTCCAGACATGTGGCTCATCATTTTCTCAGGTCTCCATGCACTTCCGCCCTCAAATGTAAATATATATGATGTGATGTAGTGTACAAAAAGGGAACATGTGTGTATATACGTATGTATCCTCTGTTTCTGTGTATTTTTGTATCACTGTGACACTTGTGCATACACTGCACAGGACGAACAATTCCCCACAACCCTACACAAACAAACATTTCATCCAGACTCTAATGTGGATAATTCAGTTTCTAAGCAGGGCAGATATATTTATAAAACAAGTCAAAAGATGGACATGTTAGTGATAAACATTTACCATACACACACCCACAAACAGGCAAAGAAATGCATGAATTACATAACCGCATACGCACATGCAAGCACGCACGCACGCACGCACGCACACACACACACACACACACACACACACACACACACACACACACACACACACACACACACACACACACACACACACGCACACACGCACACACACACAAAGAATGTGAGACAGACAGCGTTATGTGCCAGCCACTTAAACTGTGTTGAACTAGAAAATAAACAATCTTCCACTGTGATGAACTCATTGCGT
>NC_085866.1:32223378-32230878 GCF_034702125.1 Engraulis encrasicolus | reverse complement strand
TTTCAGAATACCTTGTATAAGATGTAGAGGTAAGTAGCTCAACAACAACGATGGACCCCCCCCCACTTTGAATAATGATGCCCTCTGCCCCTCTACAGCCATCTGCTGTACATGTTACGGTTTGGCCCTGCCTTGTTTCCCCTTTCCAATCTCATTTCATTTCCAAACTTGTTTTTGTACGTTCATGTTGTTTCTTCGGTGGTTTCTTGTGTTTGCATGTCTATCCTCATTATTCAGTCGTCGTCTTTGTCTTCCTCTCTCATCTTTTTCATCTCTCTATCTCTTCCTCTAAATCTCTTATACTGTCTTTCATCTCTTTCATCTCACTCATTTCCTTTTTGACAATTTCCTTCAGTGTCCTCATTCTTTTTAATTCTCTTGTTTGCCCTGTCTACTTCCTTCTTACCTACCTTTCATTCTTCTCCTTGTTCTTTCTTTCTATCTCTCTATCTCTCTCCTTCTCTCTCTGTCTGTCGGTCTCTCTCGTGTTCCCTCTCTCTCCGTGGTAAATCAGTAGCTGCTTCATTGGGCACACGCGAGCAGCAGGGCCAGTGCGTCCCTGAGTGAATTAACACTGGTAATAAGATATCATGGCTCTGATTGATCCCCGGCAGTCAGCCTTTACGCTGCCCCCCCCCCCATCCCATTCCATTCCTCCACTCCACTCCTCTCTCCTTCATCCCTCTCTCCCGTTCATTGCTTCACTTTATGCTTCAGCCTCTCCATCTCTTACTCTCTGTCTCATCCCTTCATCCCTCTCTCCCTCAATCTCATGGTCTTCTCTTTCTGTCTCTCCCTCTCTTTCCTTCCCCTCTCCCTCCTTTTCTCTTATAATGCATTGATTCATCTCTGAAACAGTGCTAGGTGCTACCCTGTGTGCTTAGTGAGGGATAATCTTGAAAACTTGAAGCTTTCACTATGGTATTTAAATCAGGTAGCCTACAGACAGACATAATTATGACATGAAAATCAGGGTGCATGAAACGCCCCTTGAAGAATAAAACTGGAAAATACTGCTCTGCTTTCGCAATATTGTTCCTTTGCACTACCATAACTTCCTTGCAAATTTCAAGCAATTTAATAAGACTGGCACAATAGGTCTGGAATTTTGAATTACAGTGAATGGGCACTTTTAGCTAAATCAATGTTTTTACACGAGGAGATGAGCCCTTAGGATCCAGTGCATGTGAGCTCACAATATGGCTGTGGTTATCTACCTTTGTCTCGTCTTGTCTCTGTCCTTTCTTTTTTTGGTCATTGTCTGTTATCTGCTTCCTGTCCCATAAGGGTCACAATGACCACATATGGTCAAAGGAAGGTCCATGAAGTCTGATATTAGAACAAAGTACAGATGGGATTTACTGTATGACGAGATCCGGATTATAGTGGCTCATTCCTTTCCTCCTCAAGGATTGTACAAGGAAGTTGTGTTAGCATAATGGAACATTCATGCAAAGGAGAGGATGATTTTCAAAAGTCCAACAGTGTTTGATGCACCCTAATAATACAATTCTCATTTGGGCACCTGAGCAAGCGAGATGATGGGACTGATGACTTACCTGTATATATATCTACCTATAGGAAGGCTGTGAAAAAGAGGAACAGTAAGACCTGTGTAGAAGATGGGCTAATGAAGTTACCTAGATTGTATTACTGTAAGAGATGTTAACAACACTTAACCACAACATAGCTGAGTTACAGTTCACTGTTCTACCATTGTGGAGTTTTATTTTTGTCACTGCACCCACATTGTGTAAGTCCAAGCAATATGGATGGAACATCTATAAATGCCTTTGGTTATGATGTAGGCTACCAAATATTCTTTGCGTTGAGAGCCAAGGGAGACATTCTTACACCCACACACGTTTACCTGTCATGACCCCTATAAATGCATCTAGACTCACAAATGTGCATGCTGCATATAAGCATCATCATCATTACCCCTGCCTCCCACCTCCCACACAAACACACAGGGCACCACAAACAATAGGGCGACATACTGTGGTATGCACTTACCAGCCTGATGCCAATCAGCAGACCACATCAGCTCCCCTGCCTGGAGTAGACATTTCCCTCCAGACCCCCTTGAACCCCCTCCTAAAAATCCCCCTTGGTGCCTAGACATGACCATCATCACCATGGCTCACCACGTAACTTCTCCAGCTATTTGCCATGGGAATGCCAACCAGGACACAATACAGTGCTGATGTGTGTGGAGAACAGACAGACAGAGTGACGAACCAAGGACTGTGTTTGTCTGTGTATGTGTATGCATCACTATGGGTGACGATTTGTTTGTGTTTGTGTGTGCAATTGTGTCTCTGAGTGTATTGGTTTGTCTGTACCCTAGTGTTGTGACGTTCTTGAACGAATCGATTCTTTTGAACGGCTCCTAGACGTGAACGATAGGAACCAAATCCCAGAGCCACTCTTTTCTATTTTTTTAAAATTAGTTTTTCGTTTGTTTTTTGAGCATATCACCTTCACATGAGTAGCCTACTTTAATTTGGGGATAAACCATAAGTGTCGTTTTTTAGAAGTAGGAGGGCAGTAATTTTTTGTTTAGACAAAATGACCTAGACGTGGAGTCAAAAAATACTACCTTCTTACCACTGGATAAATAGTTAGAGACCGGTCAAAAGAACCCATTTTTCGAACGGCTCTTTGAAAGGAACGGGCCACTATGATCCTGATCCTGTGAAACACCCATACAGTAAATCCCATCTATACTTTGTTCTAATACCAGACTCTTCATGGGCCTTCCTTTGACCATATGTGGCCTTACGGGACAGGAAGCAGGGAGCAGACACTGACCAAAAAAAGAGACAAGAGAGACAAGGCAAGACAAAGGTAGATAACTACAGCCACATTGGGAGCATGCATGCACCGCTTCCTAAGGGCCCATCTCCTTGTGAAACCAACCAGCCCCCCTTAAAGACAGAGCGGACCTGCATCTAATTTAGCCTCCCAGAAGCACAAGGCTGAATCAGAGCTGTCTCCGCTGGCCTGGAGGTCTGGAAGCGTCTGGGTTGAGTTGAGTCGAGTTGGGGCTAGAGGGGTGAGGTGAGGTTGGAGCGGCTTGGGGAGTTGGGCGGGTGTCTCAGGGGGTGATGGACCAGCGCACAGCTGCTTATTATGGCATCAGAGTGCGGGGGTGAGACGGGGAGAATAGGGACAGCGGTATATATGGGGTTAGTGTGTGTGTGTGTGTGTGTGTGTGTGTGTGTGTGTGTGTGTGTGTGTGTGTGTGTGTGTGTGTGTGTGTGTGTGTGTGTGTGTGTGTGTGTGTGTGTGTGTGTTCAGGAGGGTAGTGGGAGGGGGTGTACGGTGGGTTTATAATAGCAGCCTGATTTACTGTGATTTCTAACAGATTGCTCCAAGTCAGACCGGCTGGTCTGGTGCGTGTCATTTCCAGAGAGACAGACAAAGAAAAAAACAACAGATGAAAACAAAGAAGGAAAGAAAGAACAAAATAAACACATAAACAAACAAACACAAACAAAAAGAGAAGCCTAGATGAGAGACAGAAGCATAGACTGAAATGGAGGGAGATAGAGAAATCATGAAAGAGAAAAGAGACAGAGAGAGGGAGAAGGAAGGCATACAAGCCTTCCTGCTCTAGCCAGCCAGAGAGACCCAGGGCGAGCTCATCAGACAATAGAGCAGACGTACCCTCTGAGAGGAACAGGGGAATAGACACTGACTCAGAGAGGCAGGGCAGCAGATTGAAGCGATGATCATGAACATTATGGGGCTACATGGACTCATGGGACACATGCAGATGGTGCGAAGAGGGGACATGGCTCAGATCTGGCCCCAATCTGGCCCTGCTGCGGGAGATATGTGGCAGCCGAGGTGCCAGGCAGATATTTTCCATGGTGCACTTTATCCTTTGTGATTTTACACATTATTTTTTGCAATTATGATTCATGTGTTGATTCGGAATATTAAAGGGACACTGTGCAGGAAATGGTCAAAAAGGGTACTGCAACTATGCTGCTCATTGAAACTGGGCTGCCAATTGCCACATTTGATCTTTACATGAAAGTTTTCTTAGTAATAAACAAATATTTTCTAGTATGGTCCAAGTAGAGTCATTTTTGCAGCTAAAAATGGCTATTTTTGGAAATTCAAAATGGCGGACAATGGAGAAGATCATCCTTTCATGTATGAAAAGTGCAATTTTCCCAGTCAT
This sequence comes from Engraulis encrasicolus, assembly GCF_034702125.1. Taxonomy (NCBI): domain Eukaryota; kingdom Metazoa; phylum Chordata; class Actinopteri; order Clupeiformes; family Engraulidae; genus Engraulis; species Engraulis encrasicolus. Next base: position 32,226,683 of record NC_085866.1, on the reverse strand, counting down.
AATGAAAACTTAAGAGTTTGATAGTGGTGGTAAGTATTCATGAAAAATATAACATTTGTGAATGGGCAGCATGAATTCTGGAAATAAAGAACTAAAAATCTCACACAGTGTCCCTTTAATGTTTCATCCTAATTCCCGCCCTGTCCATTTCTGCTACTGCAAAATCTTTTATAATCTTTAGAAGTGGAATAGGTGTATGGCTTTGCAATGTATGGTAATATAACCAAGATCATCCTGCACATTCAGGTACGCTGGGCAACCCTCCCACATGGGATCCCAGAAAACCCCTGACCTTAAGACCGATAACTCAGTGTTATTGAATCTGTATGAGGTTTCCGGACTAAGGTTTACTACCATTCTAACCTCAAACTCTGCGAGAGGAGTAATTACACAAACACTCCAAAGTAGGTAGGCCTACATGCAAAATAAGTTTGCACTAGTTCCGCCAGGGAGACTCAAATGTCACACACACATTCTTCCTGTAGCCAATCGGCGACCGTCGCTTGCCATATAGAGACGTGTGTAACTCACCGTCCTTGTTTGTCTCAGGTACGAACGTTTTGAGATCTCTTCCTCCATCTACTCCACCACCAGATTGATGCGGTCTATCTGGGGGGTAAAAGGTCCAGTTCCTGTTGCACGGAAATAGTAGACTCTACTGGATCCACTGAAGCAAGACCCAGCTGATGATTGGATATACGCAAAAAAAAACCTATCTATCTGCCAAATCCTTTGTCAACTACGTATGTTAACATGTTAAAAACAAGTTCGTCTCTCTGAGTCTTTCTGGCTAAACTGATTATATTTTGGAGACCAACATGAAGAAGACTTGTTGGTTGACCTCTACTTTGACTTTTCTTTGCATATCATTTTTCAATAGATGCATGAATTTGTAAACCGCTTTGGACACCAAGACTATGCAGTATATAAGCTCAATGACCTAATGGCATTTTGGTTGCCAAGGTTTTCAAGATGGTTGACTTGTTTGCTCAACAACGTTTGGATGGATGATGGATGGGTGAAGTCTTGTGATCTTGTGACCACATCAGTGACTTGAGAAAATCAACTCAAAGATGGAGTAAAGATAGGCACACCTCTATCAACACAACACTGAGTCATGCCATAAACAGAACAAAGAGCTCTCTCTCTCTATCTCTCTCTCTCTCTCTCTCTCTCTCTCTCTCTCTCTCTCTCTCTCTCTATCTCTCTCTCTCTCTCTCTCTCTCTCTCTGTCTCTCTTTCCCTTTTAAACACACACACACACACACACACACACACACACACACACACACACACACACACACACACACACACACACACACACACACACACAAGAAAGATTTCACAGAGTCTGTCCCTACTTCAAAGCATACTTTTCCACAAGGGAAAATTCGGTCAGATGAGTCTCGCTCCCATGGCGGCTCTGGTGGAGCCTTTTATTTTCATCAAGTGGAGAGAGGAAAAGCGGCGGCAGTGGTGGCCGCGCAAGCAGGCACGCAGGCGGCGATAACTAAACCACATGCATGTAGAGAGAGAGGGGGGTGAGAGAGAGAGAGAGAGAGAGAGAGAGAGAGAGAGAGAGAGAGAGGGAAAGGGTCAGTTCAGCCCAGACAGTCTGTTTACACGAGAAGAGGGGGATTGGGGGATGAGTGGACCGTGGACACCTTTGTTCTCTGTTTTTATGAGGTGATGAGGTGTATGATGTGTATGATGTGTGAGAGTGTGTGTGAGAGAGGAAAGGAGAGGGAAAAAAAGATCAAATGTGTGTCTGTGTGTGTGTGTGTGTGTGTGTGCCTGTGCTTGCTACAGAGAGAGAGAGAGAGAGAGAGAGAGAGAGAGAGAGAGAGAGAGAGAGAGAGAGAGAGAGAGAGAGAGAGAGAGAGAGAGAGAGAGAGAGAGAGAGAGAGAGAGAGAGAGAGAGAGAGAGAGAGAGAGAGTTAATGTGTGTAAGTATGCATCCACACCTGACAAATCCAGGGTCTTGGCACGACATGTTAGCACAATGTGCGTGCGTGCATCTGTGCGTGTGTGCGTATGTGTGTGTGTGTGTGTGCGTGCGTGTGTGTGCGTGCGTGTGTGTGTGTGTGTGTGTGTGTGTGTGTGTGTGTGTGTGTGTGTGTGTGTGTGTGTGTGTGTGTGTGTGTGCGTGCGTGTGTGTGTGTGTGTGCGTGTGTGTGTGTGTGTGTGCATGCTTTGTACCTTTCATTCCTCTATTGTGTTCTCTATGGCGGTAGAGATGACAGCAGCCTGACTGCAAGCAGCCCTTCACACAGCACTAAAAGCAGTACTTCCTGAATTACACCTAAACTAATCAAAGGCACCATCTGTTAATTATGCTAATGCAACAAAGACTTGGCTGCCGGGCCTGTGCCCACCACCACACATCCATTCAACCAGCTACAGAGACAGCACAACACAAACACGCACGCACGCACACGCACATGCACACACACACACACACACACACACACACACACACACACACACACACACACACACACACACACACACACACACACACACACACACACACACACACACACGATCAAAGACCTTTACGTTCTAATACCCATACAAGTGCATGCAAACAAACAAATAAACACACTCACACACACACACATAGACATGCACGCACTGTAACACACACACACAAACACGCACGCACGCACACGCACATGCATGCACACACACACACACACACGCACGCACACACACATCCATTCAACCAGCTACAGAGACAGCACAACACACACGCACACACACACATCCATTCAACCAGCTACAGAGACAACACAACACACACGCACGCACGCATGCACGCACGCACGCACACACACACACATCCATTCAGCCAACTACAGAGACAACACAACACACACGCACACACACACACACACACACACACACACACACACACACATCCATTCAACCAGCTACAGAGACAACACAACACACACACACACACACACACACACACACACACACACACACACACACATCCATTCAATTAGCTACAGAGACAACACAACCCAACACACACAGACACAGACACACACACACATGCACGCACGCACAACGCAAACATGTGAACACAACACACTCACACATACATGCATGTATACACAGGCATGCACGAACTCACAGGCACGCATGCACTCACATGCATGTGCACAGTACACACATACACTACACACCCACAGGCACACAGACACACACATACAAACATAAACACACACACACACACACACACACGTAACAACGTATATGACATAGTGTATAAACATTGTGAAACACTGAGGCACTCA
>NC_085866.1:32210878-32213378 GCF_034702125.1 Engraulis encrasicolus | reverse complement strand
AGTTGCATGTTTATGTGTCAGCATGTGTGTATCAGATGAAGAGGCAGAGAGGGAACGGGGTATACAGTGAATGGGCGTTTGCGTGTGGGAAGTGTGTGTGTGTGTGTGTGTGTGTGTGTGTGTGTGTGTGTGTGTGTGTGTGTGTGTGTGTGTGTGTGTGTGTGTGTGTGTGTGTGTGTGTGTGTGTGTGTGTGTGTGTGGGGGGGAGTACTGGCTGTGAGGCCTGTTTACTGGTGGTTTAGTGCGGTAAGCAAGGCCACAGTGGGAGGCATAACCACGCTACCGGTAAAACACACCAACCACATACTCACACGCACAAACAAATACACACATGCACGGATATACACACATACCGGTATACACAACATGGACACACTGATGGAGGACTGGGCTGACACACACCTGGACTTTATTGACACCAACTAAAAATACACCACAAACACACACACACAAATACACATTCAACAAAACACATTTACAAGCTCACACACATACAATACAATGTCAAACGCACACAGACACACATACACAAAGATTCACAGAGATATACCAACACACACACACACGCTCTAACACAGACAAAAATACAAATACATGCCGAATCACTATGTAAACACACGTTTACAACACACTGGCACACATAGCTGTGCAAGCAAGCCTTCTCATTGCTCAACGATATACAACATATTTGTGCACACATACACGCGTGCACATACACACACACACAAACACACGCACGCACACGCACGCACCTATGCACGCACGCACGCACGCACTCACGCACGTACACACACACACACACACACACACACACACACACACACACACACACACACACACACACACACACACACACACACACACACACACCAGCCTTGAGTCAATGACCCACATGCTCTCACCGTGACCGAGTTTCCCACCTGTGTGTGGGATCTCCTGTGGTGTCAGTGTGTGTGTGCAGGTGTGTGTGGCTATGACAGTGAGTAGGCCGGGAGGGCTGGTGTGTGTGTTTGTGCCTAAGTGTGCATAAGGGGCCGATAAAGATCTGCTGATCCTGACCATACACACGCTCACACACACATGGCCAGAATGAGGACGCGACTAGACTTAAGGAGCTTGGGGCTTATACCCTACAATTTACACCTTAGTATTTTCAACACTTACAGTAAGCATAGGCTTGCGTTTTTAAGAACATTCAAACGTTCTCGGGGTATGGCAGTGCAAATTTTACCTCCATGCTAGCAGTTAACATTGGGTCCTATGAGACCAGCTCGCGGCTAACAGGTCTCATAGGACTCAATGTTAACTGTTAGCACGGAGGCAAAATTTGCACTGTCATAACTAGAAAACAGTTGGAAGTACAGGAGAAAGGTAAAGTTCTACTATTTAACTCAAATAAGGTGTCAAATAAGCTTATTTCCAAAAATGGGACAGTATCACTTTAATAACACCCGTGTCTTACATACTAATTTCTACAACTACGGTAACGCTAGGCCCAAAGCCTTACGATACAAACTGTTACTCCAAAACCTAATGTAACATATGATACGGTAACAAATTACACTAGAAATATCACATTGGCTTAACACAGTATTGTAAGTACAGTAGGCCTATGTAGAAAGAAGACCGAAGGGATAACGTATACAGTACTTACAAACGATAGAATTTTTGGTAACACTTTATAATAAGTACCCCTTTTTAGGCATTACTTAAGGGTTAGTTAAGCCTTATTTTACCATTAGTTAACCCTTAGTGAATCACGAGTTAATCATTATGTAAGTATTATTTCTCATTTCCTAACTATTATCTACTACCGTTAGTAAATGGTTAGTGTGTGCTGATATAACGGTTCGCTAAGCAAAGTTAAGCATGGAAAGGTTTTCACTTTAAAAGTTCCCCAGATATGCGGAAGTAGTGAGTTGTAACTTCTTGTTAATGCATAAGCAATGCCTAACAAATCATTTGTTAACGTTTTGTAAAGCATGGAAAGGTTTTCACTTTAGATCAGTTCCCCAGATATACTTAAGTAATGAGTTGTAACTCCTTGATAATGCATAAGCAATGCTTAACAAGTCATTTGTTAACGTTTTGGAAAGCATGGAAAGGTTTTCACTTCAAAAGTTCCCCAGATATGCGCAAGTAGTGAGTTGTAACTTCTTGTTAATGCACAAGCAATGCCTAACAAATCATTTGTTAACGTTTTGTAAAGCATGGAAAGGTTTTCACTTTAGATCAGTTCCCCAGATATACTTAAGTAATGAGTTGTAACTCCTTGATAATGCATAAGCAATGCTTATCAAGTCATTTGTTAATGTTTTGGAAAGCATGGAAAGGTTTTCACTTCAGAGAAGTTCCCCAGATATAGGCCTACTTAAGTAGGCCTAATGGGTTTTAAATCCTTGATAAAAGCATAAGCAATGCTTATGAAGTCATTTGTTAAAGGGGCATTCCACCGGTGGAGACATGAATATGTTACTGAAAGTGGGTCATATGTATAGTA
>NC_085866.1:32200878-32203378 GCF_034702125.1 Engraulis encrasicolus | reverse complement strand
TGCTTTGATGTAGTTTTTATTTTGTTTTTGTTTGTTTGTTTTCATTATTTTCACTGTACTCAAAAATGTACTAATGGCTGGTAACGGTATTACAGAAAATATGTGTAAAGTAAAATATGATGTTGCAGACACTGTGTATAAAGACTGATTGCTAAATTAAGATTTTTGAGAAGGAGTGTCAAATAGGTGCTCTGGTGTGTTCACACAACTGACGGTAGTTTCTAAAAGTCAGGAGTAGATTTTTCTGTATGGTTATCAGAGCTTAAACAATGAAATGTCCACTACTTAAATGGCACATGCGTTAACTGTTTAGCAAAAACTGTGTTATATGAATGGGAAATATGTCAAGTCAACAAGAATGTGTTAACACATATGCAAAACGTGTCTTTTACTTTGTTGAAATAGTGATCATGACGACTTTGTGTGAGTCAGTTTTAAAAATCGTGTTAAAGCGATCAAGAAAAACTGTAACATGAAAGTTGCCCATCCCTGGTCTAGGCAGTTTTTGAGAGCATGTTTACAAACAGTGCTACTCTGTGACCATGCCGACTGAGCGATCATGACCTGCCAACATTGCGGTCATGGATAAAACAATGGTGTCTGTCTACTTGAAGGATCAACTATTAAGTTAATAAATCCTTAACATGCCATATCTAATAACTACAGAAAGTTTAATGACCTCTATCATGAGCTTGTTGAGCAACAGTAGAACTTAACATAACAGTTTTTTTTTCAGCTAACTTGGCAATGCTCAGCTAACCCTGCAAGATGAGTACTACAGTACTTACATGTGCAATTGTCAAATATTCCTTTGTGTCCAAATACAATATTCCAAAATCATTAGTAGATAACAGGAGGGTAAATTTACTGTCCAAGTGTGGATAATCTGGAGGAGTTTCGGGAGTGTGTTTGCAAACAACAGAGTGCAACGAATGCAGAGCTAACGGGTGGTATCAAGGACACTGGTGAGTCATCTGAATTTTTTTGAGTTTATGCTTGGTATTTATGATTGTGATGAAAATGAAATTTAGGCGATTCTATTCAGCAGAATGAGGGGCAAAACAAATTTCAGGGTAATAAATAATGATCATGGCAATAATGTACCCCCCGTTGACTTTGAACTGGTGCAGTTTCACAGCATAAAACACTGTTGGGACGTGATGGTGCACCACAGGAGAAATTCCCTTCACTCAGTCTTCGCTCAGTTCAAGCCAAACAAACGAGTGATTCTACGATTCCCCTACGCTTTTGGCAAAAGCAAAATGTCAATGATCAGTATTTTTTTTCAACTAAATGACCTAGATGTTTACATAGTGTATATATTTAAGTTTCCAAACAAACAAATTGCCAAGCTTAATCTTAAATAATTTGATAAATACTCTAATAAAAGCGAACATTTGCTTAATTATTTTGTCAACAGTGTTATGGACAAATACTATGTCATTTCAAACATATATAAAAATACTACAGAGTTGAAACAATATATGTTTGAAAGTGCTTATGTCCCTTAGCAGTAATGATGTCATTAATCTGTGCAACTGATATAGAAAATGTGATTGTTGAGCTTCATAAGTAGGATTTTATGAGTCACTGTGATACAGACTGACACATTTTTCATCATAAATCCCTGTAACGTCTGATTTGAATATAGTCACCCTCCTTACACAAGACTTCCTTCTCCAGAGATAATCCCTAGTGTATGTTCATAGGATTTTTCCAACACATAAGGGATCAATAGCGCAAAAACACTTTCAAAACAGTCAACCGTATTACTCAACTGTGTTACGGTCAACAGTGCAGGGGAACAATTCGGCACTTTTTCAGGAGAAAAAACAGAGCAGACAAACCCATCTCCATAGAATACAAATTATTTTTTTTGTTTGTCTGTCAATATGGATATAAATTGGCAAAAACATACTCCTCCTCAACTGTCATCAGTGTTGCCAGATTGGGCTGGTTCCCGCCCAATTGGGCTGCTTCCCACTGCCATATAAATCAATAGAATTGGGCGGGTTTTTAGGGCGGATTTTGATCATTTTTTGGGCTGGAAATCATTAGCCTCATCTGGCAACCCTGACTGTCATACTTAATTGTAACACCATTGACGGTAACACCGTTGACATTTCAGCCATTTTTATGGTGTTGTGCTAACTGAGGACCTCAGAAGTTCCACCACAACACCTTAATCAATTCATGTATCTGTATGCTTTATCTGTGTTTTTCTACATGCGATTTCTAATTCAGATTCTTATGAATATGTTGATAACACCGTTGACAGGCAATTTTCCCGCTATGAGAACATGAAAAAGAATGGATTAAATTATGGAAGGATGGAGCTCAAAATTTACCAAAAAGTCTTCCCGTATCCTGCCAAAGAGGTTATGACATCACGTGATGTTATTCGTATGGCCTAAGACCAAACCATTACTGATTTATGGAGGAGGTTTCAGACTGTGACACGGTTAACACAGTTTTCGTGGACACACACAAAATGGCAAAT
>NC_085866.1:32193378-32195878 GCF_034702125.1 Engraulis encrasicolus | reverse complement strand
TGATGTCACCCTATATAGCGTGACACATATTATTCTTCATTTTCGGTCATTGCCTGAAGGCCAAGGTCTTTCCAGCAGATTTCAACATGACAGACAAGGGCATGGCTTCCGGTAACCACAAACACCTGCACAGATTGAATGGGAAGTCGCTGTGGATGGAAGAATGCAGTAGACCTCAGTAAAGATTAACTGTAAACTGCAAACTACATCTGCGCCTCTATTGCACCTGCAGTGGTGTGGCGTGCACTCATACACTCACACCCCCCCACACAAGAATGTAAATAGCTCGATTCATGTGGTAGATTTTAAGCAAATGGTGGAAAAACTCTTCACAGCAACACTTCCACATACACGCACACACGTGCACGCACTTCCAAAAAGCGCACACAAATCTGCAGAGCACGTCCTCCTCAATTGTGAAGTGGCGGCACTTGTCAAGTTCAAAGACAAGATTGCCACAAAAAAGGCGTTCGCTTCCAACACCACACACACACACACCACACAGCCTGCACAACACAAGGAGCCTTGTTGAACACAAACAAAAGCAGTGATCATCTCCACTTCATGAATGACAACAGGGTCCAGTAAAACTGCCTCTGCATTCGGTTTCCTCGCAAAAGTGTGAGTCATTTATGCTGCGTGAATTCCAGCAGCATTGGTGGCACTCACACAATGGGACACGAAGAACAATGGCTCAGAGCTCTGATGAGCAACACAGATCCTCGTAATTTGCCCACTCAGTGTGTGTGTGTGTGTGTGTGTGTGTGTGTGTGTGTGTGTGTGTGTGCGTGTGTGTGCTTGCATCTGTGTTAGTGTGTGTGTGTGTGTGAGTGTGCGGTGGAGCATGGGTGTGGGGGCTTCAAACGCAGCGAGGGCTGTAAGCTGCAGCTGACATACTGCACTCTGCCTCTTTAAATATCGAAAAATCCCCCTGACGTTAAACACATCTGTTTGGCTCCTATTGCTCTGCACGCAGCAGTCCACAGGGCCCTGGACCACAACAAAACAAACACAGAGTCTATGATCTGAACCAATGAAATGCCCATTAAGGGTATGGGGATGGATGGAGAAAGGCAGAGAAAATGGTGAGTGTTGTGGGTGGAGAGAGAGAGAGAGAGAGAGAGAGAGAGAGAGAGAGAGAGAGAGAGAGAGAGAGAGAGAGAGAGAGAGAGAGAGAGAGAGAGAGAGAGGAAGAAAGAGAGATTCTTAACAAGCTAATAATAAGCAGCAGCACATGTTTTTCAGCATGGATCCCTTTAGCCATTACCAGTCGCACAACTGGCCTTATGGAGTGCCAGCTTGATGATAATGAGAAACACTTATGGTTTTAGCAGAGGCAAATGAGGGGGAGAAAAAAACATATAGACAAAGAGAAAAGCAGACGACGTGTGGTAGAAGAAAGACAGAGTTAATTACAGAGATGGTATGTGTACAAGGGGGCAGAAGCAACCATACTGTACACGCGAGTGCGCTGGCTAAATCACACACATGTTCCGACCAATTCCCAAGTGCTAACATGTGGTTCTTCCACCCATGCCAAGAACACATTCGCAACTGGCCCTCCTCCACCCTCCGCCTCCACCCTCTATCCCCCAAGTCTGCAGCATTACCAAGGACAACCAGCTGCCTTTTATCAGAGTCCAATGAGAGCAAAGTTTTCTTCTGGTCACCATGATATGCAAACATTTACAGAACCAAATGTTTTTCATTATTATTATTGTTATTATATATTTCCTCCTCGTGGTGAATTATGACCAAAGTCAGGGTGCTGTGCATCTATGACGTTAGTACTTGTCTCCTCCTTGAATTCTCCACCTTCGCCTCCCCACTCCCTCAATGCAGGTGCTGAGCCAAGCGTTGTCCTGAGATGGCCCAGGTCCTTAGCCTTGCTTCCTTCGCGTGTTATTATTATTTTCCACAACACTTCTTTGCTCGGCTCGCTCACGTCTTGTTTTTCCAACGCACTGACATGTTTTGTCTAGTGGCTGACAAACTGACCTATTTTTTAGGCCGTCGTCTGAATCGAAATCTTGAGAGTGAGGAGAGGTATTTTCAACAGCCTGGTAATACTGCTGATGATTAAACAATGATTAAACAAAAATCGATCTAGCATGTCTTACTGGAGGGTAATTACAAGAACATGGTTAAATGATAAACCTGGCAAAGTTGAACTACAGGAAGTGAAGAACCTGGCAAAGTTAAACTACAGGAAATAGTAAGTCTGCTAATAGATAGTCCAAAGTTGTCATTTCGTTCAGAAGAACTCCAGGCTCTTCTATTAGTTGACTTTACATACTTATAGGTTAAACAAACTTCGTGGAACACCATCCTAGAATATTGATGAACCTAGTACTGCCCAAAATCTTAAACAGCTAAACTATAGGTCTTGTTTTTACTGACATGACATTTTACTGACTTATCCCTTTTAACTAATAACAAGTGTCAATGGTGAACTGAATATTCAATTATATATATAGTGAGTCAAAAGTATTTTAACTAA
>NC_085866.1:32160878-32175878 GCF_034702125.1 Engraulis encrasicolus | reverse complement strand
GGTGTGCATGATGGGGAGAGAGAGAGAGAGAGAGAGAGAGAAAGAGAAAGAGAGAGAGCAGAAATAAAACATTTAGAACATTTATTTTCCATGATACTAATGTTTTTTTTTATTGAATGCATGTTAATGCTTGAATTTATGTTTATAAAAGTGTGTCTATGTGTGTGTATGTATACATAGTGTGTGTGTGTTCATAAATTATAGTATATGGGAGTGTGGTGGACCTACACTAATGCCTGCATGTGTGTGCATATGTGGGTAGATGACGTGACGTGTAAATTTTGCTGTCGTAGGCTCTTAAAATTATGCTTTCAAAATTGTCAATGCTTTAAATGATTAAACTAATGTCGTTGTTGTGAAAAAGTAATGTGTAATAAATCCAGAGCTTAAATAAGTATACTTAATTTTGAGTCAAATGTCACATTTGTCCTATGGTGTGACTGAGGCAAGCCTGGTTCTCCATATTAAAACATTTTTAAATAAATAATCAAAGCTCAGTCATTTGTCTAAACAACCCTGGCATGTTTTTCAAGGTGTCTATTTTAGCAAGTGGCAATGCTTAGTTTTTTTCCTGTTTTTCTGAGACCGTATGGACTTATGAAACTTTGTCGCAGAAAACAATGTCCTGTGGTGTGACATCATATTTTTGGTTAATTCTGTGGATAATGATCTATTGTTGAAGCTCCAGCGGTACATAAATTGTGACTTTAGACCCTTAGGAAGCCAATGGCAAGGGTGGATTTTAGATTTTTCTCTCAGAGTTCTTCAGTCAATCAATTCTGTTTTGCTACCACAAGATGTATTAGTTTTGTAGTCCTTTGGTGTGACAGCCATAAAATACATTTTGACAATAGTGTATATTTTCATATTTTTTTCTTATGTAGATGTATGAAAATGCATCTTACTAAAGGTGAAATTGTATTTCAGTTGGCAACGACATGGCTTTAAATTAACTCAAAAGCTCAAAAGTCCTATGGTGTGATGGTAAAAGTCCTATGGTGTGATGGTAAAAGTCCTATGGTGTGACACTTTGGAGTATCACACCAAAGGACAAACAGGTCACACCAATGGACTAGATATTTGAGAAATAGCTTTTAAAACAACTGGTAGTACATATTTTTTTTGTTTTGTTGTTTGACTAGATAAATATTGTGTATTCAAATTAGGCCTACTTATTCCTTTATTGGCCTTTGGAATTTATACTTTGATGCATTGTTGACGAATATTTGCTGTTGATTTTAGATACTGTCAAATTATATAAAATGTCATTAATGGTGCTTTGAAACCATAAAATATAACGGTAACAGTGAAGGAAAGATCAGTGAGAGAGTATATAGAGGAGTATAGATGAATAAAGTATGCTGTGGAGAGCTCAATATACAGCATAAATGTGCTTTCCAGCTTGAGATACCAAACAGGCACTGGCCACTACACACTACAGGTTCAATGGTGTGACTGTCATAGCATACCTACAAAAGAGTGATGGTCATGCCAAGGTCACACTTCAGTATGAGTCTTATGAGCTCTGCAGGTTACATTCAATGACCGCATGGCTGTCATTAAGAGTTACGATAGGCTGATAATCGACGATTCATAGACTTATAAGTGTAAAGTGTAGGTCCATATTGACTACAACATTATATTATGATCAAAAGACAAAATAATCATGTTGATATATTTGTTTCTGGCTCAGTTTTGCATTTCTGTCCTTTAGCGTGACATGAATGTCCTACGGTGTGACATGTTTTAAACGCTCAAATATTTGTTTGAGCTAAACAGTATGTTTGACACTGAATATTGCATTAGGGAAGAACACATTATCGTCCCTGAAAAGTTAGTATAAATTCGGACAATTTTGAACATTTACAAGAAAGATATCCCTGTTTTTCCTCGAAGGTTTCTAATAATCTCACATCTAATAGGAAAAAAAATACTTAAATGGTAATTTCTCATTAAATTAAGACTTTAAAAAATTGCAATAAATATGAAGAGTGTAACAATGTTCATAAAACTCCATCAAGCCATTTCTACGTTACTTCATATATTTATTTCTTAACGTCACACCAAAGGACATATTTTCAGCAAATTGCTTTATCAACGTAAATAAATAATCAATGAATAGACCAACATTGTGACCACTTGGATTTTTTGAAAGATTAATTGCTGCACTACGTAGACATATACTTTTTTCCCTCATAAACAATGTTTTGTGAAAAAAATGTTTTTTGCTGCCTATCCGTCATCTACCCATGTACTATGTGGATGAATTATGAAAATGTGTGAAAATACAGAAAGTGAATGTATGTGTTTGCACTTGTGTATCCATGTATGTACGTGAATAATTATGAGAGCTTGTGCTTATGCATGTGTGTGTGTGTGTATGTGTGTGTGTGTATGTGTATGTGTGCATGTGCATGCGTGCAAACATGTGCATGCACGCATGCATGCCTGTGCGCCACTATTTCACAAATCACACACACACACACACACACACACACACACACACACACACACACACACACACACACACACACACACACACACACACACACACCAAGAAGGAGCTGTACCTTCCCTAACACACACACACACACACACACACACACACACACACACACACACACACACACACACACACACACACACACACACACACACACACACACACATTGGCAGAGGAGCCACAGCCACAGCCTGCACGGTGGTACTGCTGGAGGAGTCAGGGGCTATAAGTCCATCACATCCCCGGCTATCGGCTCCCTGCGGGGGGAATCAATACTGGAATGATGGGCCACCTATGTCTTTCCCATCCATCCGCTGGGCCATTGAGCGCATGTTAATGTTATGAATTATTGAGAGAACAGTTACTATTGATTGGGCCGGAAGATTATTGGCGGGCTGAATTGCACTGCGAGGACAGGAGTGGAGGGGCAGGGAGAGGGGAGGGAACGAACGGCAAGCGGGGTGAGGGAGTGTGATGGGGGGTGGGGGGTGGGTTGTGTTTCTGTGGGAGGGAGGTGATGGGGGGGTTGGGTTATAAGGACGGGTCAGGATCTTCACGCCAGGTTTAAGTGTGTCGTAACACACCTGACCTCCACACGGCCGGGGTCAAAGGGGAATCGGAGGGCAGCACTGACAGTGTGATGGGTATCTTTTTTCCTTTCTTTCTTTCTTTTTCTACTGTCGTACGCCTTTCTTTTTACGGCCACAACTTTCTTTTTTGTCTTATTCCCCCTCAGGCATGATTCTCCCTTGTTCTTTTCCTTCCTCCCCTCTCTCTCTCTCTCTCTCTCTCTCTCTCTCTCTCTCTCTCTCTCTCTCTCTCTCTCTCTCTCTCTCTCTCTCTCTCTCTCTCTCTCTCTCTCTCTCTCTCTCTCTCTCCCTCTCTCTCTCTCTCTCAGTTAGGCTCAGTCTAGCAGAAAGCATTATTTGAATTTCAGATTCTACCCCCCGACAGCCCAGTTCTCTTTTTTCCCAAAACATCTCCATTTATTTGAAGCAAAAAGAGATTATTTGTGTTAGAGGGCAGGATACCTAAAGAATTTTGGAAGTGAGGGGTCAATTCTCTCTCTCTCTCTCTCTCTCTCTCTCTCTCTCTCTCTCTCTCTCTCTCTCTCTCTCTCTCTCTCTCTCTCTCAATCTTTTTCTTTCTCTCCTACATCCACACTCTCTGTGTCCCCTTTTCTTTTCTCTTTTCTTTTTTTTCTCTCATCACCCTCTTTCATACTCTCCCTCCCTCTCTGCCATTATTAGTCTTACTCTGTCTCCCTATACTTCTTGGGCAGGTTGTTCCCCTGACTTTTTGTATTGCTCTCTATTTCAGCAGAGAGCCCACATTGACCGTGGAGAATACACCTGATCCAGTGCAAACAGTCTCTCACACACACACACACACACACACACACACACACACACACACACACACACACACACACACACACACACACACACACACACACACACACACACACACACACACACACACACACACAGAGAAAACCACCCCACACACACACATAGGCAAACACACACACACGCACAGGCACACACAGACCTCAACCCCGAGCCCAGCTTCCTTGGGGACCCACCCAGGCCAATCCCCTTCAGAGGTTTTTGGAGGGGCCAGTTTTCTCACGATATTATCGGGGCATGCAAGGAGGAACCCCCTTACTCCTGCCCAAACCACTCTCCACCCTTCCCCATACCCAAAAAAGAGGACTTTTCCTATGCAAGCAGACATGTTCTGGGCTGGTAAAATTTGCTTTTCTTACTAAATTCCGGAGCGAGGCTAAAGAAAATGAACTAGTGGAAAGACAAAATCTAGTGTGCTGAGCTGCTGGACTGTGTGTGTGTGTGTGTGTGTGTGTGTGTGTGTGTGTGTGTGTGTGTGTGTGTGTGTGTGTGTGTGTGTGTGTGTGTGTGTGTGTGTGTGTGTGTGTGTGTGTGTGTGTGTGTGTGTGTGTGTGTGTGTGTGTGTGTGTGTGTGTCTGTGTCTGTGTCTGTGTCTGTGTCTGTGTGTGTGTAATTTAGGACAGGCCAGATCAAGGACATGATTGATTGTTTTTTGACACTGTCTCAGTGTTATTGTTTCAAGTTTCAAAATCCCTGCCTTGCCGTGTGAAATGGAGGTGTGGAGAGAGCCGCACATTCTTATGTTAAACCCCAGAGGCCTGCAGGAGAGTGGAGTTCCCAGCCCTCAGGGCTATATGGAGAGAGAGAGAGAGAGAGATAGAGAGGGGGGGGGAGAAGAAGAAGAAGAAGAAGAAGAAGAAGAAGAAGAAGAAGAAGAAGAAGAAGAAGAAGAAGAAGAAGAAGAAGAAGAAGAAGAAGAAGAAGAAGAAGAAGAAGAAGAAGAAGAAGAAGAGGAAGAAGAAGAAAGCAAGAAAGAAGAGTGTGTGTGTGTGTGTATTCATGGTGTGCGTTTTACTTCCTTTAATGCAGCACACGTACAGTAACTACGAGAGCTTTCCTGGAAATTAAAGTGTCCTAAATTTTCACGAGTATAACAAATGCTTCCACAAACCTCCCACCAACTTGCAGTCCTAGAAACTCTGTATCCTCCCAGAGGGTCCGTGAACGGAGCACAGCAGGGGACGTGGTCCACTGCGTGCCTGAAACATGAGGAAGGAAACAGCACAAACAGCAATCCAGACAGGTAGAGATACGGGCCTTATCTGGGCCTGATCAGGTCTGCTCCTGTCAGAGGCAGTGGCTGGGATAACAATAAACTTTCTTCTGGGCCAATAAGGGCCAGTTATCAGAACCCCCAGAAACAGCCACCTCACACCTGCTACCAGAGTGCAGGAAAATTAAGGCACTCTGGATCGCTAGACTTTTTGTTTGAATGCATTCTTTCTTTCTTTCTGTCTCTGTTTTTCCCACAGTCTTTTTCTTTCTGTCCATCTCTCTCTTCTTGTTTGTCACTCGTTCATCATTCTCTCACAGTCGCTTCCCCTCTCTCCATCACTCCACATATCTCCATTGCACTCTGTTGTGATATCTCTTTCACTCTCTCCTAGTCTTTCTCTGCATTCTCTTTTGCACTCTCTTGCTTTTGTCTACTCTTACTGTAAGTGTGATCATAAAATTGCCATTCTGCCTACCTCTGTGTGCCATCACGTCCAATCTAACCAAATGCACTCAGTCAAGAAGACAACCTGCTCGCAGCTATCCATTTCCATTTCTAAGCCATGCCAAATACTAATGTCTCTCTACCTGGAGTAGCTCAGTGCAATGCTGAAGCCATCATTATAGGATACAGTTACTCAGGCCCTAAATTATCATCACACTGCGCTATGAATGCAGTACTATGTCAATTCTTGTAAACATAATACAGACATGCTCCAACCTGGAACATGATATTGATATTGTTATGACCCAAAATTATGGATGTAAAGTACAGATCGGTCTAACGTCATCATATTCGTTTTCCTACCAAAGAGTGTTTCATGTCCTGAAGCTGTAATTCAATGCAACACCATGTGCTGTTATTCAATGGTGTCAATTTGGTGACTTTTGACCTTACGTTTCTGGCAACTGACAAAAAATCTGTCCTGGTGACCCCTTTACAACTTCAGTTTCCCCAGCTTGACGTCATGTGAGGCTAATTATGGAGCCATTATATGATCTGAAGAGTTTTAGTGATCGTTCACATAGAGCACTAATGGCAATTTCTGGTAATGAAGTGTAGGCAGCAGTGCCTACTAAAGCCAGAATCTATTGTGACTTGCAACATCTATCCTTTCACCCAAAGGATATCTGAATACTAATTTGCACTGTCTATGATATACCAAGTCAGTGTCATATCTGACAGGTGCATCATACATGCAGTTCATGGCACAATGGGGAATTACACATGAACATTGCCATAAAAACAATCCAGCTTGATTCAGTTAATCTCAAGAACTGTAGCGCTGGTTCATACATAGCAGGATTTTTTTTTTCGTATCAAAGGTGATTTTTCATATCACCTACATCACCATCCGTAATCACCCCAAGCACTACATTTAATTTCCAAGCAGGGGTCCGTTTCTCGATTATTGTTGTTGCTAACCATCTTAAGACCGTCTTAAGACGTAACACCATTCCCTTGGATTTAGTGGTGAGCGTCGCTGTCGAGGGAGAGTTGAGTCGCTCTTACGAAGGACTTTGCTAACGACGATAGCAAAGACGCTTTCGAGAAACGGACCCCAGTATACTTCATTCTACAGTGTTTATGTAAAGCGTATTGAAATGATGTGCCTTGTACTGCCTGATTAGGGTCGGCCCGGTCTATAAAACAGTAAGCAGCATATAATAGAGTAAGACAGTGCCATGTCATGATGTGAAAACACACAAAATGAGAGAACAGAACTGAATCCCAAACTGCTACATTATGGCACCCCACAGCAGATGAGTTGCCAGTGTTTGTCATTTGGGATCATGAAAGCAGACTGTGGGAACACACACACACACACACACACACACACACACACACACACACACACACACACACACACACACAGCCGCAGCAGCAGCAGCCTTCATTTATGTCCGATCATTTTCAATGTGCATGATCAGCTTTCACAATTACGACCCGCATGGAATACATCCGAAACCGTAAAACCCAGAATAAACACACACTTACACTGTAGCGCGCTGAGCCAAAAAGGATCTTAACACTTTATGCTTTATGGGGCCCTAAAACATTTAACTCTGAACTGTGCAATACGCCGCATGATGATGATGATGGTGATCGTTCCGGATCGGGCCTCTGTATGGTCGCACTCCAACGCAATGATCTGATTCCAGTCAATAAACAAGGAGAGCGACATTGATCCTCCATAATGCTCTCTCTCTCTCTCTCTCTCTCTCTCTCTCTCTCTCTCTCTCTCTCTCTCTCTCTATGCCTCTCTCTCTCCCTCCCTCCCATATGATTCTGGGCAGCATTTGAGGATCTGAGGCAACATTTCCCAAACTTTTTCAGCGGGGACTCCCTTTTGGACTTAAGAATGTTTTCGCAACCCTGAGTTTGGGAACCGCTGATCTGAGGAGTCGTAGCCTGGCCAACCTAAATGCCTAAAAACCTATCCTAAATGCCTGACGAGTATAAAGCACTCAGGTCTCCTGAGCGCCAGGAGCAGATCAGGATGGCATGGCAGTGGCGGCAGAACGGGGCCATGGCAGCTACAGTACATTATATTGCCTCTTTGGCAGAGCCTACGCATGTACTTGGAGAGTGCTTTGAGATGGCATTGACGGGCGGTTGGTTTAACTCATTTGGCTGCTGGGTTTGCATTCTGAGCTGCCGGGGGATCCGTGATGTGACTGGTTGCATCCAGGGGTGTGGATCTTTAATTCATTAAAACATGATAAGTGACTGCTGTGAAGGGCCATCATATTCATAAGCGCTGTGCAATTACTGCCCTACTTCTGTTTATTCGTATGCTGCACACTGTTACTCAATAATCCACATGCCTGCTGCCTGACAAGTAATAAACAAAAAGACATTTCCTTTGATGGATCTATGATTGTAATGTCTTCATTTAAGATGGTTGATTGTTCTTCTGCATATTCTCAATAAAGTAAATTGAAAGACACAATGACATCCTACACTGCTTTACTTCTTTAGAATCATAATGGAAAGAGTTTTCAATATTAGTGTTTGATATGACACTTACCTTTATATTTGGTCTATAGGAAAGGATATGATGGGCTATAAAAAGAAACTGTCAAAATCAGAACAGTGGAGCTTTTTTGATTGGTTTTTGGTGGGGGTTTTTAAGGGGGGTGGAGATAGCTAGGCAAATCTGTTCTTATTTTTTCCTTTTTCCATATGCCTTACTTGGGCGTACCGGTAGTTTGCCCGATACATAGAAAATAGTCTGTGCTATATCTGATATAAATGGTTTTGGATAAGTTGTGTTTCACGTTACATGCCACTTGTTGATACAGTAATTGTGGCTTTGTGTCACAGCTATGACTGTGCACTGGCCATGTGCTATATGCAATTATTGATAAAGCTAACTGTGTGCTGTGTGGTGGATTCATAACTGTCTGAGGCAGATATGACTGTGTGCATTATTGTGGCTGTGGCTGTGTGCTGAGGTAATGATTGTGTGTGGTAGTCGTTATGGTGAGTGTGTGCTGTTGTTATGATTGTACGTCTGTGGCTGTGTGTGCTGTAGTTAGCGTAGTTCTATGGCCGCGTGCTGTAGTTATGGTGGTGTGGCTGTGTGTGGTCCACAGGAGGGTTAGCAGAGGCCAGAGTGGAGTGGAGAGTAGAGTAGAGTCAGACCTGTGACTCACCCGACTGGAATAGAGAGAGAGAGGGAGAAAGATAGAGAGAGAGAGAGAGAGAGAGAGAGAGAGAGAGAGAGAGAGAGAGAGATGCTCTCAGACCCCACCTGTTCCAGTAAAGGGCTAAGGACGGCGTCGCTACCCTTTAATATTTCAGCAGCGGTGTGTGTGTGTGCGTGTGTGTGTGGGTGTGTTTGATAGAGATGGAGTTCCATGTGCATGATAGCCCATAAGTGAATGGGTATAAGAATCAGAGCGCAACCAAGCGAGTGAGAGCGAGGACGAGAGAGAGACAAAGAATGAGTGTTTATTCCAACAATGATGTGAGTGTCTGGGGCAAAAACGGCACCTGCTGTGCATGCATGTGTACGTCTCATAATTTGGGTAATTCCACATTGTTTTTGAGCGGAAAAGATGATAATTGGAAACATGTTAAAAGATGACTAAACTGGAAACACTTGTGAATAACAAGGAAAAACAAGCTTACACACGTCTGATTGTGTAACAGAGATCACAAGTGACACATGACAGTCTACTCCCAATGGGATCTGTGAGCTATTAAAATCTTATGAGCTCTGTGGCCGGGTTACATTCATTTTTTATTTGAAGCGAAATTAAATGGTCAACTGGTGACCAATTCACAGTGTGAAGCATTTAACTAAGTTCATTTCTTTTCATTGTTTTCTGTTTGTGTGTGAAACAAAAATATCAGTAGTTATATTAGATCACATCATACACAACATTCAAAACAACAGTCATTCAATGTGCTTGAGAAAAATATTATAGAAAGTAAGACTGTAGATAACTAACCCTAAGGCGTCAGACATACCAAAGCCGAACGGAACGGACGCGAGACGAACGCGGGTCTTTCTGTTTAGTTTCGGCCGGTGTGTTCTACTCTGCCTTTCACATTGACAGCGTCGGTGTGCGCGGCCAGTCCTGTTCAAACCTCCCCCACTGCCAAAACCAGCGTGCTATTTTGCCATTCATTTGAATGAGACACCGCCGGTCGCCAGCGTGAAACATACCGCCTGGTGGACACCGAAAACAACCGCAAGCAAGGTCTAGTGGTGGCTGGTTTGAAACATGGCGGGCAGAGTAGAAAATGCCGCAAAACTTCTTTAATTGAACACTAAGAATGCTTCTTTTCACTTTATTTTACTGATAAAGATCAAGTGTGAAAAGTATTGTTGTGTTTGGTGGTGAATTGGGTTTTCGTAATTTCGTAGCATATCATAACGGCTTGTGTTCTTGTCGACCTATCTAGTGTGGATTATTAATAATGATAAAGTTTGGACTTAACGGACGGACGGACAGACGGACCAACGGACAGACAAAGCCTCTTATAGAGATGCGTGGGAGTCAAGTGAAAAGAAGTCCCGCACACTGTCCATTCCACCAACAAACTTTAATAAAACGTTTCGGTCATCCGACCTTCTTCAGGTTTACCTGAAGGAAGAAGGTCGGATGACCGAAACGTTGTATTAAAGTTTGTTGGTGGAATGGACAGTGTGCAGGACTTCTTTTCACTTGACTGACAACCCGGCTGGGATAACATCCTACGCACCTGCCCAACTACAGAGGTGTGCAAAAGCGTCTTTATTGAAGAGATGCGTGGGACACATCTAAAAATATACCAAATGACTACTACAGCTTAACCCTATACTGCACACATTATTATCCCATCATGGAAAAAAATCTAACTGTGGTTTTTGTCACATAAAATGAACTTCTTAAGACATTTTTGCATTTTTTTTCAAAAAAAAGTTTTTTGGGGGGGTACTTTTAGGTTTGTTGCCATATGGCAACATTGTGCAGTTACGGAAAGGATCCAGTGTACATTTTCCATCCAAGACCAAACAAGGGTCATACAACATTATGGATTATTTTATAGAAATATAATTGTTTTTATCTCAGAAAAACATTGAAAGTTTACCCACAAGTTCAAGGGAGTTATTTAACATATTTTTGCCACTGAGAGAACAAGTGAATACTGTTTATTAGATCCCCGAAAAACAGTATTTCAGTGGTATTACTTTGACCAACCACCAATGAATATATTAGGTATTAACACAATATATGTGCATAGATTTGCATAAAAATGTGTATGGTAACTGTCTATAATATGTACATGAACTGATTTAATTTTGGAAGCCAACACTTTCAAGATGGCCGACATTCAAGATGGCCGATTTGCGGGCCAGGCATCTTTCAACATAACCGACAGTTAATTTGTCATAACTTTTAAATGGATGCTTGGATTTACACTAAACCTTGTGTGATAACACTCTATAATGAGTAAATAAGCCATGTAAAATTATGAGGCCAGTGCTTTCAAGATAGCTGAATTTCAAGATGGCTGACTTTGAAGTTGGCAATCTTTCGAGACGGCCTACCTTTTGTTTACGCCACAACTTTTCAATGGGTGCTTGGATTTGCAGTAAATCTTGTGTGTTAATAATATAATTGGTTTATGGGCTGTTTGAAATTTCGAGATTATGCTTTTAAAATGGCTGACTTTCAAAATGGTTGACTTTGTACAATAATTTTTGATCGGGTTGACAGATTTGCACAAACGTTGTGTGCTAATTAGCCTAATTATAACATACACATGAAGTCAAAACATTTTGGAGGCTTCAAATGGTCAAGATGACAGTAGCTTTATGCTTTAATCTGGGGTTTGGGGATTTTTGTGGTATACCTCTGGCAGTCCGGGGAGGCTGCATAGGCCTTGTTCGCTTTTCTGCATGTACTCAGAGTGAAAGCTCATAAAACAGTTCTGCACACCTATTATAGCATTTTTAATGTTCATTACAGACTGCCATTTACACTAATTATAAATATTATCAGTTATCAATCATTCAATCAATAAATAAATCAATTAATCAATCAATTAGAAGTGGGTATTTGTATCAATACACTTTCCCTATTGACCGTCTTGTTCCATTACCGCACAATGTTGCCGTATGGCAACATACCTATTTTTTCAACATAAAATGGAAATAATTTTAGTTGAAAACAAAACAAATGGTGAAAACAGATCATGACTAACTATAGATCATCCCAATATTTTTTTACATTTTGTAAATATTGCAAAAAGTGTGAAAAATCTTGGCCAATGCCAGAGCAATCTGTCAAGGACACACGCTCATGTACAGTGAGGGAAAGAGCGAGCCTGGGGCAGTGTGTGGTGTCAGGTGATGTCAAGAAACCACATAATTGGATAAAACAAGGCCACAGTTTCAATATGAAAACCAATCAATGTCTATTATTTATATTTAAATACCAGGAAATGCCAAAAGAATGGTATGTTGCCATATGGCAACACCGTGCAGTATAGGGATAATATAATGAGCCTATTTATGCTTTATCAGGATGTAATTCAAATCTACCTACCAGTCTATGTGTAATATGGTTAAAGGTGTTTGGATCACCAACAGTTCCCAATTATTATTCAAAAGGGACCACAGAGACAGGTGGACCCACTTCCCAGCCCACCCCAACCTCAGAAGACATGGCAGCCACATATGGCAACCTCACTGCAAGCTATGTTTAAGGTGACTTATAATACGTGTAGCAGCAGCGGTAGTCTATCTACAGCGCTTTGCGCTCATCCAGCACAAGCCGTCTGGCTCTGCCATCCAGTCGCTCTAGGTACTCCCAGTCAAGACTGTTCTTTGTTGTGGTACCCAAGTGGTGGAACGGTCTCCCAGAGGCAGCAAGACTAAGCACGTCTCTTGCAGCCTTCAAGAAACAACTAAAGACCTTCCTCTTTCGAGAGTATCTACTAGACTAATGCTTGAGCTGGCTTTGCCCCAGGGTAGACTCCTGACATGATGTTTAGTTTAGTTTGCGTGTGTGTGTTTGTGTGTGTGTGTGTACTCGTTATTTACTCTTTTTGAAAAAAAAAAAAAACTAACCCCTCTTTGCAACTGCACTTGTTGCTCTGTATATCTCCTGTGCACTTTGTATTTGCTTGTGATGTTGGCTTGATTATGTCCTCTTTTTGAAAGTCGCTTTGGTTATAAAGCGTCTGCCAAATGCAATGTAATGTAATGTAATGTAATCTACAGTATCTGTCTCTCTGTCCGTCCGTCCATCCATCTGTCTGTCTGTCTTATCACCACCTACCGCCACGCTATCCGCAACTTACAGCTAAGTCTCACAACCTTGATAGTGTGTTTCTGTGGGAAACAATGACACACTACTCTAAACAAACTTCTGAGGAGTTTCCGATCCCCATTCTCTGATTGGCACGCCCATAGGAAATGCTCCAATGACCAACATGCAAAGCATTTCCCACATGATGGAATTCCTGTTATGTTTGATGTGGAGTAAGAGTAAAGTGGACCAAACCAAACAAAGGCAGATGCTAAGCGCAAAGCCTAAGGTAAGTCCATTCAAGGCACTTTGTTATACTCATTATTGTAGAGAACTATGTTCAGACTGTATGTGTGTATTAACGGCTAAGGGGAGATAGTGCACAACGTGAAGCGGAGTACAGTAAAAATCCCCTCAGCCGGAACACAAACCCACAAACTCAAATTACTTATTGCTTATCCAAAACTGTTGAAATGAATCGCTGATGAAAAAGTGCTGCAATAACAATTAATTCACTTCGAGTTGTTCAGTTCAGAAAGTGGTTGGCTACCACAGCAACACCACTGTCAAGTTAGCGCGTTCATCGCGCTGCCAGACACAAGCATGCTAGGCTACAAGAACTTGAGATACAGACAGGAATGAAAGGTCTTTGCAGACATGAACTCAACCAGAGAAAGTGCAAAAAGGTGCTATTCCTGTATTCTCACTACCCCAACTGCACCAGATTCTCAAGATCAAGTTAGACGCTTCTTGGTCGGAAGCGTCTAACTAAAGGCGGGCATACACTGTGCGATATTTTCACTCGTGAGTCTTAAGCTTCTGCTCACACTGCACGATGGAATTTCACTGTTTAAAGGTTCACATGCTCACGACTCACGTCCTCACACCACACGAGCCGACAGTCGGATGCGGCCGAAATGCTTCCACCGTACGACGCGACAGGCATGTTTCCCCGGTCTGCAGAGGAGGGAACATGCGCACCTGAGGTGGAGATGAGGTCGCTCTCAACAGGGAATCGCACGGCCCTATTAATTTGTGCATGTGAAGTGTCAAATCGGGTCGTAGCACTGCTTTAACTCTGCGATTTACGCACGAGCCACGACAAGAATTTCAAACCGTTTTGATTTTCTTGCGACCCTGCGATTGCACGGTCGTGAGTCGAAATCGCTTGTCGTTACCCCATGTACACTGCACGATGCGAGACTCACGATTGACCTGCGATTGAGCAAGAAATCGGCCCGAATCCCAAAATGTCGTGCGAGTGTCAAATCGGGGCAAAATCGGGGCAAAAGTCGCACAGTGTAAGCCCAGCTTTAGGCGTGTGTAGAATCTTTGTTCGGAATGCTGTGTATTTCTTCTTGTCCACTAACGCTTGGAACGCCATATCAGCAAATAGATGAATAGCTACCATAATGCCAGTGAGCTTTTGCTGAAGAGGTTAGTTAGCAGCTAGATCTTCCTGAGCTAAAATAACCCTGTATGGCTTACTGAAATGCTGTTAACATTTAATTCAGTATGGTTTGTTGACACTACGTGAGACAGAGGGGGCAAGGTATCAAGACTTATCCTCTGCTAACAACACCCATTGCTAGTTTGGAATGAAAAAAAAAACCCTGAATGTCTCAGAATTTTTGCGTTAGCAAACTGAATTGAAGTATCCTTTTGTTAAAGCTTCCCTACCCAAATGAACCGGACACAACTGTGTACCATGTAAGTGTCAAAGTTATAGTCTAGTCCCTCACCATATAGTCTACGGTTATATGACCTATAATAAACACAAAATTGAGTATGTTTCTTAGCGCTCTAGGTTTTAAATGTTTCATGAGTATAGTGAATATTACCACTGAATTTGTCCTGTGCTTACAGAGACATGTGAGGTTCCAATTTCAAGTCTTAAAAGCCCCTAGGTATTTGGCTGGGTGCTGTCCAAGAAATTCATTTGCTTTAGAGAGTTAGTGAAAGAAATTCCGGAAAATTAATCTAAAGAGCCATCAACAGTTGGCTACTTTTACTATATTGAAGAGACCACTCTTTTTTTGAACAAATCACCATTTTCCTACAAATGACTCTCTGACATTAATGAGATGTCACATTTCTCACACCGTAAATGACAATTACGAT
>NC_085866.1:32155878-32158378 GCF_034702125.1 Engraulis encrasicolus | reverse complement strand
TCTCGTTCACAATGCTTGCCTCTTTTCATTTCATCTTTTCATCTCTTCTCTCTATCCCACTTTCCCATTTTCTCCCCCTTCGTCATTCTCTCAGCCTTTCTCCCTCCCTCCGTCCCTCGCTTTAATATGTAGATAGCGTCTTGGCCGGACGTCAGAAGCCTTGATTGGTCTGTTTGGACTCGAGTGGCGTAGGCATAAGCTGTGGCCCTTGCCCAAACATGGCTGCTGTACCTACACACCATTACAAATAATCACCCCGCTCAGCCAGATTGCTGTCTGGCCGTCACTGAACAATTGTTTTAGCTGTACTAATATTTGTCATAAGACGGACACAGGAATGGAGAAAAAACACAATGGCACCACATTCTAAACCCATTTAAGAGAGAGAGAGAGAGAGAGAGAGAGAGAGAGAGAGAGAGAGATATTACACATTTATATAAAAAGTGTCAAACAGGCGCCTTCACAAATACACAAAATATACCCGTAAAACCATAAAAAAGTGTCACCGCAAGTCTGCCTTATACTTGGGTGGTCATCGTGTGTCTCGTATTGTTTCTTATTATGACAACACAACAACATCAGACCACTCAGCAGTGGCAGAGACCACCAGAGCACCACTGGACCTCCCCAGCACCTTCCAGAATACAACCCCTTCAGCAAAACCATTCACAAAACAAAACAAAAAACATCACACCACATTTGAACACCACATTCTCTTTTTGTGAAAACAGGCTAAAGAGAGTAAAACGGGCTAAAGAGAAAGGATCATGTTCCGTTACTCTAACAGGCCTTTAATAAATGTGATTGCAAATGGCACTTGTCACTTGTGGGCTGCTGAGTGTGCGGCCAGGTCAATAGGGGAGGTGACAGGTGGCGAGGGTCACCCATGACGGCAGGCAGGAGGCAGCATGTCTGGCCTCCTGTGATGGATACACGTCGCCTCATTGATGTGGGGCCAGCCTAGCTGCCAATGTCACTTTCAGTCTGGTCTGGAGCTTATTATTAGCTCTTTTTGTCTTGAGTGACCACAGCAGCCAATTAAAGCCAAGAAACATACACTGACATAAACACATGTGAAAAGGGAGACTTATACTTGGGTTTTCAGAAGCAGAGGTGGGCAAACTTGAGCGTCAAGCCATTTTGTCTGCCCTGCAGAGTCTTAACAAGAGAGACTTTTAAATCCAAAGCAATATTCTCACCCATCATTCTTCATATTTTCAACCACAGTCAGGGCTCTTGTGGGTTTGAGGTCAAATAATAGGCTGCTGTAATTGTTTAAATACATTTCATTATGAGCAGAAATGAAAAAGCCAATAATGTATGTCAGCATACATTATTTGTTTTGGTATTGACACAGCAAAGTTGCCTGTAACATCTGGCCCTTTGGTCAATATTCTGAACTCAATGTGGCCCCTGTTCCATAATAATTGCCCGCAACCATTTTAGAGGTACTGCCAGACCTACTGTAGATGCTTGCCGTGATTCTTGCCATACAGTAATTGAGATTCATGTTAACTGTTGCATGTTAGAAAATGGCGAATTCAGATGCAGACCATTTTCAGAAATGTTTAATGTTTAATATTCTTCCTTGCTTAATGCTATGTTTCTTGCTGTCCACTCCGATGCTCTGCACAATGTCTCGCTCGCAATGCCTTATGGTACACATTGAGACATAATGAAATACATAAGGCACAGTAAAAACAATATGTACGAATGAATAAAGTGTCTGCACTGGGTTTGGGTTTAGTTCTTCTCTGGTTTTTGCTTTGTGTATTGGCACAGTCTCTTCGTATTCATGTTCATAATCTTTTTTGTGGATGTTCAAAGCAAAACATCAGACCCGTGACAGACAACAGTTGCATCGTGGACCATAGACGGAGCCAAAACACACATAGTGTGTGTGTGTGCGTGCATGCGTGCGTGCGCGCGTGCGTGCGTGCGTGCGTGCGTGCGTGCGTGCGTGTGCGCGTGCGTGTGTGTGTGTGTGCGTGCGCGCACGCACGCTTGAGTCTAATGCAGTTTGTTGAACTCTGGACTTGTAGGCTTTCCATGCAGGGGTGACAGAACGAAATCTGTTTTTCTTCATGAACATGTTTGCACTTTATAAGTTCACTGGTGTCTGCTTGAGTAAAAAGTGAGTGGTCCATCTTCTTTCAACCCAACAGTGTTCACCGAGTGTTCACAGAGCCTGGGAGGGTTTTACAGATGGTGCTGCTTATGCCTTATTTCTTAACAGACGCGGACACTCTGTATTGTCGAAGGCATTGACATGAAACTGTGGGATCTGTGTGTTCTCGTCGTAGTGTCACTTTGACCCCTCTTGGCAAACTGAAACCAGGAACAGCTTGATGTTCGTTTTCGAATGTTGTTCCATCACAGGAACTACAAGCTGCTCTTATAGTCCTGTGTAAATACGCTGCATTTGTTTTGCATCACACTATGTAAAACATATTGTTTGCATTGTGCAACATCTGAGTGTTACTTTGCCAACGCGCCCAAC
>NC_085866.1:32130878-32133378 GCF_034702125.1 Engraulis encrasicolus | reverse complement strand
CCCCGACGCGGAGCGGAGGTTCTCTCTGAAGTGCTGCTATTCCACAAAGCGACCGACTCGCCGAAAGTTAACCCGCTTATTATATGGATATACTTAAATGATTCACACATGCGGGGACATTTCTTTAGACCTATTTAATGTTAAGATTGTTGCTGCGCAAAACAAAACAGTGCCGTTGTGGAACACCGCTAGGCAACAGCTAGGTAGGCTAGCCAGGACAACAGGTGTTGTCTATCACAGCAGCTGATTAGAGTGACAAAAGACCGGACCCCCTGCGGAGTGATATGAAACATTCGCTTTAGCCACTGACTTGTATACAAGCCAGTGGCTTTAGCAGTGAACGTCTTGTTGCCATTGACAGCGGTAGGACAACGGGTGCTGTCTATCACAGCAGCTGATTAGAGTCTTGTTGAAAAGTCGCTTTAGCAGTGAAAAGTCTTGTTGCCATTGACAGCGGTCTGTTATAGACCAACCCGTCCGTTATCGAAAAATAACAGACGTGGCTTTGTCCTACGAACGTTGGGGAGCCCCGTTGAAATGAATGGAGCATTCGACAGATGACGTCACAACCATATGATAATGAGCTATAACACATTTCGGCGGAAACCAATTGGAATGTTCATATAGGGTCCTATTTAAATGTCCCAGGCTGACAAGTCAGAGCCGTTACGTGATTAGCTAAGGCAAACATGTCAATGTCTCGTCCAGAGCGAATCAAGTGAATTCATGGTGAAACTTCCTCAATGACCTCTGCACCTTAGGTTGTTTCAGGTGTTTAACATCTTCAAACATGTAGGGGGCAACATTTATAGCCACACATTGAAGTCCTTGTTCTTCATTGTCAATTTTCAGCTTGGAGCAGGGTTTACTCATAAATATTTCAGTTGTGAGGGCGATGGCCCAAACACTTGACTTTTTATTGCACAAAGGTGTGTATATTGCACAAAACGTGTGTTTGTGAACATTGAAGAAGGCACTCGACGAAACGTGCTTAAAAATAAAAAGGCGATAAAAAGGCCATATACTGTACAATGCGCAGCCTCTTTTTTGAAAAGAAATCTTCTGCATTGGTTCTGCATGGTTCATGAGGGGAAGAGGGGGAACAGAGAACACACAGGCAGACAAGGGACCCTGTGGGACACACTAGCAGCGGTGGCCGTCCCAGGCCCTTCCTCGCCTCGCAAAGACTTTTTTGGGGATGAGACAGGCAGAGGATACGGTGTGTGTGCATGTGTGTCTGCATGTGTGTCTGTGACCTTGCAGACACACCAGCTGCGGTTGCCTGTCCCAGGAGCCTGCTTTTGGCCACGTGCCAGAGAGATGTTATGGCGTGCACGCGTCCGGGCGTGCTGGCGTGCGTGCGTGCGTGCATGCGTGGTGATGTGGGAAGGGTCTGGGAAAGTGGGCCAGTGGTCAGAGGGAGGGTTGAGGTCTGTGACGTGCATAGCCATGCAGCCATCACCCACCGTGTGCTGTAATCTCCCTGTGGGCGTATTGGGCGCGCTTTGATGATGCGAGCGTGGGCCTTTGTGAAGCAGCAGGCTGCTCTTGGCACAGCAGCCACAGAGTTGATGGGGCTGGGGATGGGAGGATAGGGGGATGGGCAGGGAGGGATACAAGGATGGAGGGATAGAATGATAGAGGAATGGAGGGATGAGGGACCTTTGAGGAGGGGTTGTGCTATTGTGGGTGAGGGTGATTCAGCAGCACATGTCACAGTGTCATGGAACTTTTCAACCCGTGTGTGTGTGTGTGTGTGTGTGTGTGTGTGTGTGTGTGTGTGTGTGTGTGTGTGTGTGTGTGTGTGTGTGTGTGTTTGTGTGTGCGTGTGCGTGTGCGTGTGCGTGTGTGTGTGCGTGTGTGTGTGTGTGTGTGTGTGTGTGTGTGTGTGTGAGTCTGTGTGTGAGTCTGTGTGTGAGTCTGTGTGTCTGTGTCTGTGTGTTTGCTGGTGTGAGTGCTAGAGGTGGGTTTTGACAAGGGGCTCACGATTCGATGGGCATCACGATACACATGCCATGATGCGAAAATATCGCAATGCGTTGCGATTCATGTATTATTGAGATGCATTGTGATATTTACTTCATTCATTTTCTTTTTTCACCTTTGCCAACATTATACAATAAGATAATAATACAACTATGATAGTTTATACGTAGAATAGGTTGGAAAAGGCTAATAATAAAGTTTCAAAGATATAGTATCATGACTGCGTATCACAATTAATGACGATTTGATTCAATATTGTCACGTCCCTGGTGAGTGCCCGCCTGCATGTGTGTGTTGTGTGTATTGGGGGGGAGGTGTAAGAGTGATAGTGTCAGTGTGTATATAATTGTGTGATTGTACGAGAGTTTCCTGTTCCTGAGTCTGTGTATCTGGATGTGTTTGCGGTCATAATTATTTCAGGATTTTAGAAGAAGTGACCCTGTGTGTGTGTGTGTGTGTGTGTGTGTGTGTGTGTGTGTGTGTGCAGGCGCGGAGTGGCCATCGGGAGATCGGG
>NC_085866.1:32118378-32123378 GCF_034702125.1 Engraulis encrasicolus | reverse complement strand
CGCTCTCCCTGTAGCTCTGTCCCTGGTATGTGTACATGTGTAGTGAGTGTGAGGGTGGGTACTTGTAGTGAGTGCATCTGCTGCATTGTCTATCTGTGTGTGTGTGTGTATGTGTGTGTGTGTGTGTGTGTGTGTGTGTGTGTGTGTGTGTGTGTGTGTGTGTGCGTGCGTGCGTGCGTGCGTGTGTGTGTTTGCGTGTTTATTGTGTGTGTGTGTGTGTGTGTGTTGATAGGGGTTTTGTGCTACAGATGCATACGGGGCGATATAAAAGAAAGGCAAACTTGAGGTGCAGAGCATGCCAGGGCAAATGGAGGGCTGGCTGGCTGGCTGGCTGGCTGGCTGGCTGGCGTATCGAACAAAAGGCGAGGGATGGGATGAGATGGGATGTCTCCGGTTCCACTCCATTTAGCCGAAGGACAATAACCCCTATCTTGTTTAACAACTCACACAGCAGGGACAATTACACACGCCTTAATTGGCTCCCGCTTTAATTGCCCAATGGGAAAGGGGCTCTGTCACACTCCCTCGCAACCCCCCACAACCCCCTCCAACGCCCCCATCCTACTCCTTGCCTGCCTCCGCCCCACCGTCCCCAGCTGCCCTCAACACTCCCACCATCTCCACCCCCTTCAGCATCTCCATCGTACCCCTGCCTCCATCAGTAATACAGTCAAGTCCCCATTCCCACACCTCACCATCCACCTCCATCCCCCTCCAGCATCCTACGCCCCTGCCCCCATCAGTAGCACATCCGAGGCCCCATCCCCACTGCCACGGGCCCCAGGCCCCCCTCCAGCTCTGCCTCCTAAGCACAATGTACGTATGTAGCCTACTATCGGCTGCATCACCTCAGTGTAGCCTCTCCTACTGGAGGAAGAGATCAAGGGAGGATGCAGAATTCAAGCATCATGTGTTTCTTCATATGCACAAGTTGTGCAAGGAAATTGAAAATGCGTTTCTCTCTATCCCATGCAAAGACAGACATACACAGGTCTGACATTAACAATGTGCAAGATAGGACCAATAACAGTGTAACAAGTAAGAAGTAATAATAATAATTCTTCGACGGCATATTCGGTTTCCCCTTCTACCTTTCCTATCAACTTCCTTGATAACGTTGGCCTGAAAGCCACACGGCCAGATAGATGAAATATCCAACTGAAGGAGGGACACAGACATACCCCCCGTCTACCCACCACCGCCACCGCCGTCCCTTCCCTTCCCCTCCCCTCCCTTCCCTCCAATCATCTGCACATCCATGCCCTCTATCCCCTCTCTCACTACCCCTAGCGCCCTTGCTTTCAGACCCCGAAGA
The DNA here is from genome assembly GCF_034702125.1 of Engraulis encrasicolus. Lineage (NCBI taxonomy): Eukaryota > Metazoa > Chordata > Actinopteri > Clupeiformes > Engraulidae > Engraulis > Engraulis encrasicolus. The sequence goes on along the minus strand of NC_085866.1, from coordinate 32,122,063 downwards.
CAAAAGGAAGTGAACAGGAAACCTGTCAATCCAACTTCCTGCCATGTTCCACATCGGAAGGTGGAAGGTTTGGCCTCTTTTAACCTCTAGATTACGGAGGGAAAAGATTTTGTGGAACAAGCCACTGAAGCAGCTACTAAGGAATAAGCCAGTAACTCAACTCTGTGTCGGTTTTTTTAAAAACTGAAAAATAGAGGAAAATTAGAAGAAAAACTCTTCCGTCGACTTGTGAGGGGAAATTCTAGCGCATGTCTGGCCATGGTGGCTTCCAGGGTCTGAAGACCTCTCCGTAGACTTGGGAGGCTTCAAGGGAGACGATGTAGTAATTCGGGGGCAAACTGCCACGTTCAAGTATACACATGAGTCAAGCAGGCAAATAGGGAAAATGGATTATCACCACGTCAAGAGGCACAGTGTGAAATGCGAACCTTAAACAAACACTGTAAATTACCTTCTCACTTAGTCACACACTGCTAACACACCTTTGCCATGACATGAAACCCAGTGTGTGTGTGTGTGTGTGTGTGTGTGTGTGTGTGTGTGTGTGTGTGTGTGTGTGTGTGTGTGTGTGTGTGTGTGTGTGTGTGTGTGTGTCTGAAAGAGCGAGAGACAAACAGAGAGAAAGAGAGAGAGAGAGAGAGAGAGAGAGAGAGAGAGAGAGAGAGAGAGATAGAGAGCGAGAGAGAGATAGAGAGAGAGAGAGAGAGAGAGAGAGAGAGAGAGAGAGAGAGAGAGAGAGAGAAGGTGGGAAATGAAGGATGTTCGAGGTGAGGTATATGCCAATTGCAAAAAAAGTCAGAGGTGAGGATGAAGGTATATGTTAGGTAGGGTGTGATAGCACGTGAGGCTGCTGCCATCTCCCTCTCTTTCTCTGCACCCCTCTCTCTCTTTCTCTGCACTCTGTCGCTCTCCCTCTGTCATTCTCATTCTCTCTCTCTCTCTCTCTCTCTCTCTCTCTCTCTCTCTCTCTCTCTCTCTCCCTTTATGTGCTCTCTCATTTAGCGGCTGCAGTGATTTAGTCAAATGAACAGTGATTGTTCCAATTAATGCTATTGAGTGTTATTCATCAGGGCTGTCACACCGCCGCTGCTGCCTTCATTAAAGCCCTGATTTACCTTTTTCACCAGACTGCTCTCTCCCCTTCTCTTTCTCTCTCTCCGTTTTTCTATCACTGTCTCTCCATCATTGTCTTTCTTTTACAATTTCTTTTTCTTCCAAAGATTTCTCTCGTATCTTCCTTTTCTCTCCACCTTTACAGTATGCTCTCTCTCTCATACTCTCTCTCTCTCTCTCTCTCTCTCTCTCTCTCTCTCTCTCTCTCTCTCTCTCTCTCTCTCTCTCTGGCCCATTGTCTTTTCCCTTCCCCCTCTTCTTTCCTCTATCATTCTCTCTTTTTCCCATCAGGCGTTTTTTAAAGACACAGAGGTGGCTCTCTCCCCATGATGTGTAGTTATAAATCAGGGCAAAGCTGAGAGTAGGATTGAATTAATGGCTGATTTGGCAAGCACACATTGGAAAATAACACACTGAACAAGCAGTGCAGGAGGCAAAAGGGTCAGCTGTGCTGGGTCCAGGAAGAATGGGGTCCTCATTATATTGAATGTATTGGGTGGGGGGGTCTTTTCAGATTACTTTTTCCTGGGCCTAGTCAAAACGGTCAGTGGCTCTGTGTGTGTGTGTGTGTGTGTGTGTGTGTGTGTATGTGTGTGTGTGTGCGTGTGTGTGTGTGTGTGTGTGTGTGTGTGTGTGTATGTGTGTGTGTGTGCGTGTGTGCGTGTGTGTGCATTTGAGCATAGTGTTTGCGTGTCGTGCATGTATGTGTGTCTATCTGTCTCTCTGCCTGTCTTTCTGGCTGTCTGTCTGTGTGCACAATGTGCTATATGCACTTGTGCCTTTCATGTGAACATTCCTAAAGTGCATTCCCATTACTCCATACATCCCTCCACCACCACCACCACCACCACCTCTAGCAGGTATAGGGAAGAGCAGCCTGTCCTTCACCCGATGAGCAGTCTTCCTGAGCGGGCAGAGGCAGAGCGGCGCCCGGGGGACGTGGGGCTCCTGCACTGGAGGGAAGTGGCCGTCAGCGGGCCATGTGACTGCGAGCTTCAGGGATTCCCCCAGTCAGCGAGGACTACAATGGGCCAGGAAGGAAGCAGAGAACCACAGCAGCTGTCTGCGACCCATCCATCCCTACAAGAGGTCAGAGAGAGAGAGAGAGAGAGAGAGAGAGAGAGAGAGAGAGAGAGAGAGAGAGAGAGAGAGAGAGAGAGAGAGATGATGGTGGTGATAATGAAGCTTGAGGGGGAAAAGAGAGAGAAGAAAGAAAAGGACAGCAAGTTAGAGGGAAAAACGAGAGAAAGAGGACAGAAATGAGGGATAGAGAGATGTAGATGGAAAGAGAGATATGTGTGTAAAGGAAAAAAGGAGAGAGGAAGGGTGTCGTAAATAAAGAAGGAGTGGGACAGACTGTTTCATTGCCAGAGTAACGGCAGAGAGAGAGAGAGAGAGAGAGAGAGAGAGAGAGAGAGAGAGAGAGAGTAGAATGGAGTGATGAGAAGCAAGAGAAGAGGGAGATATTGAGGGAAAGAAGAAAAATACAGCCGAATAGAGAAGAGAAAGAAAGGAATGGGAAAAGAGAGAGAGAAAGACAGAGAAAGCAGGAGAGAGATGGGAAGTGGATCAAAGTGGAAAGCCTGGATGTCAGCCAGCTGTTGTGTGAATGAAAGCCGCCCCCACGCGGGCCTCACCTCCGCCCTGCCAAGAAGACATGAGTGCCCCCCAGAGTACCATCTCCTGCCCCCTAACCCGCGAACTGGCCTGCGTACGTGAGCCAGTGCACCACCAACAATCAGCCCAAAAAGGGGCATTTTTTAGGGGGGACGGTGAAGCAGCATTGCGGGGAAAGGGTTAAGGGTTGGAGGGTGGGGGATGTCAGTGGTAAAAGGGTTTGCGCTTGTTTGCTTGCTGTTTGTCACTTGACTTCAGGAATTCCAACAGTCAGCTTCTTGAAAACCCCTCCATTCCCTCGACCCCCTCCGAAGACACACACGCACACACACACACACGCACACACACACACACACACGCATACGCACACACACACACACACACGAACACACTAAAGCACAAGGTCACCATGTGTGGTGATAACCTTGGCCCACAAATGTGCTCAGGCCAGCGCAGAGCGTACTTTCTCCCTCCAAATAAATCTTTTATCTTGTTTTGTCCCCCCAAGTTTGTGTTATATGACGCTATATTACGCTTCCCGCTCATGCAAAACATGAGTCAGAGGATCAACCGCAACAACGCAACCGCATAAAAAAGTAGATAACGCAACGTTCTGAACACAAACATCACGTGAAAACCACAGAGGACAAGACACAACACTGAGAGGAAGAACAGAACGGCAGGTTCGGCTGTGTTGCTTGCCGTCAGACACTCTGACATCAGACGGCAGGGCAGACTGTTCGTGAATCCGCGCACGCTGCTTCTGTTTCTGGAAAATTACGCCAGCAAAGACCAACAAATATGTAGTTCAAACGCCAAGAGACTCCTCAGAACTGCTTTGAGAACTATAGGTTAAAGGCCTCAGCAGTTCAGGAACACAATGTCTTTGAAGCTTCTAGGAAGTTGTCCCGTTGCTCACTATTAAGCTCTTCAGATGGATAATATGGAAGAATGC
>NC_085866.1:32103378-32108378 GCF_034702125.1 Engraulis encrasicolus | reverse complement strand
TGTGTGTGTGTGTGTGTGTGTGTGTGTGTGTGTGTGTGTGTGTGTGTGTGTGTGTGTGTGTGTGTGTGTGAGTGTGTGAGTGTGTGAGGTTGCGCGTGTGTCTGTGTATGCCCCGATCACCTCCCAGGGTGCGGTATCAGTAGGCCTCCTACAGCTAGTAGGGGGGGTAATGAGCGTCCAATTAGTCCTCCAATTAAAGCTATTATGCCATATAACACTGGAACCGAGCATAGAGAAGATGGACACAGAGGACTAACTTACACCTTACATTTCTCTCTCTCTCTCTCTCTGTCTCTCTCTGTCTCTCTCTCTCTCTCTCTCTCTCTCTCTCTCTCTCTCTCTCTCTCTCTCTCTCTCTCTCTGTCTCTCTCTCTAACATCTCTGGCTCCTCATGCCCTGGCTGTCTCAACATTGACTACCAATTTGTCCGTATACTGGATCCACATCACCTAATAATTATATTATATTATATTATATTATATTATATTATATTATATTATATTATATTATATTATATTATATTATATTATATTATATTATATTATATCATATAATTCCATGTAATGAGTTTTTTCATCATTTCACCACTGTGTAGAATGGTTTAGTTAAGTGTTTGGCTAAAGCCTGCCACACTGGGCTCGTCTGAGGACTAGGGCAATGAATGAATGATAGAACAAAAGCCTCCACAGATTTGTGGCCTCTACTTAGGATCTAAGACACTCCTTCCCTCTTTTCACCTCTTCCTCCTCCGCCTTCTGCTCCGCCTTTTCCTCGGCTTAACCGAAACAACAACAACAACAACAACAACAACGGGAACAACAAAAGTCCTCTTTTAAAAAATGCATAAATTTGTAAGGCCTCTTCCAGACAAAGCGCTGCAGTTCTGAATAAAAAAGGGACCCTAATACTCACCGTCTCTCTTTCTCTCTTTCCCTCTCTCTCCACCTCCCTTCCTCCCTCCCTGCATCCCCCCTTTTTATTCTTCCTCCTCTTTCCTTTCTCCTCTTCTTGTGTTGTTGTTGTTGTGTCGTTTTGAGTTGCATCATGAGATTAATGACCTGTCACTAGACTATGAGAAACGGTGGAACATTTAGGCACGTGTGTGTGTGTGTGTGTGTGTGTGTGTGTGTGTGTGTGTGTGTGTGTGTGTGTGTGTGTGTGTGTGTGTGTGTGTGTGTGTGTGTGTGTGTGTGTGTGTGTGTGTGTGTGCATACGCCAAGCGGTGCACGTCGGGAGCATGTTTATTGTGTGTGTGTGTGTGTGTGTGTGTGTGTGTGCATACGCCAAGCGGTGCACGTCGGGAGCATGTTTATGTGTGTGTGTGTGTGTGTGTGTGTGTGTGTGTGTGTGTGTGTGTGTGGTTGTGTGAGGTTGTGTGTGTGTGTGTGTGTGTTTGTGTGTGTGTGTGTGTGTGTGTGTGTGTGTGTGTGTGTGTGTGTGTGTGTGTGTGTGTGTGTGTGTATGTGTGTGTGTGTGTGTGTGTGTGTGTGTGTAGGTGTGGCAGCGTCCTGGCGTTGCCGTGTGTGTGTGTGTGTGTGTGTGTGTGTGTGTGTGTGTGTGTGTGTGTGTGTGTGTGTGTGTGTGTGTGTGTGTGTGTGTGTGTGTGTGTGTGTGTGTGTGTGTGTGTGTGTGTGTGTGTGTGCTTGCTTGACGGCTGGCTGGTGTGCGGGGTGCTCCCCTATGAATTATTGAGTGCAGCCCCCTCAGCCTCAGACGCGGCCTCCTCCCCTCACTAAATAAAAGTCCTCTTTCAGCTGCCATGTTTTCATCTGTGTGTGTGTGTGTGTGTGTGTGTGTGTGTGTGTGTGTGTGTGTGTGTGTGTGTGTGTGTGTGTGTGTGTGTGTGTGTGTGTGTGTGTGTGTGTACACATGTGCGCACGCATGCAACTGTGTGCAATGTTTATGCGCATCTGTGTGCGTCTCTATATACTGTATGCACAACGTGTGTATGCATGTGTGCGTGCATGTGAACGTGCGTGCGTGCGTGCGGGCACACACATGCAACTGTGTGCAATGTTTATGTGCATCAGTGTGCGTCTCTATGTACTGTATGCACATGTGTGCGTGTGTGTGAGTGTGCGTGTGTGCGTGCGTGCTTGCGCACGTGCGAGCGTGCGGGTGCGTGTGTTCGCCCCCACCAGGTGAGGAGTGTAAGGCTTTGAAGTGCAGCATGGCCCCTATGTCTCATTACTCTGTTCCAAACCCCAACCACCACATCACCTGCACCTGTCCCCACCAAGACCACAACATAATTTCACCCCTCTGTTTTTCTTACCTTTTCTTACCATGAATGTGTCCTCCTTTAAACTTTGTCCCAAATGTTCCTTCATTTTTATTCCTTTCATCCATCCTGTTCTAACTCTTTCTTTTTGACTGTCACATCTGTGTGTCTGTGTTTGCCTTATTACGTACGTATTGGCTGATGGCACAATCTGAGTAACGCTGTCTTGTCAAACACAAGCAAGAGAAGCTAATATGATGACGATAAAGAATACAAATTCACAATATGCATTTCTCGATTCTGTAACAGAACTTCTCAATACGGAACCCATCTTATCTTTATATTTAATGTCTCTTTTATTTCATTTTCTTATTCCTACTTTTTGATTTGTTCATCTAGACACTTTCTCCGTCTTTCTCTCAACACTCCTCTATCATCCCCTCCATTTGAAGAGGGTAAAGCACTGCCATCTGGCTAAGTGTCAAAATAATATTATTTAATTTGTTATGTGATTAAGTGGTTGCTCTTCTCTCATCGTGGTGACTGTGAAAAGAGAGAAAAAAAGAGAGAAAGAGGTTGATCAAACACTCTCATACACACACACACACACACACACACACACATATGCACACACCCACACATATGCACACCAACACATCCACACGCACAGGCACAGACACAGACACAGACACGCATGCATATCCACATGCATATCCACACACACTCACACACACACACACACACATACACACACAGACACGCTTTACACCGCCATCAAATCCATCAATTTACACCTTTTGTGATATTTTTGTAGACAGGCAGCGAAAACAGTGATTGACATTTCGTAGCGTCTTTGCCCCAGGGATCAGGGCACTAGAGTCTCACATGCAAAACTTGTAACCATATGTGGCCATGTCTGATTGGAGGAGGAACCGCTAATCTTACAGAAACTTTCCCTCTTGGAAATCAGGGAGCCGGTTAGGGATGGGGGTGGTGGTGGTGGTGGTGGAGGGGCGGATATGATTTTGTTTGAAGGTCTCTCACTCAGTCTCCCTGGTCCTCTTGTATGTACGGTACGAAGATCCAAGAATAACAGATCACTCTGCCCTCCTCATTTGTCCATGTAATCAACTGGCTCTCATATTCAGCGTGACACCAAAACAAAGAGAGAGCCAGTCATTCTGCCAGCCAGCTAGCCAAGGAAGCAAAATGACAAGTTTCAGCATGCGTCTGAATCCAATTCATTCAAATTAAACTGGGCGCATGCAATGAGACATCAGGAAGGCAACACTGGTACATGCACGCATGCATGCACGCACGCATAGACAGGCAAACAAATCTTCTGTCAAATTAATTTATATCTTATGCCCCTTTTTTTCTTCTCTGTTTTTGTAAAACAAAAACACTCAAGTTCTCAGGAACATTTTGGGACAGAAGAAGAAGAAGAAGAAGAAGAAGAAGAAGAAGAAGAAGAAGAAGAAGAAGAAGAAGAAGAAGAAGAAGAAGAAGGCCTCCTGTCATCTTTTCCTCATTTGTACTGGCTCGACGTGTCATGAATAAGAGACGTGCAGCTAAACGCGGCACATAATTTGTACTTTTAATGGCGCCGACTTCTATTTTTCTGACACGGCTTAATCAATAATCCAGCGTGTAGCTGCCAGGGCCCGCGACTTGCATTTTATTCATTTTGAACAAGCGCGCTAACTAGGCGTCTGCTATCGAGATGCTTTTCACACTGGGTAATAGGCAGCCTGGATTGATAGGTTCATTCGAAACTCACTCTAGCCCCCTTCCCTCTCTCCCTCTCTCCCTCTCTCCCTCTCTCTCTCTCTCTCTCTCTCTCTCCCCGCTCACTCACTCATTCTGTATCTCTCTGTCACAAGGTGATTTAAGAAGGACTCCGGAACGTTCTGTCATTCTCATTTGGGCGTGAGAAGGAGAGGAATGACAGAAATAAATAGACAAACCAAAGAAAGAGGGAATAGGAGAGAGGGAGAGGGAGAGACATACAGATATATATATATATATGTATATACTGTACATGCAGGCAAACCTAAAAGCAGATAGATAGATAGATAGATAGATAGATAGATAGATAGATAGATAGATAGATAGATAGATAGATAGATAGATAGATAGATAGATAGATAGATAGATAGATAGATAGATAGATAGATAGATAGATGAAAAAGACTCAACAACAATATAAGTGCATTGTATTGAAATTATATTCTTAAAATATTCTACACTAAAGTGAAGGCTGATCAGATTAAATCTGTCAGGACGGCAGCATGACCTACCCGAGTTGTAATTAGTGTCATTCAGTCAGAATTACCGATGACCTCGCACTGCTCCAAAGGTCAGGCCGATGACCTCTAATGATATTTAGCAGAGCATGGAGTCAAGACCTGCATGAATTGTAAAGTACTGTCATAAATACCTCATAAATACCACATTGGGGATGTCCAGCCACACGTTGCCCTTGAAGACTGCTCTTCAATGCCAGCTTCCCTCCTGGACATGTCCACCTGTTTTCGAAATGTGTAGCAAAGCACTTTCTCTGACTTAGCACAACATTGGTAATGTGTTTACAAGAAATAGGGGGACATTTGGCTGTCTGGATGAACTAATTACACATTTAAATGTAATGATTTCTTTTGAATTGGTTGCGCTACGCTTTTGGTGCTTAAAGCTTTTTCAATAAGTTGGTCTCATTAGCTTTGAGAATCCGGCAACACACACCCACACAAATACAGACACACACAAAGACAGACTCACA
>NC_085866.1:32083378-32085878 GCF_034702125.1 Engraulis encrasicolus | reverse complement strand
CGCGCACACACACACACACACACACACACACACACACACACACACACACACACACACACACACACACACACACACACACACACACACACACACACACACACACACACACACACACACACACACACACACACACACACACATGCGAACAGACAAGTGTGTGTGTGTGTGTGTGTGTGTGTGTGTGTGTGTGTGTGTGTGTGTGTGTGTGCGTGCGCGCGCGCGCACGCACGCACGCACACGCATCTATGAGAACGAAAAAGTAACAGACATATAGTAGAAAAACACATCTATAGAGAGGAACACAAAAGATTGCAAAGAAAATGGACAGTGCAGGAAAGGAGAGGAGAGGAGAGGAGAGGAGAGGAGAGGAGAGGAGAGGAGAGGAGAGGAGAGGAGAGGAGAGGAGAGGAGAGGAGAGGAGAGGAGAGGAGAGGAGAGGAGAGGAGAGGAGACTTACTTTACTTTTACAATGACTCGTTTGTACTTACTACATGAGAACAAAAATGAATCTAGTGAACAAAAATGAATTCTAGGCCACCAGAGGAGCTAGCACCAGTATCCTCATGGTAAATGAACTTCATGTTTGTTGGGTGGATTTTGGAAGCGCCGTCCAAATGGGACAGCACTCAGTGTGTCACTCTGATGAATGTCACAGACGAATCAGCAGTTCAGAGCATGTCGAGCCTAAATTGAGACACAGGAAGAGAGAGGGTGAGAGCGGAAGAATGGACAATTTGAGAGTGGAAGAATGGACAAGGAGGTAAAGAAAGGTTTAGAAAAGCAGATGATTTAAGGCAGGGTTTCTCAAAAAAAGAGGAGGAATGGGGTAGCATAATAGTGTAATAGTTTGTGATGATGTGACCTGCCAGCGCATCGTCACGGCCTCTGAAATCTCAGACGCCATTGAACACATGAAACTCCATTCTCCCCCATACAAACATTTACCTGCAGTGCTACAGTTGTTCATGGACTTCCCAAACTTTTGTGCATGAGATTATAGCTTCGTGATGGTTATATATTATTTCATCTGGTGATTTACATGGGTCGACACGTGTTTAGAACACTAGTCCCAAACATTTGCGCACATTGCATTCACTCATGTTACATTTTACTACATGCATACGCAACAACACAACACCGATTTATTCCACATGCTTAGTTTATTTCAAAATGCCCTGAGTTTCAAGTAGTTCATCTTCTGACTCTAATCAATCTTACCGGTGGGTTGCCGCTTCCTGGTTTCCCAAATGAAGCGCAAGCTGAAAGTGAGAACGCTTTTGTATAGGGGCACGTTCGCGTATGCTCGTCCTTGCGCCTATTAGAAAATAATTAAGTGTTTAAAAGTTGAAGTCACTGATGTGAGTGCATGTATTTATTTATTGATATTTTGTATAAGGCCTGTCTAGTAGTATTATTGCTGTACCATTTTAAAAGCTGATATTTAGCAAACAGTGTATTTGCCCTGAACCACTCCTGCTCTAATTTAAGTAAATGGAATGATCCATTTGTGATGTGTGGACAGGTGTCCCATATAATGGGTTGAGTGTCATTATGCTTGGTGGCTCCAATCCTCAGATGTGTGAGGTAACCTTGACTCTTAAACTCATTGTGGGTCTGTGTCCAGATATTTTTGTATGTTCATTTGGCTGCTCATAGCCAGTTTATTTTCTTCTCATTTTTGTAAATAGAGTTTATAGCCTCATCTTCTACATTGTGTTTTGGGTCATTTTTGTTTTTGTTTGTCACTGGCTCACCTCTCACCTGAGGTTACAAAATAAACACCAAAAACTTGATCATCTGTCTCTTGCTGGATCTGTGTGCCACTGCTCTAAGACCCTCGACATTCTACATTTTAACATTTGGTGGCAGCGGTGGGATGGTACCGTGAGGCCATCGGAAGCGTACCCATTGTGTGTGAGCCGTAATTCCATGTGAGGGACCCCCAGAATTGGTGACCCCGGTGTGAGGGACCCCAGTGATGGGTGAAGCATTGATGATGGTACACATTTGATGGGAGAAGCATGATCGGCAGTTGCGTGAGGAACACCATGAGTGTGTGAAGCGCACGGGTGCGCTTCCCGAAAGGGAAGGCAGTGTGATGGGGAGTGACCATCACTAGGGTTGTGGGTGTGTTCTGACTGTCATGCCAACGAGCCTGGCTCTTTGCTGTAGCGGCCAGAGCCCCAGTTTACTACCCCAGAAGGTCTGGGTTTGAGTCCCAGCTGGGCAACTCTACTCCCCTTCGCTACATAGTCATTGAAAAGTTAACTTTCATAGTACTCCACAACTGTGACAGAACACATATCCTTTAGTAATGCACTACAACTTGGTCATTGCCATTTTGGTAACAGCAAATTTATAACACTGTGTCTTAACAGACTATATAGGATAGAAGAGGAGAGGAAATGAGCAAATAGGGTGAAAGGGTGGAAAGGGGAGCAGCTAAGCCTCCCTGAGAAGGAAAGAGGAGCAGCGTACAAAAGGATACAGAGTGAGTTGC
>NC_085866.1:32063378-32065878 GCF_034702125.1 Engraulis encrasicolus | reverse complement strand
CAGCGCCCCCTCGCACATATGGCCATACAGAGAATACATTCCTACACACACACACACGCACACACACAGAGATGGACATACTCTGCACACACACACACACCGACACAGACACAACGCCATACACCACCACCCCCCCACCCCCACCCACACCCACACCCACACACACACACACACACACTCACACACACTCCATATAAAACCTATATGAGGCTCCATCTGCGTTCTCCATCATCATCATTGCATACTGGATCCCTCTATATGTTAATAGACCATGGAAACACTGCAAGAGGACCCACAACAAGCTGTGCTCACTCAGAACATAATGTCCCCGGCCCCAGCTGGGAGAACTATATTTAATCGGCTACACAAACTTCATGTAAACATCTACACACAAGGTTCATCATCCATTTGTGAACAAACAGTAGGAAAAACAGACAGACAGATTACTAAGATGACCACACCATACGAATAGCTTAGATGGAGAGCTCAATAGTGTGGCAGATATGAAGTACACAGAGACCAGAGGTGTCAATGCCGGGTTCAGAAAGGGAAAACCCTTCCAGAAATTTGATCCAACCAGCTCTGAATCAGCTGATTATTGAGCATTCGAGACAGGTAGACCAGCTACTTATTGGAGTCACCTGCACAGTAAATTCTGCAGTGCTCATGTAACACTTAGAGAGTTGAATTGACATCATTTGGACTTAAATGAACTCTTTAAGTGTTGAATTAACGCCGCAAAATTTACTGTGTGTGTTGGAAGGAAACTGTGGTAGGGTTTTTACTTTCTGGAGCGGAATTGACACCTCTGCCAGAGACAAACTAGTTGTCTTCATACTGTATAACACACAACTGAGGATAAAGGAACAATTGTGTGCAAGATGTAATGGCCACAGTTTTTAGGCCTTTATTATGACAGAACTGTGTGAGAAGAGACATGAAATGGGTGAGAACAACAGATGGGCCAGGGCTGGGAAATGGCTCAGGCAGAATTCGAACCTGGAACCCCATGGGCCCTCGCTCACTGTGCCACAGCATTCCCTGGAACCATTATGCCCTAATAAAGCAATACTGTACCATTTCTGGTAAGAAGAGTAAGCTCATCTTACACCTCCCCTGGAGTTAAATAACTGAATTACACCTTTCTCCTATCTTCCGGTCATTCTCTAAGTCTGGTGATGTTACTTCTAGTTGCAAGTTAGTGTAATGGAGGCCAACTAGCAGAGTGTGATGTGGAACGTTAGTGAACCTCCCTCCCGAAGCATCGTACAGTAACAGCGCTGAGCTATATCGGACTGGTCCTTTAGCTCAGCGGTATCGTGCTGCGACTCCCATACCCGAACCGTTGCATTGACAAGGAGGTGGCGAGTTCTAGACCCGAAGGGCGAACTGCGCAGGAACAACGCTAGCAACAATCATTGAGTCTTATGGGAGCAGCTAGCCGCCAACTGCCCATACGATTCAATGAAAATTGCTAACTCAGTGGGAGATTTTACCTTGCCAGACTCAGAAATGTCTGGAAGTACAGGAGAAAAGTAGCCTAGTAAACTAGCGCCACCCACTGGCGGCATTTTTTTGCCTACGACTGGTCTAGCCTTGATCCATAGCCGTGAACTGCGAAAATGCCCTGAATCTGGCAAACCAATCACAAGGCAGCGATTTGTAATGCGTCAAAGCGGGCAGGGTATTGATGGAGTGACGCTGAAGCTTGCGACGCTGAGGAAAGCACAATAAAAAGAAGGATTGCACAGCTCTCGTTTGACTCAGCTTTGGTATCCGTTTTGGAAGAATTATACTTTTTCGCCGTTTTACCGCCAGGCTATAAAATGTGGATCCACGTTCTTTGATGGTAGTAATTGTCAGTTGCGCTGATTGGTCAGAGCGTTGGCCTATAGGCACGGACGCGGTTTGAAATACAACGGGTTGTTCTCATAAACAATCTTTGGATGTATCGTTCACCGGGGCCCGACTAAATTAAACATCCAATCTCACATTTAGTCTGGTTCATCAGGCTAGGAGAAAAGGTAAAATTCAATGTAAGTCAAGAGTGGGTGTCAAATTAGTTTATTTCCAGAAATGGCACTGTATTGTTTTAACAAACGCTGTCTTGTTACCATCTCCAATATGGCAAAATTCGAGTAACAAAACACAACACAACACAACACAAAAGGAGAAGAGCAAATGCACAGAATGTGAAGCATCAACATGTGGCAATCTTTTGACCTGTCTTATATCATGAAGACAAGTGGACAATGACGTATTCGTCAACATTTGGTGCTCATTTAAAATGGTTTGCACAAAACTCCAGATTTAACACACACACACACACACACACACACACACACACACACACACACACACACACACACACACACACACACACACACACACACACACACACACACACACACACACACACACACACACACACACACACACACACACACACACACACACACACACACACAATAATACTAATAATTTCAGCTCGTTTTTATGT
>NC_085866.1:32035878-32043378 GCF_034702125.1 Engraulis encrasicolus | reverse complement strand
GAGAGAGAGAGAGAGAGAGAGAGAGAGAGAGAAAGGAGGGGGGCAATAAAACTATCCACTAAAATAGATGCATCAATGTTTTCTCCCCCTATCATTTCGCTTCCAGTATTTCCCCTGCTCTGCATCAGGCACATGGATGGAGGAGAAGAGGATAGAGCAGAGAGGGAGGATGAGAGTGGGAATGAAGTCATAGATAAGAGAGCGGGAAAGTAGGGGAGAGAGAGAAAAAACACAAGACAGAAGGAGTTTAGCAGAGAGAGAAAAATAGAGACGAAAAATAGTACGGGAGACAGAGAGAAATAAGAGAAAATAGCAAAGGGAGAAGGAGTTATACCAACAAAAAACTCAGAGGGGGTACAGTTTTTTTAAAAAAAGCAGAATGAGAAGGGGGTGTGGAGAGAGGGATAGAATGAGCAAAATAAAGAGATAGAGAGGAGGATGAGGAGGGTGGAGGAAAAAAGAAAGAAGGAGGGAGAAAGAGAGAAAGACAGACAGAGAGGAGTGGGTGAGGAGGAGAGAGTCAGCAAGAGAGAGTCAATGAGAGAGAGAGAGAGAGAGAGAGAGAGAGAGAGAGAGAGAGAGAGAGAGAGAGATGCCAGCTGGTGTAGAGATGCCCTTTCTGCTCGCCACAGTGTCTTGCTGGGATGCTGTTGTCATCGCGACTCAGGTAACATCCTCATATGCTTTTCATTGGACAAGGGACTTGCATGCAAAACTGCTTGTTCACACACAAAAACAGTTGCTTACTTCGACACATGCTCCCATTCACCTTCATACACGCACGCACGCATGCACGCACGTACACAACACACACACTGAATGCACACAAGCGCACATGCACTCCCACACAGACACGTAGGCACACACACGCACAAACACACACACACACACACCCACATGTACAGTATGTACACAAGACACAAATTCACACGGATCATGTGTACACCCCTCACCTAGCATAGCACATAAAAACCACTTCTGTAACTTCAAGAGAGTACGATGTTAGGAGGTTTTTATTCAAAGCCAGTGTTTGGTATATATCCCCGTGTTTGGTGTCTGTTCCTACAGTGTGCATATGCCGTGGTGTTAAGAGATGCCTATGTGTGTGTTTTTGGAGGAGGCTGCATTGAAGGCAAGGTATCAGTGACATGACTTCCTGTAAACATTCTATACTGTAAAGCAAGCCCTGCTAAATATTATATGACACCCCTGCACTCTATTTTTAAATACCGTATCTACAGCTGGGGAAGAAGTTTTTCTGTTGCATTTCACATACGGTACAGTAGATCGCCCTTTATGTCGGTGGGACTGAACAAAGGGTGCGGATGAATTAGTGGTTATGTCTGATTGAGCAAGATGCGCACACGATGTGTGTGTCCATGTCTTTAAAAAGAAAGATTAAGTGTGTGTGTGTGTGTGTGTGTGTGTGTGTGTGTGTGTGTGTGTGTGTGTGTGTGTGTGTGTGTGTGTGTGTGTGTGTGTGTGTGTGTGTGTGTGTGTGTGTGTGTGTGTGTTTGCGTGCATGTATGTGTATGTGTACGTGCGTGCGTGCGTGCGTGCGTATGTTTGCATCTATCTTCGTACGGGAGTCTTGGGGATGTGTGAGGCGAAGTAAGAGCCTGTGTGAGAGAGTAAGCGGGTGTATATTGGGTATGTTTCTGTCTCTCTCTGTGTGTCCGTGTGTCTCCTAATGCTAAAAAAGAAAGAGAAAAAAAACGTGTCATGATGCTGTCATCACCTATTAGCTGAGTTCTTGGCGCGGACCCGCGTCAGCTACTGTGTGTTATTTTGCGGGTTGATAAGGCGACGACGTGTCAATGTAATTAATTTGCCTCGCTCAAAACTTTCACAGGCAGGCTGTGAGGCCCACGAGGGAGATGCACATTTTAACTCCTTGACCGTCAGCATGCCACGTTGTGACATCTGGGGAGAGAAGGTGCTAATCGAGGGCATCACTGCCTTGACAAGTGCCACAGTGAAACATACATCAGCCACAGCTTGTTAAAAAAAAACACTGTGTCAAAAGGGAGTTGTCAATTAATATCATTGAATTCAATGAATAGATTATACATATTTAGTCATTGATGAATCAATTAATATAACTTTCCTACATGGCTTCTAAAAGTAAGCATGTTTCTTGGAAAGTGTGGCTCGAAATGAGAGAGAGAGAGAGAGAGAGAGAGAGAGAGAGAGAGAGAGAGAGAGAGAGAGAGAGAGAGAGAGAGAGAGAGAGAGAGAGAGCTTGTGTGTGTGTGTGTGTGTGTGTGTGTGTGTGTGTGTGTGTGTGTGTGTGTGTGTGTGTGTGTGTGTGTGTGTGTGTGTGTGTGTGTGTGTGTGTGTGTGTGTGTGTGTGTCCATGACTGAAAGAGCGCCGTCTCAGAGATATGCTCCATGCAGCCCAATCTAA
Source organism: Engraulis encrasicolus (assembly GCF_034702125.1). Classification (NCBI taxonomy): domain Eukaryota; kingdom Metazoa; phylum Chordata; class Actinopteri; order Clupeiformes; family Engraulidae; genus Engraulis; species Engraulis encrasicolus. Next base: position 32,040,971 of record NC_085866.1, on the reverse strand, counting down.
ATGGCCATTCTTTTTGGCTGTGATGCATTGGGTAAGGTGACGAGGGGTACTGAGATAGAGCAGGTAGTGCACAACACAATTTACACCAGCAGAAGCACCAGACACAGCACCAGAAACGTCCACCACCACCGCCACCAGCCCCATCAGCAGCACGGGGCACAGGGGAACAATAGGGAGTCATATAGGAAGGGAAAAGCGGAGGAGAGGAAGAGAGGAGAGGGAGAGAGGGGGGAGGAAGAGTGGAGAAGGACACAGGAGAGCGATGAAGAGCGATAGGAAGTGGTTGGAAAAGAGTAGTAGCAACAAAGCAATGGGGAGCAGTATGGGGAACGAGTGGCAGAGAAGGGCGGAAGAGGAGGAAGAGGAGGACAACGGGGGGGAGGTAGAGGAAGAGGAGAAGGAGGATGGGAGTGGAAGAGGAGGAGGAGGAGGAGGAGGATGGGAGAGGAGGAGATGGATGGGAGAGGAGGAGGAGGGTGGAAGAGGGGAAAGTATGGAAAAGAGCAGCGCAACGGCGGAGGAGTGATGGGGAGAAAATGTGGAGCTGGAGGGGAGCTGGAGGGACAGACTATAGAGAGACATGCACTGCACATGGTAAATGTGGCAGTGATAACTCAACACTTACAGAGTCAATTTAACAAACTCTATATTGCATTTGGTCCCAAAGTAGTGTCGAAGTGCCTGGATTTTTTTTTTTGTAGGAGCAGTGGGAAACAAGAGAGAGGTGCAAAGTGATGGTGGTGCAAGTGGGAGCTGTAGAGACAGACTAGAGAGGCCCATAGGAGCAGGGCAGTGGAGGAGGAGAGTGGTGGGGAGCGAGGCGAGGGGGGACTTTAGGGCCAGCCCGCGAAGGGGCACAGGAGAGATGAGGAGCAGGGAAGAATGGGAGAGAGTAGTGGGAGGAGTATGGGCTGGTGGGGAGAGAGGGGTGTTGTAGGGGCAGTCTGCAAGAATAAGCGGTAAGAGGAGTATAGCCGTAGCAGGAAGACTGGAGGAACCTGTATAGCCATCTCACATAAATACCACCTCTCCCCCAAATGCTGTTATATTACAGTAGGTATAGGACCACAAATGTGTTATGACCATTAATTCTCTCTCTCACTCACACAATCTATCTCTCCCTTTTCTCAGTGTGTGCATGTTCCTTGTTCTCTCTCTCTGTCTATACATGAGTGTGTAAGCATGCGTGTGCGTGTTTATGTGCATGGGCAAATATAGATAATAACGACAGAAGGAAGACTTGGGCAAAACTCAATAGCAAGATGTGTTCTTAAAATGCTTTTGGAACCTTTTTAAATGAGGTCTTCTCCTGATGAAATGGAGATTTTTATATATATATATTTGGTAAGGCATTTTAGAGTCCTTGAGTTGAGTTTTGTGTCTTGGAATGAATTTGTTTGGAGTGGTTTGAGCATCCAATAATGTAATTCCATCCATCCTGAATTCTATTCCTTTAACACAAACAAACAAAACACTTTTATTCAGGATTCATAAATATACATGTATACCTTTTAAAAAAAAGTCATTTTAGGAAAGGCACAAAAAATACTGACAGACGCCTGACAATTTTGTATTACTAGGTTCATACACATGGCATGCACCGCAAGTGCATAAAAAGTGGTAAGGTCCACAGATATATGGTGTGCATTTACCATTTCTGACTCATTTATCAAAATATTTCCCGTCTTGTCCTGCTCCAATAATGCAGAGCGTCTGCAAGTCTCTAACACACTCACTCGGGGGGAAGTAGAGCAGGTGTTTTTCTCATTTCATCTCATTTTGTCCTCTTTATAAATAATTCATCCACGAGCCCCTTTTCTTTTAATCTGATTTCCAAAAGCCTCAGCCCATTTTTTCCCGCCGTATTAGTCACGTATTCAATAACAGGACCATGAGTAATAACCATGCACTGGCCCTCGCTCTTTTTCACATTCTCTCTTTGTGTGGCTGTCTATCCTTCTTTTCTCTCTCTCTCTCTCTCTCTCTCTCTCTCTCTCTCTCTCTCTCTCTCTCTCTCTCTCTCTCTCTCTCTCTCTCTCTCTCTCTTTCTCTCTCTCTCTCTCGCTTTCTCTCCATCTCACTCTTCCGCCAAAAGTCTTGTGTGTCCAAAATGTAACATATTTTTTAATAACCTACAAATTTGACACTCTTTCTTTCACAGGATGCCCAAATCCCAGGAGCACTATTGAGTCTTATCTGCAAATGAATATGCTAAAGGAGCCAATATCTAGCAGGTGGAGGAACGGGGGAGTGCAGAATAGATTCTGATTCTATCTGCAGCAGTACAGTACGAGGGACGGTTGAAACAATTTCACATCCCCATCCGTTTCTCTCATTTTATTCATGCACATGTCTGTAAGACATCTATTTTCAGTGAGTCTACATCTGGTTGAAATAGAAATTACCTTCTTTTATCAAACAGTTTGAGGAGAATAATGTTTAATGGTACTGAGTTATATTGAGCCAAATGCTGTGGTTTATGCTGTGTTTTACACTATGGTTATTTTTCCTCTGCATGTGGAATATATTTTTTGACATTAACAGAACCAACTCAAAATGCCAAAAATGCGGCATTACACACATCTTTTGCCGTCTGGAGCCTTTTGCGAGTTTTTCTATTCACCCCACTATTTTTTTTAGAACAAATGTCTCCTAAATCTAAATCAATCTGTTTTCTCCTCGGCGCGATCGAAAACAAAACAGTAAATCACTCGCGAGAAAAAAGGCAAGGAGCCACATAAAAAAATGACAAATAAGAAACTGGAAGCCTCCTAAACGTACATGTGGGGGCTCTCTGATTTGGAGCTCTGGTTTCGCTTAGCGCTAGTGAGTTCACCCCCAACCAAAAACGTCTCCTCCAAAAGACAGACACGAAGTGAAGAGAAGAAGAAGCACACTTGTGTCCTTACACAGTAAAAAGTGAACGGTGGCCTTTTGGGATTATATTTCCTTTAGGTTAGAACGTAAATCGGCGACTGTTGTAATCAGGTTCTTAAGTGGCACAGGAGTGTAGGACTCCAACCCAAATGGGAGAGATCCTGAGAGGGTATTGTGTGTGTGTGTGTGTGTGTGTGTGTGTGTGTGTGTGTGTGTGTGTGTGTGTGTGTGTGTGTGTGTGTGTGTGTGTGTGTGTGTGTGTGTGTGTGTGTGTGTGTGTGTGTGTGTGTGTGTGTGTGTGTGTGTGTGCAAGTCTGTACAGTATATGTGTATGCAAGTATGTGTGCCTGTGTGCATGTGTGTGCGTGTGTCTCTGGGGCCCAGTGCGTGCGTGTGTACGTGCATGTGCATGAGGGCGTCTATGTGGGTGTGAGAGTGCGTATGCCTGAGAAGCTGTGGGAGGCAGCTTCTTGCATTATCAAAGTATTTCTGTTTCAGGCCGAGGTGAGCAGTTTACACACACATTTTTATCAAACCCCGTTTCCCCACCCCTTCTTTCCTTCTATTTCAGTTTCCCCCCCTCTCTCTCTTTTTCTCTCTCTTTTTTCCTTCTCCCTCTTCTTTCACCCAGACTCCCCTACAGAAAGAGATCTCCCCTGTTTGGTGCAAATGCAATCACACAGGAAACAGTGCACTTAATAAACAACACCATTACATATGCTCGGCTTGTGTGTGTTTGGCCAGCCGGACACTAAAAGGCACGAACGGCGTTCCTGAGGCGGTAGGGCCAGACAGACAAGCGCTAAGGCAAGGCGAGGCGAGGCGCGCTGAGGCGAGGCTGAGTTGAGTTGAGTTGAGGCGCGGTGGCGGGAAACGGCTAACGGACTACAACGGTCCATTAGACTGCAGGCCGGAGCGCCCAGCGGTGAGGAGATCACACCATTAGAGCCAGCTCCTGTGTGCCTAATTGAATGAGGCCTGTAACAGAAACCCCGTAATGAAACCAGGAATATTGACACGGAGCAGCAATATGTCTGCAAATTGTCTCCCCATGGTGAAAAAAAAGAATAACAGGGGGGGGGCAGAAGAACGGGAGTGGGAAGGTTTAGCATGGAAAATGACTGTTCCGCACAGACGCGAGGATAAAATGGAGTTTAACTTAATTCCACCCTGACGTTAAGTGATGAATTGAGTGGAAAAGACAGGTATCCGGTTTCGGGGAACATATAATTAATCTGTTTGAATTCTGTATTAATGACAAAAGATGTTTTTTTTTAGTCGAGGTTTATGTTTATCACAAACAAAGCCAATAAATCCTGTTCCAACATGCCTGAGCAATTCTTTGTTTAATTTGTTCATTAAAATCGTGCAGAAAACTAATTATGCAGAGAAAAAGTTGACATAAAAAGTGCCCATCTCCATCTGTCGTTAATGAATCAGTCACACACTCAAATGTGTACACCCCCAAATCTACACACCCAAACAAAAGCAGAAACACACATGCACATTCTCTGCCTCTGTCTCTCAAGCCCACTCTCTCTCTAGCTCTCTCTCTCTCTCTCTCTCTCTCTCTCTCTCTCTCTCTCTCTCTCTCTCTCTCTCTCTCTCTCTCTCTCTCTCTCTCTCTCTCTCTGTCTCTCTCACACACACACACACACACACACACACACACACACACACACACACACACTTCTGTGTTCAAGTAGACTGGACAAAGGGGGGGGGGCTGTGTGACAATATGCACTCCCATAAGAAGACGAGTAGGTCTACGAAAGCTCTCCAAGAGATGCAGGGCCAAACAGGTGGAGAAGACACGGCCCGACTCCAGGAGCCGACAGAGCATCGCTTGTCCATCATCAATCACTCACGCTCACATCACTCCTCGTCTTCAGACTGATCTACCGCACAGAGATCCACAGAGCTCTGGCACCCCCTAGTGGGGGGTCTGAGAACCAGGCTGTAGAAGGGAGTTCATTGGGCAGTCACTCGCTGCACTTTCACACTTTCACCCAGACCTGTCACAGAGGGTGGAAGGTTGCTTGGGTCAGGGTCTTTAGTGCAGCCTGTTAACATTAACAGAGATGTTAAACAGCGCAAGATGAGAAAGCGCGTCCGTCAGCAGAGTGGGGTTCTTGGAAAGCAGAAGTGGGCAGGTTGGTCAACATGACATGGAAAAACACTTGCTATATGAGGTTGAGAAAGATCTATGGATTCTA
>NC_085866.1:31980878-32030878 GCF_034702125.1 Engraulis encrasicolus | reverse complement strand
ACTGTCACACCGCCAGCAGGCCATCCATCACACTGGGACTCTGCCTACTGGAGGAGCTCACAGAGACACACAGCAGGGGGACAGCAGGAGCAGGATGGAGGAGGAGGAGGAGGAGAAGAAGAGGGGGAGGAGGAAGAGGAGGAGGAGGAGAGGAGGAGGAGGCATCCAGCAGGGGATGGAAGGAGCACAAGGATGATGATGGAGGAGGTGAAGGAGGACCAGGAGGAGGGGGAGGGGGAGGAGGAGAGGAAGAGGATTTAGAGGAGGTGGAGGCACTCAGAAGGCAGAATGAGGCAGAGCAGAGGGGAGGAGGAAGAGGAGGAACAGAAGGAAGGAGGAGAAAAGGTGAAAGAGAAGCTGGTGGAGGAGCACACACATGTAGGGAGAGGAGGAGAAGAAGAAAAGTAGGAGACACAGAGGAGGAGGAGGAGGAGGAGTAGATGGATGCCGAGAGGAAAGGAAGAAAAGGGGGAGGAATGAAGAAATGGAAGAGGTGGACAAAAAGAAAAAAGAAGATGACAAAGAGGACAACAGAGATGGAAGAGGAGGGAAAGAGGAGAGAGGCAGGTGGAGAGAAGACAGAGAAGGAGAAGAGAAAGCAAAGGAGAGAAGGTTGTGAAAGAGAGACAAGAGGAGGAGAGGTAATAAAGGAAAGTTGAAAAATTGATACAAGTTCGGAGAAGAAAAGATAATGACAAAAGTGGGAGAAGTAGTAGAAGCATAAGGAGAAGCCCCCTATTTGGCGCCGATGTCTGTTAGAGTACTTCTCCTTTATGCAACTCTGATCTGGAGTGACACACACACACACACACACACACACACACACACACACACACACACACACACACACACACACACACACACAGACAGACAGACAGACAGACAGACAGACAGACAGACAGACAGACAGACAGACAGACAGATACACACACACACACACACACACACACACACACACACACACACACACACACACACACACACACACAGTGGTTGACGACACGTGCTTCGTACTTCTCTGCCACCAGGATGACCAGTGTAGCAGGAGAAAAGAGAAGGTACAGTATGTCACAAAAGTGAGTACACCCCTCACATGTTTGCAGATTTGTAAGTATATCTTTTCATAGGACAACATTCAAGAAATTTAACTTCGACACAATGATTAGTGACCTGTTATATATATAGCTGCTTAAATCTGTTGTACACTCACACAAAAATCAATATATAAACATTTACGTTTGACAACGTTTAGCAAAAATGAGTACGACCCAAGTTAAAATTCTGTAGAGAGTGTCTGAGAAGGGGCTGTGTTGGCCCGAAACATCTCGAAATGAAAAAAGGGAGGTCATCGGTGTGCGTTTCATCCTTGCCTTACATTGAACTTCTACATTTTGAGTCTGCACCTGGCTAAAATAGATAATAATAATAATAATAATAATAATAATAATAATAATAATAATAATAATAATAATAATAATTGTATTTGTATAGCACTGTGTCATACAAGGCATGTAACTCAAAGTGCTTAACAAATGGGAAAAAACATCATTGTTAGTGATGGATAAGGAGAGGTATAGAGGAGAGGCAGAAATAGCAGGAAGGCAGAGGAAGAAGAGATAGATAGAGATTGTAGAGTCATAAGGTCAACATAGGTTAGGACCAGGATTCTTAGATGCGTAAGGTCTATAGTGGCTGGGCCTAGCATAAGTCAGAGATAGTCACACAGAGATTGGGCGCTCAGGTGCGGCCCCTGGTGGCATCAGGGGTGAGGAAAAACTCCCTTTCGCTTGAATCATAGTTTGTAGATGGGTGTGAGATTTGATTGAGATTCTTTTACATGTACTGTAGGGCATGAGAGAGGAATGAAAGTGAAGTGGTGTACTCAACAGCGACAGTGTGTCTGCATCTAAACCCACAGACTAGTTTCACAATAAACCGCAATCGACCCTCTTGGTTCCTCTTCCTTATTCTGCTATTTGTTTATATTTAGTTGTAAAGGACACAACAACAGTTGACTGGTGTTTTACGTCGAGGAGTCGAGACTGACCCACACGTTACATACAGGGTATAAGTTACAGTCCCTGGAGCAATAAGGGGTTGGGTGCTTTTCTCAAGGGCATTCCAGCTATGACCGAGAGTGTAGAAGCCAAATACATTCTCCCTACTGATAGTGGATTAGATCCTGCAACCTTTCGACCAATTCCCTAAACATTGGGCCACAGCTGCCCCATACAGTATCACAGCTTTTTCACAGGCCCCCACTGGACATCATCTCCGGTGCTTTTGGAATTCCCGCCAGCTCCCCTCTGGAGCCCAGGCCCCCTTCTTTGTTGCTGCCTTCCCAAGTACAGGCCTCTGACGCCTGGGCAGCCGGAGTGGAAAAGAGGGCTAGTAGTTGCCGTTGCTTCCAGTCTTTAAATCAGTGCACGCACATTAAATTATTTATAGGCTAAACCACACAGGAGGCTTTAGACTGACCGAGAGAGAGGGGGGGTGGGGGGGGGCTTGGAAGAGTGAGGCACTAGAGGACCACTCTGGAGCAATCAGTCTGCTGGAGGGGGAGTGGTGATCGGGACTGGAGTGCAGCGCACAGCATTAATTAGACTGGCTACTTAGAACCCTACAGCTGGACCACCTCTTCCCTTAAACAATGCCTGTCCTGAACCTCTGTGCATATGCAAGATTTTAAAATGTTTGCTGTTACAGTACCAGAATGGCAATGACCAAGTCATAGTGCATTACTAAAGCCCTTGTGTTATGTCAAAGTAGTCTGTTACTAGTTAACTTTTCATTCACCATTAACTCATTATGGGGCAATGGTTAATGTGGAACTACATTATGTTTTTTTTGTTTGTTTTTTTTTAACAAATGGTTGTGCACCTATGTATACTAAACTCTTTTAACATACAAACATCTCTTCTAAGTTGCAAAATATACATTTTGAATATGCCTATGACATACAGTGGTTTATTGCGGGAGCATTTTTGTAACTGGATTTCATATATAAAACCAACACTTTGGTGTAAGCAAATCAATACAGTCGGTTAAGTCCAACTTCTTAAAGGGACACTGTGTGAGATTTTTAGTTGTTTATTTCCAGAATTCATGCTACCCATTCAATAATGTTACCTTTTTCATGAATACTTATCACCACCATCAAATTCTAAGTATTCATTATGATTGGAAAAAATAAAATTTTCATACATGAAAAGGAGGATCTTCTCCATGGTCCGCCATTTTGAATTTCCAGACATAATAATTTTTAGCTGCAAAAATGACTGTACATGGGCCATACTACAAAATATTGATTTATTATGTAGTAAACTTTCATGAAAAGATCAAATCTGGCAATAGACAACACATTTTCAATGAGCAGCATAGTTGCAGTACCTTTTTTGACCATTTCCTGCACAGTGTCCCTTTAAGCAGCTATTTACATTTCTGCGCAAATTCTTCAGGACTTCAATGGTATTCATGTGATGTGTTTGAGGTAAGACTACCAGTGCCATTTATATCAAATTAAATAAATAAATAACACACAGCAAATGAAAGTTTGTCTTTAAGAATGAGTGGGGCGCGACAAGGGAAAGTGAAGGGCTTGGGCGACGAGGCTGAGATGACAGTGCTGTGAAGCAGGAAGTAGAATTAAGGCCTCTGTTATGTGTTTCATTAAACGGTCAATATATCATGTGTTTTCTGGATCATTTAAGCCACATTACAGTGCAGCGTTACTCTTTTAATTTCTAAAGTGCCTTTCAACAGCTCTCTCTCCCTCTCTCTCTCTCGCTCCAGGCATGGAGGAGGGTGAGCATGCATCTGGAGTCAAGGGCTGGAACAGGACAGACTGAGGAGACGCCACACACACACACACACACACACACACACACACACACACACACACACACACACACACACACACACACACACACACACACACACACACACACACACACACACACACACACACACACACACACACACACACACACACACACACACGCGCGCGCACACACAGGGAGAGAGCATACTGGGATCTGTGCATTTACCTTTGCGTATTACATGACAAAGAGCAAAAAAAGCTGGATTTTATATAAGAGTCTACTATTTTATCAACAGTCACAACAATATGGCAACTTCCTATTCTTCAGCAACGCTAGATTTTATACATTTCGTTTTTGAAAAAAATCTGCATTCTTCCCCACACTTGCGTCTGCTTTGCTTGTGGCCCTGTCTGTCTGCACTGTAGTGACCACTGGCTGGCTATGTGTCTGCCTGTCTGTCTGTCTGGTGGTGGTGGGCCTGATTTGTTCTGCTCTGCTGGTAACAAATGACTGTAGCCTTGCTGTGGCCGGCCGGCCGGCACTGCACCGGGAGCCACCGGGCTCATTTGACTCACCAGAGTGGCCCGCCAGTGAACCCTCGCAGCAGGGAGAGGAGCCAAGGTCAGCAAGGGGTGAGGGACCAGGCAGAGAGAGGGGGGTAGAGGGAGAGGGGGAGAGAGAAAAGGGGAGGACTGGAAAGAGGAGAAGGAGGGAGGGAGATGGACAGAGACATAGAAGGACCCAGGCAGGATTTGGTGAAAGAAAGAAAGAAAGAAAGAAAGAAAGAAAGAAAGAAAGAAAGAAAGAAAGAAAGAAAGAAAGAAAGAAAGAAGAAAAAATATACACAAAATGTTTAAACATGTAACACAGCTTTGGGTGCAGAGCAAACAGAAGAGAGGTAAGGAGAGGAGAGAAGAGGAGAGGAAATAAAGGAAGAGTCCTGAGAAAAGATGACAAAATTGTTACTAGGAGGTGAGGAGAAGAGATGGAAGAGGAGAGGAGATGGAAGTGAAAAGCAGAGCAGAGAAGAGGAGTGGAGATGGAAGGCAAGACAAGGAGAGGAGACAAAAGAAGACATGAGAGGAGAGGTGAAAGACGTAGGGCAGTTTTGTCCAGCGCAACTGATACAGGCCAAGCTGAGTTCACCTCTTGCCGACTTCCTGCCCTGATCCACGCATGGTGAAGATGCTGAGCACACAGGGAAACGTGATCCACTCCCACTTCACTACTGAGGGAAAGAAGGACAGAGAAATGCAGAAGGAGGGAATAAAAGAAAAAAAGAGAGGCAGAAATGAGAGATGGAAGATAAGAGAAAAGAAGTGGAGGAGACAGAGAGCTGAGGTCTGGCTATTCAGCTCAAAGCGAAACATCCATCTCCAAGGGGCATTTTCTGGTATGTTGTGATTTCCTCTGATTCGGAGAATACCACAGGATGTATTGCTTCAATGTTAGCACTGGGTGGTGGATGTGAGCAGGTGCTGGCAATGAGATCATCTATTCATATTGCAATCCACATGTAATGTGTATGTGTGTCACGGGAGTCGTTTACACAGCGAAAGCGATGGCACGCCTCTTTCCCCCTAATCAAATGTGTGGTTAAAAGGACTGAAACGAGCCCAGATTACTGTAACAGATGCAAGATAAAGCGTTTTTCCAAAGACTTCAAATGATGCATTTCAATTTCAATAAAGAATACTTCAGCCTCCAACAAACCCTGTTCTCTAATGGAGAGGAGACAGCGCTTCCCGGCCGCGATGCATCCACCAAGCGGATGGAGGAAGCGAGGGAGAGGAGGGAGGGAGAGAGGGAGGAAGGAAAAACACGTCCCGCCGCAAAACAAAAACACAAGCCATCCATCACTGACTGGCACAGCAAAGGCCTCCAGCATTTGTGGCGTGTGATCTGGGGGAAATATTTACACAAGCCCAGTGGGCTCCTTCATATGAAAAGCAAAAAAAGGGGAAAAAAACACATAAATGTTACAGAAATGTTCTGGGTGTTTTTTTTATATTAGACGAATTGCATCATTAAATAACATTAGAAAGAGGAAGGATGCCCCATTAATTTTTGCCTAAAAGAGTCGTAAATAGGCTCCGTGCGCCTATCTACAGCTTCAGTCTCCGGCAGCCCCCGCGGGGGTACACTTCCAAACCCATTCGATCCCATTATGCAAATGGGCACAATTTGGAAAGGGGAGAGATATAGATTTATACGGCCGTGTTTGGGGTTCGTCGCGATGCTTGGCCAAAATAAATTGCTTTCTAATTGTCTGTCTCAAAGAAGGAAAAAGGGAAAGGAGCGGGCTCTAATCGAGCAGGTCATTGAGTTTTTGTTTCTTCTACTTATTTTTTCTACTCTTTGTTGAATATAGGGTGTGAAACATTCAAGAATAGACATGTAATAAAAATAAAGGACACTGAATGGATCATATCAGAGGAGGTCTGTCACAAAGGTAAAAGAGATAACGCTGGGGCCATGGCCATGTCCTCTGTATTTTTTTCAATAATGTAAAATGTGTCTACGGTGAAAATCGATATATGATCAACAATTGCACTGTAAATTCAGTCTGTATACGCCACCCCCATTTATCCTCAAGGCAGTGAATAATGAAAACAAACATAAGTGTTTGACTGAAGTGTTTGAAGCATTCTAAATGTACAGTATGCAGTAAAGTTGACCTCAGTATTTGAAAATGTCTGGTTACGGCCCTGGCAGGAGCCTTGTGAAAAAAAAGATACATAAACACACACACACACACACACACACACACACACACACACACACACACACACACACACACACACACACACACACACACACAAACAAACACACTACTACTACTACACAAAGTACCCCAGCAAAAGGGGTGAAAACGTGAGGTGTCCAGGATTTGGGCCCCACATGGAGCGAGGGCCCCACCTTGTTGGTGTGCTCCAATAGCAATGGCCTCACAAAGTTAGTTTGGTGCAGTACACACACACACACACACACACACATATACACACACACACACACACACAGCCCAGCCTCCATCACTACATTTTGGGTACATTGGGGGCCGCACTGGTAATGTTGGTCAATTATGTTTCGACTCCTCAGGACCTTTCGATTCTTACGATTCATAACATTCCTGTAAGAACAATTCAAACACATACATGAACACTACTGTGTTTGTAAACATGCTGCACGTTACCATGCAGGCAGAAAGGTGTGTGTGTGTGTGTGTGTGTGTGTATTCATTCTACTTGAACCCTTTTTACTCTTAGTTTTAGTATTAGTAGGCTCATGAAAAATGAGAACTTCTTAGCTAACACACAATCTCACACAACAAAAATGTGCAAAATCTCAAGTAATGCTTGGTTGGCATCTCAATTGCACCATAAACACCACATCCTGTCCGCTTGTCTTCCGGTAGTTTCTGGTTGTGATCTGTCTTTCACTTTGACACAATTACACAAGGAGAACAGTTCCTTTTGCTCGAAAAGAAATGAAATTTGCAGTGCTGATATTAGTATGTGGCGTCTTTGCTGCCGGTGAGTTTCAAGCTTCTCTTTGATGTTAATGAACCACTTATCCTATCCGTTTTGTGTTTTGATTTTTATTTCTCTGCTTCTTTGTCTTTGTTCTAACAGAATTTGTTGTGGACGGGGGCCTCGATTTTACATTCGAATTTGAAAATGATTATTCCAATGAGAGTGACTACTATGACTATGTGGGGACCACAATGTCCAGCCGTGATGACTTGCTAACAACAGTGTCCAGCCGTGATGACTTGTTAACAACAGTGTCCTGCTGTCCCCTCTTGACTACAACCTGTGGAAGTGTTAGCCTCATCCTCTCTCTTATCTATTGGAACAACTGCTGGTAGGCCCGGGAACCGTTAACCAGGTATGCCTTAATCTTTTGCATCTTCAACACAAGTTAATTACAGAAGCTAAGATACAGTATGAATGGGATACATTTTCAAATCATTTTAAAGTTTTTGTGTTTTTTTGTACAACCATGACTACGTAATAATAACTAAATACTGTTAGTGTTGTTTCTTTTGCCAAATTCATAAAATACCTGCCAGGTAAGTAGACATTGCTGTAGGCAAGTTTGGCTTAATTTACTGTATGAGGCTCAAATTAATCCAATAACATTGTTTGAATCTATGTATTGGTGCCATCGCTAACAGCAACATGTGACTGTGTCTTGTTTTGTCTTGACTGTCCTTGCTAATCTGATTCTTGGGCCTTTTTCTGATTGAGAAGTATATGAAGGGTTTATTTGCAAAACGGTGTATCTCCATTTTTTGACTTTTGCATTTTATTATTGGAAATGACTGTTCAATGAGATCATATCACCCTTGTGTGAATTCTTACCATTCAAATATTTTGAGAACATACTTTTTAAGCTATATAAAATGCATTTTGCAATGCATTTCAATGGAATGCCCAGTACAAAAATGTAAATTTCCCAACATTCTATAAAATGGAGATACACGGTTTTGCAAATAAAGCCTTCATATGTTAAAACATGACCACTCTCAGTTTGAGACCCAATGCATTTCAGAACACTTCTTTATTGATAATGAGGAAGTAGGCCTATCTATCACCCATCATGCTCTCACAGTCATATAAATTTACATTGTGCATTGCTGCTGGCTCTTTATAATGCTGAGATTAATTTATGTCTCTTTAAGGTGCTGCCATGGCTGGAGATTGCAATGGAATAAAAATGTCCATGCACAACTATGACATGAAGTCAGCCATTGGTTGGAATGCACACATTGGTTGGGAGCATCTGGATTTAAATATGAAAACCACTTTCACCCCTGTCGAAGACTGTGGGAGCTTGGACAAATTCTTCAGGATCTTCTTCTTCATCGGCAAGGTCAACTGATGACATCTGCAGACAAAGCATGGCATTGGATATGAGTCATGACACTAAATCAGGACATCTTTTACCATGCAGTTCACTGCCTATTGTCATTAGATTAGCAAGTGGATATACTTAAACAGGCGATTGAAAATGTGTATTTTAAACTGAAATAACTTAAATACTGTAACATTACATTTGAAGGAAACAAAATCATGTAATTCATCATTATTGTTATTATGTCATATATATACAGAAAGAAAGGGAAAGAAGTGGAAAGGTTTTTGTTTGTGTAATCCAGCCAGTGTCTTTATGGGTGAGACAACCCAGGTGTTACGTACAGCCCCGTAACTAGTATTGAGGACACAGTTTCCGAATTTTTTGACTTTGATTTGTGTAAAGATCTGCATGCATTCCCATTTGTTTTTTGGAAATTAAGTCCACATATTAATCACCTTGTAAAATCACGCTATTTCAAAAGCCGACAAACGCCCCTGTTCTGAACACCATGAGATAGAACTATAGACTATAGGGTGTAACCTGCGCAGAAGTCAGTTTTAGTTGTGGTTGTGGAATATGGAAATGAAGGCAAGATGAAGAAAAAAATCTACTCTGAAACAAACTAAACTTAGCTTCGGAAAGCCAACAGGTCAGGGGAAAAGAAAGAGAGAAGGTGGAGAGTTCACCAGTAAATATAGCCCATCCTTAGCAATGCATGACTAGGAGGATGATCATCATCCTCAGCAAGCATTTCGAGCAACAGTTCAATCGGTCGGGCCCTATGAAACGTCTGTTTCTCCAGTTAACCTCAGACTTATGTTGTACAATTTCGGCTACAATACACTTTTTCACAAAAACCTGGTGTGCGCCTCCTTTTTTCCATTATCTTGAGTGTTTACTACTTTTTGGGAGTGCATGCACCAAGCAATACACGGGTGTAAAGTGCAGGCGCAGACACCGACCTTTGCCGTTTTTTTGTCATTCACTGAAAAAGACTATTAACAATTTTGGCAATGAAGCAAAAATACCTCAGACCAGTGACAGCCTTCACTTTCGAGATAAGCGAATATGGCCAGGAAGTAAGATATAGCACAAATGACTAATCTTATTCCAGGCATGTTAGACTGCAGCCTTAGCAACCCCAGGCAAGGTCGTCGACCAGCAGAGAGGACCGAGGGTTTTCGGTCCGGTCTTCACACTTACCTAATCCGCTGCTTCGAAGATAGTCCGGGAGGTGAAGAAAGGTGATTTACTTTGTGATTCAGCGCCTTTAACCAAGCCAGGCAAGGTTTTAGTCTGACAGTTAAACTGAATCACAGGAGATGTAAAAGTCGGCGTGTCCCACGAAAGCGAAGGGATGAAAAAGGATTTGCGCAGGCGTGCTACGCCTTTTATAGTCCCTCTCGGAAGGCGGCAATGCAGGTCCTAGCAGCCTTTTTGCCTGTCGGCTGTGATTTCAAGGTATTTGGTGGATGTCCTCTGCGGAGCGGACCTCCCGTAGAGAGAGTAGAATAGTCGAATGAATTCTACTGATAAGAGCACTGTAGACAATTAAGGAAAACGATAGGACATGTATATGTACCCGGTTCTCTGTAGGAGAATGAGAGAGACTACTCTCTCTATGGGACGTCCTCATCGTATGATACATCCACCGAAGCACCTTAAAATCACCGCCGATAGGCAGGGAAGCTGCGAGGACCCAACATTGCTGCTTTCTGAGAGGGTATAAAAGCGGGTACACACCTGCGCCCATCCTCTTTCCACCACAAGACATCTGAGTTTTCTGGACAAGAAGGGAACGGTAGAGAGTAGTATCTCATTCTCCTTCAGAGAATCGGGGACATATACATGTCCTATTGTTCTCTTAATCAGTGGAATTCGTTCGACTACTCTCTCTACAGGACATACAAACACTCCTTTGCCGTGCAGAGAACATCAAGCCCTTGTGCACAGAGCCTCTCGACACAAGTTTGTGGAACTGAGTACAACTTCGGCTGTTTCAGCTGTCCTGTGGTGCCACGCTTCCTCGAGCCGGCGACGTCATCAAAACAAAAACTACGCACGGTCTGCCAACCTGCGCCCATTGACTTGTGTTGACACGGCTCCCTGTACTGTGCTCACGAATAAATCCGCAACTTTCATGCTCCAGAACACTCGATCTTTGAACAATAAAGCTGGACTAATTTATGACATTATCACAGACAGGAAACTGGATTTCATGTGCCTGACTGAGACCTGGCAAAACCAGCAAGATTTCCTGTCACTCAACCAGGCCACGCCCCCAGGCTACAATTACATCCAAAAGCCTCGTTCTCTTGGTCGTGGTGGTGGGCTTGCTGTAATTTACAACGCTGACATTATTGTTAAGGAACTTCCCACAAATGTGGTCACTTTTGAATGTGTCCATTTTGTGATGGCCGGGGCAGTGCAGCTCCAGGTAGTCCTTGTTTACCGCCCCCCCAAAGTCCCCAAAAGTTCTTTTTTACCTGAGTTCTCTGAGCTACTTAGTACTGTCTGCCCCATGTCCCCATCCACTTTAATTCTTGGCGACTTTAACATTCATCTGGACTCCAGCAGTTGCCAATTTGCTGCTGAGTTCATGTCCCTCCTTGACTGTTTCAACATTGCACAACATGTGCAGGGCCCCACACACAACAGAGGCCACACACTGGACCTGGTGTGCTCCACTGGTATCGCCCCCTCCCAGATCCAGTGTCTTGACCTTGCCGTCTCTGACCACCATGCCATCATGTTCACAGTGCCCCTGCCTCAACCCAAACAGCCTGCCAAACGGACAATTATGTTCAGGAACATAAGACGTGTGTCTACACCTACACTGTCCAACATACTGGCAACACATCTCACCCCTCATCCCACTGCTCATTCTGTGGACGGCCTTGTTGAGCATTACAACACAGCTCTCGCTACTAGCCTGGATGTGGTAGCCCCCCTAAAGACCCGATCTGTGTCATACAGCCAGCCAGCTCCCTGGTTCACCCCTGACCTTCGGCAAATGAAGGCAGCAGGGCGTCGGCTCGAGAGGCGCTACAAAAAATCTGGCCTTGTCGTCCACTATGAGGCCTTCAAAAGCCATGTAAAGGACTACAAAGAAGCTCTCTCAAGGGCAAAAACATCCCACTACTCCAGTCTCATTAATGATCAACAACACCACCCAAAGCAGCTGTTCTCAACAATCAACCGTCTCCTCAGCCCTCCTAATGCCCCACAACCATCCAATGCTGCTGAGCTATGCTCACAATTTCAAAGCTTCTTCCAGATGAAGGTTGACCGCATCCACCAACAGCTCCGTCATGTGGACTCTCCATCTACACCTGCCTGGTACCCTGAGGACTACAACCCTACTGCCGTGAGCCACACACCTGGCTGCTCTCTATCCTCCTTCTCCACACTTGCTGAGAACCAGGTCTCTGACCTGGTACGGAAATCAAAATCTACCTCCAGCAAGTTGGATCCAATGCCCACTCCACTGGTGAAGGCATGCCTGCCTACACTCTGCCCAGCTATGACCTCCATCATCAACTGCTCTCTGACATCTGGGGTGGTGCCTACCAACTTCAAGACAGCAGTGGTCATCCCGACCCTAAAAAAACCCACCCTTGACCCCGACGAGCCAAGCAACTACAGGCCAATTTCAAATTTACCATTCCTCAGCAAAGTACTGGAAAGAGCTGTAGCGACCCAGCTACAAGACCACATGACGCACCACAACCTTCATGAACCCCTTCAATCCGGCTTCAGAGCCCACCACAGTACAGAGACAGCTCTCATCAAAATCACCAACGACCTCTTAATAGCCACCGATAAAGAACTCATCACCCTTCTCATTCTCCTCGACCTCTCCGCAGCCTTTGACACGGTCTCCCATGCCATTCTTCTGACCCGCCTCCATGACTACCTTGGCCTCACCGACTCTGCACTTGCCTGGTTCAACTCATATCTCACTGGAAGGACACAATATGTCACCATCAAGGATGCAAACTCCTCAACAGCCCCAGTCAACCACGGCGTGCCCCAAGGATCAGTGCTTGGCCCCCTCTTATTCTCTATCTACATGCTCCCTCTTGGCAATATTATCCGTCACCATGGTCTCAATTTTCACAGCTATGCAGACGATACCCAAATATACATCAGCATTAAGTCCTCTGTCCCACTCCCACCCTCACCACTCATCAACTGCCTGCGCAACATTAAAACCTGGATGGCTGCAAACCTACTCAAACTCAACAACGACAAAACAGAGATCATTGCAGTGTACCCCCCATCCCGGGCCAAGGAGGTTGCTGATTTGTCCCTGGATGTGGATGGCTATACCATCAGGCCATCTTCAGAGGTACGAAACCTAGGTGTCGTCCTTGACCCTTCCCTCTCATTCCAGTCTCACATCAAAAGCATCACCAAATCTGCCTTCTTCCATCTCAAGAACATCTCCAGACTCCGGCCCTCACTCTCTGACTCTGTGACCGAAACACTTATCCATGCCTTCATTACTTCCCGCCTGGACTACTGCAATGGGGTACTGTATGGCCTACCCAAGAAAGCCCTGGAACGACTACAGTATGTTCAAAATTCAGCAGCCAGAATTATATCTCGCACAAAGCGGTGGCAACACATTACTCCCACACTCAGACAGCTCCACTGGCTCCCAGTGAAGTCCCGCATTCAGTACAAAATTCTCCTGCTGACATACAAATCACTACACTCTCTTGCTCCTCAGTATCTCTCCGATCTCCTCCAACCCCACTCCCAGTCCAGGTCTCTGCGGTCTTCTGAAAAGGACAATCTCATCATCCCCCGAGCCAGACTCCGTACTGTTGGTGACAGAGCTTTTTGTGTTGCTGCCCCCACGCTCTGGAACAGTCTACCTCCCAACATACGCCAGGCCCCCACACTGGCTACGTTCAAGAAGCACCTGAAATCACATCTATTCACAGAGGCATATGGACTTTAACTTCACTGGCCCATCCCCTGCCCCTTCAACCCCAACCCAACCCCCCCCCCACCCCCGCCCCCGCCCCCCCAATGTAAAGCGACCTTGGGTTCCTTGAAAGGCGCTATATAAAACCAAGTTATTATTATTATTATTATTATTATTATTATTATTATTATTATTATTGAGAACAGTCGAGATCCGCAGGGCACAGCCAGTGTCCTATCGGTCTTTTGGCAGACGCCTCTGAGTAATGGGGTCAGACCCCTAACTCACGCCCACGTCCGCTTAGCCTTGGACGGGCCACACTCATAAAGCCCACAGCTCTGGATGTGGGTGAAAAAGTTCACCACAGGCCTGGGAAAGCAGGTCCCTGCTCAAGGGTAGCTCCCAAGGCTTACCCGAAAGCAGGCTAGTAATTTCTGCCAACCATGGCCGCCCGTGCCAACAGGGAGCCACCAAGAGTAGTGACAATCGTTCCAAACCCACCTTGGCCAGAACAGCCACCAGGAGGGCCACTGGGGGAAAGGCGTACAGCCTCCCACTGGGCCAGGGGTGCGCCAGGGTATCAGTGCCCATGGCGGAGTCACAGGGATCCTTAGAGAAAAACAACCGGCAGTGGGTGTTTTCTTCGGACGCATACAGGTCCACATCGGCCTCGACAAAGCGGTCCCATGTCATACCCACCGTCTCGGGATGGAGCCTCCATTCCGACGAGTGGGGATCCTCTCTTGCGAGCATGTTTGCTCCCACTTTCAGGGCGCCCCACATATGCAACTGCAGGGAGTGCAACTGCCTGGAGCGAAACCACCTTGGTTGTTGATGTAAGCCACCACTGTTGTATTGTACATTCGGACCAGCACGTGGCATCCAGTAAGGAGAGGCCAGAAGTGCCTCAGACCTAAGAACACCGTCAGGAGTTCCAGGTAGTTAATGTGGCAGGCAGCAAGCTGGGGGACCAGACTCCGCTGACACCATGGCCGCCCAGCAACACTCTTCATGTCCAAGGGGAACCACATGGATACTTGAAGCAGATGTACGAGCATGCAGTGTGTGTGTGTGTGTGTTCATCCCACTTGTATCCTTTCTACTCTTAGTTTTAGTATTTGACATGTCTTCATGACATGTCACCAGTCTTACAAAAAGGCTCATGGAAAATGAGAAATGGTTGAATAACACTCACAATCACACACAACAAAAGCATACATTTGCAAAATGTCGAGTAATGCTTGGTTGATAAGTATAAAAACTTGAGAAAGGTCAGTCTGGCCGATGCGTTGTTTGTTTAATAAAATTTAGCATGGTGGACAAGTGTGTGTGGTATCTTCCCCTCTGAAGTGAACAAGTACCCGCTACCTGCACTTCGAAACGTCTGACGGGCGTTGGTTTCCTCCAAAAAAAATGATAAGTATGGTTTCACATGTCAACTGCGAACATCACATCCTGTCAGTCAGTCTAGTAGGCTACCGGTAGTTTCTGGTTGTGATCTTTCTTTCAACTTTGACACAATTATACTGGGAGAACAGTTCCTTTTGTTTGAAAAGAAATGAAATTTGCAGTGTTGATATTAGTATGTGCCATCTTTGCTGCCGGTGAGTTTCAAGCTTCTCTTTGCTGTTATTGAACCACTTAGACTATCCGCTTCCAAAATGTGTTTTGATTTTGATCCATCTGCTTTTTTGTCTATGTCTTTGTTCTAACAGAATCTGTTATGGGCCTTGATATTACATTCATATTTGACTATGATTATTCCAATGAGAGTGACTACCACTATGTGGGGGACACAGTGTCCTCCTGTCCACTCCTGACTCCAACCTGTGGAAGTGTTAGCCTCACCCTCTCTCTTATCTATTGGAACAACTGCTGGTAGGCCCGGGAACCGTTAACCAGGTGTGTCTTTCTCTTTTGCAAAGGCTAGCTAACATATGACTGGGATACTTTTTCATGTCATTGTACCCCCATAATGCATGCTATTCCACCAGTGGAACGCTGTAATAGTCATTGCAAAGTTAACAACCATAGTACTACACTACTATGACATAACACAGGACCTTTAATAATGCACTACGACTTGGTCATTGACATTCTGGTAACAGCACATTCATAACACTGTTTCTTAATGGGTTAAAGTTATTGAGTAAAACCATGACTATAATAATAACTACTGATAGTGTTGTTTCTTTGTTAAGATTCATGCTAATAATTGCTAAAGTACACATTACTGTAAGGTTTGGCTTAATGTATCAAGCTCAAATGAGACCTGATCAAATAACATTGTTTGCACCTATCTACTGGTGGCATAGCTAAAAGCAAGATGTGGCTGTGTTGTTTTTGGCTTGACGGTCCTGGCTAAAGTGATTCTTGGGCCTTTTCTATTGAGAATGCTATGATAAGACATGATCACTGTGAGAACACTTGAAGAGTTCAGATGCAAAACCCCCTAAGTGCCATTTCAGAAAATAATCTTAATTCATTTTTATTTAATACAAAGCTATCAAAATGGCATATTATTTTATTTTATTTATGTAATATAACTATTTATATGTATTATCAAGTACATGAATGTAAACCAAACCAACAACGGGGTTCTCTAAAAATATAGAAGTGCAGGTCTTCAGAAATGGAGTTAGGGGGTTTTGCATCTGAACTCTTCACTTCTTTATCGATAATGAGGAAGTAGGCCTATCTATCACCCATCATGCTCTCACAGTCATATACATTTCCATTGTGCATTGCTGCAGGCTCTTTACAACGCTGTGATTAATTTGTGTCTCCTTAAGGTGCTGCCATGGCTGGAGATTACAATGAAATAAAAATGTCCATGCACAACTATGACATGAAGTCAGCCATTGGTTGGAATACACAGCATCTGGATATTAGTTCAGCCTCTTGAGGTTATGGTTTATCGTCCAAGATAATAAGAAGGGGGTAGCACCAGTAAGACATGAAAACTAATTTCACCCCTGTCGAAGACTGGGAGCTTGGGCAAACTCTTCAGGACCTTCCTTTACATTGCCAAGGTCAACTGATGACATCTGCAGACTAAGCATGGAACATAGGCATTAACATGACAATTAAACAAGATCAATAGAACTATGCTGTGTGTAAAACCCAAAGCAAACCAGTTTCTGACGAATGGACAAACTGCTGTCATAGCCTATGGTCTTCAATCAGCCCAAATGTTACCAGGGGCGTGGCATGAGGATTTTTTTCATGGATGCTAACTAGAAATAAAGAACTTTTTTGGCAACACATGTTTTTATCTATTTATTTCTTTACTATTTTTATTTGCTTCTTTTTAAAGTTTAAAAACACTCAGAGGATGGACGAATGCATCATAACTTTAAGCAGTACTGATGGCCACCATCAAACACGCAAAATGGACGGGGGATGCAAAAAAATAAAAAATAAAAATAACACGATCTATGAAATACATGGGGAAAACAGTGCAAAGAGAAGTGGCATGATGGGTATTTACTCTATATTTAGGACCTATATTTGCCTGATGGCACTTTTTGCTGTCAAAATATTAATTCTCTACACATACGCTGTACATCAAAAACTGATTTATCCGTCTTGCTTTGAGCATATAATGAGTGCATCGGCGGATGTTTGTTGGTAGGCTCAGTGAAAACTGTTTTGACTGTCTGTGCCATAGTAGCATTGTTTTTGACCGTGTGGTTTAGGGTAATCCGATCCCTTATCTTCTTGCATAATTATGAATTATGGGGCATGGATCCCCGCCCCCCCGGCATGCTTTGTTGTCACTCATTAAGACTGAAATTGTTTGCATGTTTAGTCCGCTGTGTATGTCCAATGTGTAAACAAAAAACATATCATTCATGTCCCCACCATACCAGCTTATTGCCATGAATAGCAATAGCTGACAAGCAGCTAGCACAGCTCACCTGAACAAAACGTCAGAAGGCCTACTTATAATCTACCTTTCTGAAACAGAAGTTTGAAGTTTGCCAACCTTATAGGTTATCCTTTCCTCCTAAGGGAAATTCTACGTGTCCATGCAATGATTTTGTTGTCATGTGTTTAAATCCATTTCATGCCTTCCATGACATTAGGAGACCTTGCCTGTGTGTGAATGAGTATGCTGTCGGTTCTGCCCATTTTATATGTACTAGCATGTAAGGGAAGACGAGCCTGAAGTATCATCCTTAAATTCCCAAAATGAGCAATCTGATTGGTCGATCCTTCATTCTTTTCCAACATTCCTTAGAGTTAGGGATGCAAACTTGCGCTTGGTGCCACTTCTCAATGAGACGTGTAGCAAAGTCAATTAGAAGAAGTCCTTTCACTCAGCGGCCATCTTGGCTAGGCCTCAGGGTTGCAATTTCAGATTAGTAAGACCATGCTGCCCTACTAAGGCAAAAGACAGTAACTCACCAGAGTGTGAAACTGAGAAAAATGATGTTAAAGTTATCTTAAAATAAATGAATGTCACCACAATCTGGTTATAGCTACAAAGCTGTAATTTTCACAGTTTGTAGTGTATGCCTGCCTACATCTATTCATAAAAAATAATTTTACAAATAGTTAACCTTTGACCCTTTTTTGGAAGTTACTGTGTTCTGCCTTAGCATTGCCCCGGAATGACAATTAGTCATACTAAGGCAGAAGACAGTAACTTCCATTTAAAATCTGAATAATAAGCAACAAATACAACTTTCACATATAATTTAAGCAGTATACACACTATTAGAGTCATTATGACAAAATGTCATGTTTATTAACATATAAATTGTTAATAATAATAATAATAATAATAATATAATTATAAATGGGTTTTGTGTGTGTATTTGTATTTCATACTACCTCAAATAATAGTTACACACATTTCCTAGCAGGCTGATCATGTTTCATAATATAATAGTTTCATTTTATATTTTTTTGATTATTTACATGACTGAAATTTAAAGAAGGAGTTTTAACTGTTAACAGATGAACAGTAACTGAAGTTACTGTGTTCTGCCTCAGTTTGGAACATCAGAGTTCCAGAATTCTGCAGGTCCAGAGCAGAAGGCAAAAAGCAGTAACTGAAGTTACTGTCTTCTGCCTTAGTTTACCCAAAGGATTTTCAGATTGCTTTACTTTACACCTTTTTTTACCCTCAAAACAACTGATTTCAAACTCCATGTTTGTTCACATGATAAAACTGATGCTTATTATTGCAAATATGACAAAAAATAATTTTTGAAAAATTTGAAGTTACTGCCTTTTGCCTTAGCAGGGCAGCATGGGTGTCCTAAAATGAATGATTACACAGAAATGGAACAACGGAGCGACCCACAATCAATATAGTTGGAATCGCAATGAAAACTATTTTAAAATGTGGCTCTCACATTGGCCATATATATGAAAGCATTACTGTAAATCATCATTTTCTTACTGATGTGTTGAACTGCACATGCAGGGAATTTCACGAGACATGTTCTGCGCCGCGCTCTGTGGGATCAAGTGGCCGCGGACTCTGTTGCAACCCCAAGAGTAACTACCCGATGTGAACCGCACATGTCATTAGCAACAGACCAGCGGAAGCAGATTCTGAGGGCATACCGATTAGGTTTGAGCAATCGTAAAAGCTTACGCGTCGAGGAGGCGAGATGATTGGATAAATGACAGCACAGCTCAGCAAGCAATTGGCTCTTGTTGCCGGACAGGTGGGATATGTGCAAGCATGCGCCACATTAGCGTAGCGAATTGCCCCCGTTCATTCCTATGGGCGCTTTCTGAAGTTTTTCATCTCCTCATACAGACTATCTCTGACGTGTAGTACTTTATTTCAGTGACTTTATTTCAATAATTTCACCATATGGTTTCATGTGAGAAGGGAGGCGCTACTTCCCCGGCTGCAAAATACTCACAGCAAGTGCGAGAGTGGAGGGAATTAAAGCTGAAAACTCAATAGACAAAACATTTGAATGATTAATAAACATGCCCATTGTTTGTCTGGAAAATTGAGGAAGCATGACCTCTCTTCCCCTTCGGAACCACACGCTACTGCATGTTACTTCTCTATTAGTCGAGTTGCACTGGCTACTGATTGCTGCCAGGATCAAGTACAAGGACTTGACTCTTGCCTACAAAATCACAGCAGGAACGGCTCCAGCTTATCTGACGGACTAACTAAAGCCTTATGCTCCTGGAAGAGAACTACGCTCCTCCAACACAAGCCATCTGGCCCTGCCGCCTGCTCGCTCTAAGCAATCCCAGTCAAGACTGTTCTCTGTCGTTGTTCCTCAGTGCTGGAATAGTCTCCCAGAGGCAGCAAGACTAGGCATGCTGTATCTCGTTCAATCTTCAGGAAGCAAGACTCTTCTTTTTCATGACTATCTACTACACTAATGCTTTTGCTGCCCCAGTCCCGGGCCAGGCTCCATGACATGGTGTGTGTGTGTGTGTGTACTCTACTTAATCCTGTGTTAATACACTTTCAGTTCGTATCTGCTACTGGTATTGGCAATGATTGTGTCCTCGATTGTAAGTCGCTTTGTTTAAAAAAAAGCATCTACCAAATGCAATATAACGTAATGTAATATAATGTAATAGTAATGTATTAAATCACTGCATGCAATTAAAAAATGTAGTGAATCCCATTTCACAAACTAAGACTTAGATCAGATACATATTCAAATTCTGTACACACACACACACACACACACACACACACACACACACACACACACACACACACACACACACACACACACACACACACACACACACACACACACACACACACACACACAGCCAGCAGTGCTGTGAAAATTCTTATCGACGATTTCCTGACTTACCACAAAGCCTTGAGATGAACAGGATGACAGCCCTATGTGGAGGGTGGGGAAGGCATACAATAGACAACAGATACGATTTTAGATAAGTCTTTAGATTCATGACATAAGAAAAAATCAAACACATACATGCACACATACTGTGTTCATAAAAATGCTGCATGTTGCCATGCAGGCAGGCAGGCGTGTGTGTGTGTGTGTGTGTGTGTGTGTGTGTGTGTGTGTGTGTGTGTGTGTGTGTGTGTGTGTGTGTGTGTGTGTGTGTGTGTGTGTGTGTGTGTGTGTGTGTGTGTGTGTGTGTGTGTGTGTGTGTGTTAATTCTACTTGAACCCTTTTTACTCTTAGTTTTAGTATTTCAGTAGGCTCATGACAAAGGACATCTTAAATAACACGCAGACACATACAACAAAACATGCTTGCAAAATCTCTAGTAATTCTTGTCTGATAACATCCTAGAGGCATCATAAGCATCGCATCCTGTCTGCTGCTCTAGCAGTATTTTCTGGTCGCGAACTTCGTTGCAGAAACAATGATAAGAGGATAAGACACAGACACACACACACACACACACACACACACACACACACACACACACACACACACACACACACACACACACACACACACACACACACACACACACACACACACACACACACACACACACACACACACACACACCATGACATACAATTTATTTTTTGGCATAAAACCCTGTATTTTCTTTCACTTTTCTCTAGAAACGAGTTTTTCTGTGAAAGAATATAAGCTAACCATGGACAACTACTTTTCTACTAGGGCTAAACTGCTGCATTGCATGCATGTGGCATGCAAAATGAGAACTTGCAAAGGTAAGGTGTCAAACCACAGAACAAAACAAGTGTATGCAAAGCCATAACGTACTGTAGCACCTCACACTGTTGTACAGAGTAACACCTCAAACTGTAGTACCGCAAAATTATAGCCTGGGCCTGCCCCTTCTTCTATGATCGTGCTCAATATTCAACCAACCAGTTGCATTTTGGAACATTTATTTTAATAGTCATTGAGGTTATGTCTATTAACAACCTGTCACTCAGTCTTCTGATCACCTTCATTGGTATTGCATGGTCTGGACTGCCAGATCAGTTTGTTAGTTTAAATCAAACAAACTGATGAGTTTGAGTCAATTTGATGAGTTTGAGTCACCCAATATGAATGCAATACTAATGATTACATATGGTGTCTTTATTATTGGTAAGTTTTTTTATCTAATTATTTCCTATGCTCGTTCTGTCTGTTAACAGTTGAACTGTATATTACATTACCTGCAGTTTAACTTTTTATAATATTTCTGATACTTCATGGGTTCACAATTTATTGTTTGGGTTGCACTGTAACACTGGGATTGCTTTTGAGTCTTTAAAAAGGTGTGATCATGGCTGAGGATAACAAAGAACGTGGATGGATTATGATTACATTTCAGATAACAATACATACAATGTGACAGACATACCAAGCACACCACACACTGGGGTGGAAGCTAAATGTATGAATGTATGCTGAATGTATTCTTCAGGGTCTAAGCCAGGGGTAGACAATTTTCCCTCAGTAAAGTAGGGCTGCGCAAAACAGTTTCCCTACAAATATAGCTATACTGTAGGTAGTAGGTGCTTGTTTACGTCAATAGTGAAGGCTTTAGAATGAGGGTGCATTATGTTGGTCACGCGCTACGCAGCTGAGCTTGCACAAAAGTGGGATTGATAAAAGGAACAAAGATGTACACTGAAACTCAAAATCTGAAGTGAAACCAAGACCACTGCTAAATGAATATATATATATACATAATATACTTGGCTGATGACACTCTTCAACAACCTGCCCACGTCTTAATGACACCAGCTCCCTTCATTTTGTTTCCAAAAATGCATGATTTTTTTCACATGTTAAAAATATCTTCACTAATGGCCGTTTGAAGGCCTTTCGTAATTGGCAAGAATAAATCCTATGCCAAAATGTGTAGCTTGTGTAGAGCCCCATCTAGGCAACTCTCTAGTGCCATACACTTCACCATGCTACATATTTGAGTGTTTGTGCTTTACAAAAAAAAAAACAGGAGATGTGACTTTTGACTTAAGAACCATGGTAAAATCATAACAGCCATGGCCTGTATACCTCTATCCAGCTTAAGTATTTAATTCGATTCATACTGTACATGTAAATCCTAATTGTGTCAAGTCAGCTTTATTGTAAATTTCTTTACATGCACTGGCTATACAAATAATCGGCATTACGTTTCTTACTTTCCCATGTATAGAGACAATACTTTAGGTATAAGTATGATATAGACATAGATGATTAGACAAAATGTGTAAAGGAACAGATTTCAAAAGAATTGGACAAGAAAACATTATGCCCTGGACTTATTGGACAAGTCCAAGTTCAGGAGGAGACCAAACGCATTTTGGAGCACTTCCTCTACTTGTCACTGAGGAAGTATTAAAGAGTCTATAGGCACCCTGTCACTCAGTCTTCTGATCACCTTCCTTGGCACTTGGCACTGCCAGATGAGTTTGTTAGTTTAAACCAAACATATAGAAGGAGTCAATTCAGTCACCCAATATGAATGCAATACTAATGGTTACATATGGTGTCTTTATTATTGGTGAGTTTTTTCATCTTATAATTTCAGTCCGTATAAAGTACTATATATTCCGTTATTTGCAGTTTCATCTTCTGTAATATTTCTGATACTTCATGGGCCCACATTTCATTGCATTGCTGTAACACCGTGATCACTTTTGTGTCTGTAAAAGGTGCTACCGTGGCTGAGGATAATGAAGAATACGACGATTTATACTATGGCTATGATTATGATGCAGATAACAATACAGACAATGTGACAAGAATACCATATTATGATTATGATGGTGATGAACTTTGGGAAACTGACTCAGCCTCTCAGACATCATATCCGAAGACTATGGGACCTCTGTTCCCCATTCTCACTTCTGGAAGTACCCTCTTCTTTATAACCTGGAACAACTGACGGGAGTTTAACCTATTGTTTCCTGGAGCGACATATACACTGCATTAAGGTTCTTGAGATTTGAGCTGTTTTATTAAAAATGTGGGTATGTTGGAGCTGAATGAACACATTCTAGTGCTTATTTCATATTTTGATGTGTTTCGGAGGCTGAAATATGTTATAATAGGGAGAGGGCATCTTTTTTCCAAAAAGGGCTTAGGCTAAAATGGATTAAGACAAAGTAATGTGGCATTTGGTATGATACTTTGTTTAAACCAGGTGACATTTACACTTACGGTAGCAATTGACAAGGGCTTATTAGGTACGATTATTTAAAAAAAAAAAAATGTAAATATATACAATTCTTTACCCAAGATGACCACTAACCTTCTTAAACTGTGTGCTGTTACATTAAATAAATAATCCATTGTAATTATTATCGGCCTGAGTAAGTGATTGCTAAGGACAACTTACAATATGCTGGGCAGAACAGGGTATGCACAAGGTATAATTGTGCTAAAAAATTAAGTAAAAATATTGTTGGAGACAGAACTGGCAGTCTATTTGCAGTGTACTGAAGTATTGCAATTGGAACCATGACACTGTATGTTTGCTTTCTTTTTTAAACTTCTACATGTACCGTAATTTCTATTGCCTTTATGTATCACAGGTTATTAGTATTATATAATTATTACGTAACTGAAAGTGTTTCACTGTTTCACATGTAGGTTTTTAATGGTTTACTGGTTTTGCATCTACTGTTTCTTTTAACTTTCTTTTTCACAATTGTTCACCTGTCAAACTGCTGAACCGAATGTAAAGGTAAATATTCTGGTTACAATTTACTTGCCGCGTCCATGCATAACTTTCGTAGCAGCTGTTACACACTTTGCATGAAGGATTCATGACTGTTTTGTAAGAAATACATATCAAACCTTTCATGAACATGGAAAACAAAAGGACAGGAACTTGTCAAAATAAAAGTTCAACAATCGCAAAACAGCATTGCTGTTTTTGTTCTGAACCTTCCCTGATTGCACGGTCAATGATTTACTCCAGTGCCAGGGACCAAATATGAAACAAATCCTATTTTTCATTCAAATGTTCTGTCCCTGGCACTGGAGTAAATCATTGGCCTTGTTCGTCTGTGCAGCGCACATGCACAATGCGAAATTATGAGGCATTGTGGTTAGAAAATTCTATGATTCTAATAATTACTGTAAATAAATAATATTTATAACTTTTTACACAAAAACATGTTTTACTATATGAAGACTGAATCTTACATTTGGAAAATCTGACAGCATAAAAGCATGAAAAACTATTAAACTGCATTTTTATGTTATTTGTTGACTATTTGTATTAAACAAAATGGAAATGTGTGCTTATGTACAAAAGATCATTGGTTGAAGTGAATAGTTTGTGAAATTGACATATCAACACATGGACTTGAGATGTACCCCTATTTAGAATGCTATGTAACAGTTAACAATAGATAGCTATGTAACACGCTTTGGTGAGACTGGTCTTCATCCCAGTAGGAATTAGGATGGAGTCGGGTGGAGACTGGCCTGAAACAAACAGCATCCAGGTTCTTTACCAACTCACTGATGAAGACTTGACCAAACATTGTATGCGTAGGTAGTTCTGATCACAAAGCTCAAGTTCCTTGCTTCTATGGCCCATTCAGCTTTCTCCTTTTAACACTCTGCCACTGTCAACTTGGGCACATCTCAAACTCCTCCTGACAAGGCGTTTCCACCACAACCATCTCCCTCTGCCCCAGAACAATGACATTTCTACTACATGGGTGACTACTAGTTGTTATTTCAAGGCATCTTCTTCCGTGCTGATCATTCGCCACCTCATCAGCATATCTCAGAGCTACTGTTGCCCACACCACTGCCATTGCTGGTCTCCACCTGTGTCCATTAGCCAGAGTTGGTCTAAGGAGATGCTCACGGTTCCACACGCTGCCCATCACCAGACTTGCAGAGAAGTTCAAGTGTACCAAGACATGGCTGCAGATGATACTGAATGAGTCCAAAGATACCGTTTTGTGGTGAGGGAAAATGTACCAACTCTGGCTAATGGACACAGGTGGAGACCAGCAATTTGCAGCTGAGAGGGGCGGGACATAGGGTAGTTGCAAAAAGGTAGGAACAATAGTCTATTTTACATTTTTAGTACTAATGGCAGGCTTATGATGAGGTCAAGGGGGCATTACAAACTTACGATGAGGTCAAGGTGGCATTGGAGGTCAAGGGGGCATTGGCAGGCTTATGATTTGGTCAAGGGGTCGTTTGTTCAAAAAAAGTTTTAGAACCACTGCCCTTTGTGGTGGTCAGGCAGCTTGGAACTCTGGACTACATATCAACGTAAGCCATATGTGGCTCACCAGCCATATTGACACCACTACTTTCTCTGGCCCAACATTTCTTGATAATGGGAGAATTTTCTTAGTTGACAAGAATACATGTTGAAACTAAAATGTAGATTTAGCTGTCTGCAACCATGCAGTTCATACCTGTAGTACCTATTTCAGCATGTATTATTATGTATTATTATTAGTATGCCTTAAAAAGTGAAAAGATGCCATTTATGACTTGAGATACGGCAAAACCATGGCAAGCAAAGCTGTACCCTGAATGCCCCTAACCAGCAAACATATTTCAAGTGGCCACATAGGCCTACAGGGAATTCACCCAAGTCAACTCGTGCAAATGCTTGATTTGAAGGCTACAAGAATACTTGGAATTGATAGTGATAGTAAATACTGAGGAAAAGGGGGCATTTGCAAGGGAATTAACTTAGATAGGAGGTCAGATTGAGAACAAATGCATCTTGGAACACTTCCTCCAATTGCCACTAAGGAAGTATGTAACAGCCTATTATCATCCATTGTCAGACATCTGACCAGTTTCCTTGGCACTGTCTGGACTACCAGCTGAGTTTGTCACTTTAACCCAAACATACTCAGAGGGAACTCATTCAGACAGTGAAGATGAAAGCAATACTATTATTCACGTGTGCAGTCTTTCTTATTGGTGAGTTTTTTAGTATCTGTGCGCATGCATATATCACATTTTATTGTTGTTTGGTATTTTTAGAAGTAGTAGTTGATACACTGCGCTCTTCCGTGTGGCGCGTCTCCAAGTTGAATAAACTCAGCAAATGAAGAGGTGGATCGCACTCAGGTTCTTCTTTTCTTTTTTAACTTTTTACATTGCAGCAGAAATGAGTGCGATCCACCTCTTCATTTGCTGTGTTTTGTATTTTTAGCAATTTTATTATTTCTGATACTTCAAGTATTCAAAAAGTAAGTAATTCACATTTTGCATAATATCAGTGATTAGCTGTTTCGTAACATTGTGATAATTTATGTGTCTACAAAAGGTGCTAACATTGGTGAAGATGATGAAGAATACTACGACGATGATGACTATGTGTATAAGGACTTCATTGAGCTCTTGTCCCCTAACAAGAAGGTCAACAAAAGTATGGCAAACGAAGATTATGGTCTTGGGGAAACAAATTCAGCCTGTTGGAAACCATCTGCAAAGAATATCGAAGCTATCTTGCCTATTCTCACTTCTGGAACTACCCTCTACTTCATCATTTGGAAGAAATAAAGACAGTGTGTGACATTTGGTATTAACACTGGGTTTAAATCTACATGATTTGGCGGGGACATATTTAGTGTGATCAAAACAAATCGCTTGTGCAGTAAATATATAATTGTTTCCCTGGGATGCACATTGACTCTTACTGTGGTAAGTAGACTGCAGTAAGTAGACTTTTGGTGCAAAACATCACCACAATAACACCATACCTAATATGAAGTATGGTGGTGGCAGCATTGTTCTTTTGTGCTGTTTTTCTTCAGCTGTAACTGGGGTCTTCATTAGGGAGGAGGGAGTTGTAAACACTTCCACAGGGGCCGAGGTAGTGGCACAAAATCTTCAGCCCCCTGGTAGAAAGGTGAAGATGCAGAGGAACTAATCTGTCAGAACGTCAATTTCTCTAAGCACACGCCTAAATCTACAAAAGAATGGCTTCACCAGAATAATATTGAGGTTTTGGAATGGCCCAGACAAGCTAAATGTGCTGCAACTAAGTATTAATTTAAGGGTGTGTATATTTATGCAACCATGTTAATTGAAGTTTTTTATTTTCTATTGTTTGCATTTAAAACTTTATGCTTGTTTCTCAATTGCATTGTACAGGTTAATAGTTTAGATTGAAGGTGGAAAAAGCTGTGAATTTATTTGTCTTTCTGTCATTTTTTTAACATCACATAAACCTGACATTTGAGGAGGGGTGTGTAGACTTTTTGAAGGCACTGTATGCTGGTGACAGCAGTGTCATATGGGCACATGGGCAGTCATGGGTAAGCGGTTAGAGCGTCAGACTTGTATCCCAAAGGTTGCCGGTTTGACTCCCGACCTGCCAGGTTGGTGGGGGAAGAAATTAACCAGTGCTCTGCCCCATCCTCCTCCATGACTGAGGTACCCTGAGCATGGTACCGTACCGCCGCACTGCTCCCTTGGGGCGCTATTGGGGGCTGCTCCCTTGCACAGGTGAGGCATAAATGCAATTTGGTTGTATGCAGTAGTAAGTAAGTGTGCTGTGGAGTGCTGTGTCACAATGACAATGGGAGTTGAAGTTTCCCAGTTAGGCTTTCACTTCATTTCACTTCATATTTAAGCACTTATAGCAAGCCTTGTATTGGACTGAATTTAGATTTCCATAAGCCACCCCACTGTCTGAAAACTGTCTTGTA
This sequence comes from Engraulis encrasicolus, assembly GCF_034702125.1. Taxonomy (NCBI): domain Eukaryota; kingdom Metazoa; phylum Chordata; class Actinopteri; order Clupeiformes; family Engraulidae; genus Engraulis; species Engraulis encrasicolus. The sequence goes on along the minus strand of NC_085866.1, from coordinate 32,002,656 downwards.
TTTATCAAAAACAACAATTACTTTACTATAATTAGGCCCATAGTATCGTTACTGATGTTATTACAATGCAGCTCAAAGGCCTTACTATACAGTAGGTTATCCTTAATTCATCTTTTTTTGCATTTCACACTGCATAACTGCATGTGAATAGTCTTGATGCCGTCTTACTTTCACTAGCTTTACTTTCATTAGTCTTTGGTCCATGCAAGATAAGAACTTGTGTAATTTCTGCAAAATATGAGAAAGAAACAATGCAGAAACCAATTCAGAAAAGCATGCATCACAAAAAAACATACATGAATAAGATTAACAGGGTTGGCAGTGTAGAGCCTGTGCTATTTAAACAAGTGCATATAGCACTTTTGGTCTTGCATCTGTAGTGTTACGGTTGTAGAAATTGTATATGGGGCATACTGCACACAGTCTAGCAACAGAGTGAAGATGAGTATGGTTTGACACCATGAGGGCCACATCCTGTTGCTTCTGTCAAGACATTTCCTGGCTGTGATATCTCACTTTGACAGACTCCGTGAGAAGGAGGCTTTACTTAACAAAAAAATGAAATTATCAGCATGGATACTTCTAGCATGTGCCTTTTTTGTTGTTGGTGAGTTCCATGTTTTCACTTAACTGTCTATGTCTGCTGTATCTGTCCAACTTACAATTATATTGCATTTTCCATCCAACTCAATTGCATTATCAATGTGAGTGTATACTTTTTTTTTTTTTTTTTTTTTTTTAACCAAATTTGCATTGTTTCTTTCACCTGTTAAACTAACTCCAGATAGACTACTTTAGAAAGCAGTATGAACTGTACAGTATACTGTATGCAACAGTTTTGAACATTTCTATATGGCTAGACAGAGATCTATTACAGTATTCAGTTTACAGCCTATTACAGCATTATTTGGCAACCACTTCTATGCAACACCAAGCTCATACGAGCACCCAAGTGTTTTTTTGCCATTGTGAATGCAGTACGTACAGTATGTGCTTCAGGTAGAAAATGTAAAAGTTACCTGTGCTGCTGTCACACCTGATATGCATCACTGATAATACCATGCTCATCACAAAGTGTGCTGCACCATAAAATATAATTATGCATGAACACATTAGATATGTATTGGTATCTTATACATGCTACTATCATGTATCAGGCGTCAACTTGGAGGATGTACACGAATACAGTGGAGGAGAAGGACTGGAGGACATAGGTAATTCATTTTCAAAGAATTGACTGTACTTGACTGTAGTTGGGTAAAAATGGAGGTTAAGTTAGGTGTTTGTCACTTTGGAAACATTTAGAATAACGGTCCCGTAGCCCCATAACACACGCCGTTCCGCCAGTGGAACGCTGTAATAGTCATTGAAAAGTAACTATCATAGTACTACACTACTATCATAGTCGTAGTAGTACTATGGTATAACACTAGTAATGGTCATTGCCATTCTAGTAATAGCAAATTTACGGTATAACTCTCTGTCTTAAAGCATTAAAAAGCTTTGTAAGCACTTCGTAAATAATAAAGTAATTATCAACAAAACATTTAAGATACAAAATTTGTAAATGAGTTGGAAATATACAGCCTGACCAAAATGAGTCCACACCAAAAAAGGTCACACTGCCTAAAATAGTGTTGTACCATCTTTGGCTTTGCATTCGCTGCATTAAGTTTTCACCAAGACCACCATCTTAGAGTCTAAGCACTGTTCTCCAGCATATCCCAAAGATTCTCACTGGGGTTTACAGGTAGGTCTGGACTCTGTGGCCATTTCATGTGTAAAAAGGATGCCTCATGCTGCCTGAACCATGCCTTCAAAATTTGAGCGGAAAGAGTCCAGACATAAACCTAATTAAGGATATTTGAACGCTGTGCAAAGCCTTCTCCAGAACATCCCAAACTCTACCATAATCAATACAACATCTTGCCAAACTTCCCAAAACTCTACCATAATTAATACAACACCTTAAAGCCTAATGTAAGGCTAGATGGAAATGAATCCAGAGATGGCACAAGTTTATTTAAACAATGCAACACCAAATTTTGCCTAAATCCAAGCTACCTTTTTTGATTAGGAACTTTTTTGGCCAGGTTGTGTACTATGTTAACACATCAGACACAGCACAGCAGCAGTCCTGGGTGTCTGTGCTGCAAAGAGCAAAAGGGATTAAACCAAATAGGCCTACACATCAAACTCATCCAGTAGCAGCCATTTCCCACTCTGATGTCCAGCCATAGATTAGTTCTTACTCATGTACAATTGTACATTTGTACATTGCACATTACATTTGTAAATGTTTGCTTATATTAATAAAGCGTTGTTAAAGCTTTTAAGGGACTGTTATTCTAAAGTGTTACCACTTCTACACAAGCAAGCAATACAATTCCAATGCCATTTCACCCCTACGCCTTTCCCCTTTCCCTACATTTTGTGTGTTCACATGAAGGGCTAGGGCCGTCCCAATTCACATTCAGACAGAGGGTAAGGGGTAAGGGGAAGGGCTTTCTACCCCTTGAAATGGAGATTATTCGAAGGCACACTTCAAACGGAGGGGTACGACCGAATTCCCTGAATGCATTGCGAATGCCTAAAAAATGGCAGCATCAACAAAAGCACACAAATATAAGTATTTTCGCCGTAATTTACAGCTTTACAGTTGTAATAATTGTTGCTATGTACTAAGTTTAACATTGTCCCAATGTGTCATGGTCATTGTCTCCATGAAACGTGCATGAAAAAGAAACGCTATTAATGTCAACCTAATGCATGGAATTTGTGACAGCTGTGAGTGTCATTTTGTGATTGTTGAAGGGGTGTCTCAATTTGTAGGGGTTGCGTTTCAAGCCCTACACCTTTCTGCTTCGTTTGAAGGCACAAGGGGCAAGGGGAAGCATAGGAGTAGGGGTAGAAATTAGAAATGGGATTCGGCCTAAGTCTTACTGGTGCACAAAGTATTTCCCTTTGGCAAGGCAAGGCAATTTCATTTGTATAGCGCATTTCATATACTGTATGTTGTTTGACCTTTGGCACCTGGAACGACATACACTATACGCTGCATTCAGGCTCTTTTTGAGGGTTTTTAGGGTTATGTTAGAGCTGAATGAACACATTCTAATGCAATACGAGGGTTCTAGCTTTTAAACGTAACTTAGTTAATGTATTTATGTGCTTCGGGGGATGAGATATTTAGGTTTTAGTAGGCAGAGACCACCTATTCCCAAAAAGGACTTAGGCATTAGGCAGGCGTTTGCTGCAGGTGCCTTAGGCTAAAATGGGTTTAGCACTACAAGTAAAGCCTTGAAGTCAATTCTATAGCCAGTGCAGGGATCTTAGCACTAGAGCAATGTGGTGTCATTTTTGTTCTCCTAAAAAATCTTGCTGCTGCATTTAAAACAGTTGAGGCTGTTTCATGGTCGTTTTGGGGAGGTCAATGAAAAAGCTGGCTACAATAATGAATTCCACTGTAAATGTTTGTCTAGATCATGTTTAGACATAAAACTTCTACGTTTGGTAATGCCTCTTAGGTGGTAAAATGCAGATTTTGTGATTGTGAGAATTTCATTAGTTGCTCTACGTAATTACGGTATAATTTTGTGTCTGTAAAAACGCCCATGATAGAAAGCGATATAGGAGAAGACATCGAAGATGATGAAGGATCAACGTCTGCTGCCACAGAAGTTCCAGAACGTAGTGCAGCCTCTCTGGGCAATAATGGTGAGGTGGTAAAATGCAAATTTTGTGATTGTGAGAATTTCATTAGTTGCTCTTCGTAATTCCGGTATAATTTTGTGTCTGTAAAAACGTCCATGATAGAAAGAGGAGAAGATATCGAAGATGATGGAGCATCAACGTCTGCTGCCACAGAAGATCCAGAACGTAGTGCAGCCTCTCTGGGCAATAATGGTCCATCGCCCAAGAGAATGGGAGCTTTCTTCACTATTCTCATTGCTGGGAATACACTCTTCTTCATCAATTGGACCAACTGATGGTAGCTGCAGAGGCACCATGGATTATTAACCCCTTAAGACACAGCCCTTGTTATAAATGAGCTGTTACCAGAATGGCAACGACTATCTTGCAATGTATTACTAAATGCCCTGCGCACTGTTATAGTGGTGTAGTACTATGGTAGTTACGTTTTTTCATTTACTATTACAATGTTCCAGTGGTGGAACGTTGTATATTAAGGGGCTACTAATTATCACCAAATAAGAAGATTAAATGTAGGTTGGTTCATTAGTCCAAGTGTGTTACATAAACCGGAAGAACGGCAGTTACATATTGTTTCACTTAAATAACCATAACATTTAATCCAAACATTGGCATAATATGAGATTCCATTGATGTAATGCAAATGACTTGACAAGGTATATGAAACCGTACATTGATTCTAAAACATCCCCTTCCTTCCACTGGATTTTATAGAGAGCAAAGTGGATATTCTGCTGGCCACAACCATATCACTATATTATTATTATTTGTTGTTGTTGTTTTGTTGTTGTTGTTGTTACACTGTACTACCTCTGCCAAGATGGATTAATAGCAAAAAGTTTATGCTCACATTTATCTGTCTGTGTGTGTGTTTATTCATTTGTCCGGAAGATAACACAGCTAACTCCCTCATCTGTCTGGCAGTGTTTTACACTTTTCTAGTTTATGTTGTGAGACAGTGAAGCAGATGGTCCTGTGAGTCCATGTTTGAATAGGCAGACATGTTCATGGGGAATCCCCCAGCCATGGCCTATTTTCCATGAGGGGGTTTCTTATGTTCAACTGTACAAGCTATACTTGAATGTTTCTCAGGCAAGCAAAGAAAAACGAGGTCAGAAAATAAATGTGTTTTTATGCCATTTTCTATACCGGAGAAATTGAAATAATGCATTCTGCCAATCTTACATTCTTGGTTTCTACGTATGTGTTACAATGCATACTTTAATGCAATGCATACCAATGAATAATATAATAGACAGTAACATAGAGAGTGTGAATGTAGCTGTGAGGAATTTAGTCGCTTAATGTCTTCAGGGTGGTATGTCATGAAGAAGGAAAACTCATCAAACACTGCTATCCGACGAGTACAATTCAGATGATGGTGAGACATGGAGGAGAACCAGGCAAGCAAACGAGGAGCAGCAATGGGAAGAGTGTGATCTCCAGCAGGTGTGCAGAAACCCTTCTGGAGCAGCCACTTGTGTTTTAAAATGTTAGTGCACTACATCACAGTAAATCTTCAGAACAATGAGAAAAAAAAACTGACTGTAGCTATTTGGGCATGGCACATACTATGGGGATTATACTTTATTATATTTTATTATGGGGGATTATACTCACAAGAAATACCAAGATCTCTCTACTCTGCACAGCTTTCTACCTGACTACAGTATATCCTCCTTCTTCCCTCACAAATATTTCCCGACTTTCTCCCATCATAATCTAAAGGGGAATGAACGCCAACCACACAACCAGTGATCGTTTTACTTGATCTACTGTCAATGAAGAGAACAATTAAAAACAAAACTGTGATAGAGGTTAATAAAAACAGAGGGGGTGGCCCAACCTTTCCTGCCATACAAATAGGTTGTATTTCAAAATGAATGTAAGGTGTTTATTTTACTCCTAATAATAGGGCCTTCATTGCTCATTGACCAAATAAATTCAGACCAAATACAGTGTAGTGATATACAGTATGTCTGTGGGAAGGCAATGGCTCACATACGGTAGACACAAGTTTTTAACATGAGGGTTACAGAAATAGCATAAAGGAAGCAAGTATACCTGTATACCTGTCTCATCCACAATTGGGAGGGATGTGTAGGCATATACGTATATCGGAAGGGCTCTTCTAACTATCATATCAAAAGACTAAATGAACACCAGAAAGGCCCGACAACCATCTAGACATCTTAGCTCATAACTTGCAGGTTCACAGGAAGCACCACTTCCTCCGTCAACAGCCCACAGGCAGACCCACGCGCTCTGAGCTACTTTTCAACCAAATCATGTTCAATGTACAACACACACAAGAGAAGAAAAAAAAACAAGAATCTGTCAATCTGTCAACAGCACGCAAACAGGACTCGGGCTCAGTTTCCCCGTCCGCTCTTTGCTCTGCGACATAGTGCCTGCAGAGAGGTATGCGGAGTGGCCGACAATAGAGAGCGCAGCTCCCCTCTCTCTGTGTAGGGCGCCTGTCCTTCCCACAGGCGACCCCTGCACTTTGGCTATAGCACCAGCGCCCCGCTCACCGGCTTCTACGCCACGCTCCCACCGCATGACAAATGGACGGGAAAGGTCTACTAATTCATCACTGTACTTGGGCTGAGGGTTTTTTAGGGAGAGGGTGGGATGGAGGTGAGGAGAGGCGAGGAGAGGAGATGGGGTGTTGGAGGAGGGGTAGGCTAATTATATAAACCTGTGCCGCGGTGATGCTGTTGTTGATGTCGCTTGCTGGTTGCTGTGGCTGGTTGTTGTGTTTGTTTATGCTACGAGATAGAGATGTAAAAACTGCGAAAGCAAGAGCATTTTGTCACTGACACTTCTCGGCGACACCGAAAAGGAGGTGTGCGTGTGCCTGTGTGTGTATGTGTGTGTTGTGTATCGTGTGTGTTTGTGTGTTGGTGTGGGGGGGTGATTAATGCAGGGACGTAGGGAAGGATTTTGACCCTAAACAGAAAAGTCTTGTTGAGCCTCTGATTTATTTTGGGACAGCGTTGCTGGCATTAATTACACCGCCGCAGGTGCAGGCCCCAATTTTTCTTCCCCCGTCACCCTCAGCCCCGGGCTTTCGCACGCAGGAAGAGCAGAGACTATAGCCACGGTAACCAACCAACACCACCACGGCAACAGCAAGCAAGGCAGCGAGTGCACACACGCGGCAACACTGTCACTAGGGCGATGTGGGCCTGCAGCCCGTATCTGGGTGGCTCCACGACAGCATGCCTACAGTACCTCCTCCACTGGTGAAGAATTACCCCTGGATTTAGAAAAAAGCAAAAGTGAGGAGGAGGAGAAAGAGGGAGAAGGAGAAGAGAAAGAAAAGAAGAGATAGCCAGTGGAAAGGCAAATAAAAAGACATTCCAAGTGTGTGTATGTGAGCGAAAAGAAGGGAGTGTGTTTGAGAGAGATAAAGGAAGAGAGGGGGGTAGGGGGGTAAAGAGAAAGGGTGAGACAGAGATGCACAAACACAACAAAAAGCCGTGTCCTTCCATGCCCTCAACCTGTGCCATTTCCACAGCGTTGGCGAATTTAGCGGCCACCCTGCTAACTGCCTCCATGTTCCACTCCGCCATTTCGTGACCTCGGAACGCTACTTTGCTCTTTTTTTAATCCAAAGATAAATCCGCTTTTCCGATGACTGAAACAAATACAGCACTGCACCAAAACATTCTATTATACTGTAGATTGTGCAAACAATGGCTAAGCGGGGGGTGTCCAAAGATTGAAGATGTTTTGTTTAATCTAGTCCAAACAATAAGTCACACACACTGGGTAATATCGATATCCACTACAGACATGCCTTGTGACACATTACATAGTACACAGATAGCCTCTGTTCCAGATGGGGATCCCCCTTGTTATATCCCAAAGTGCTGTGGGCCGTGAAATAGTTTTTTTAGCCATGCATATGACCATGCACTTCCAACCAGGGTCGTCACGATCAGTGGAGGACTTACTTTGTATATTCCTATCTTTGCCATCTTGTGATAGCCTAGTAAACTAACGCCACCCGCTGGCGGTCCATTTTTTTTCTCCTGTGACTGGTCTAGCCTTGATCCATAGCCCTGAACTGCCAAATTGCCCTGAATCTGGCAAAACAATCACAGTGCAGAGATTTGAATCAAAACGGGCAGGGTTTTGATTGAGTGGCGACGAAGCCCGCAAAGCTGGGAAATCACAACAACAAGAAAGATAGCACTGATTGGACAGAGCGTTGGCCTATAGGCACAAGTACTGTTTGGAAGACAACAGGTTGTTCTCATCAACAATCTTCGGATGTATCATTCATCGTGGCCAGACTAAATTAAACATCCAATCTCACATTTAGTCTGGTTTATGTGAACCTTTGGGCAACTGTCATCTCCCATTTACAGTCGACAACACACATTACTGCAGGACAAACAAACAATCTCCACAGTGTGATGCAACATAATGGGCTTTAAGTTTGACAAAAAACAATAATGTGCTCTAAAAATCGTACAAATGTGGCCTTACTGCATGTATCACAATGTGTGCATAGTTCGTGATTGAACATCATTCTGAACTATGCATACGGCTGACACGACAATGAAACTTGAATTGTTTTAGGGGACTTTATCTTGAGTAGTTTTAGAGGACTTTATCTAGCTGGCCCTTGTGAAAGCCCACACAGTCTTGGGCAGAGGCTGTTTTGAGGAGAGCGAGGGCAGGCAGCGTGCGTGCGTGCGTGCGTGCGTGCGCGCTTGTGCGTACGTGCCAGCATGCGTGTTTACAGCTATGTACAGTATATGCAGACATATTATGCATGAATGCTGGGGAAATAGGCTACAGGAATACATTTGTTCACAATATTTGTCAGTTACAATACTGGCTTCACTTAATTCTCAATTTTTATTAGAAAAGACACCTTAATTCAGGGCACCTCTACACATTCTGTTGTACTCACATGTCTGTGCATCCAGCTGTGTGTCCATATAGAAGAGATCAAAAACTCCATTAATAATCATTAAAATATGGATAGTAATAATTATTCATACATTGTCCCCTGTACCCTGCTGGGCCTGGGGATCATTCCAATGTCCCTGAACTCCATGGCAGTAACCGACCTGAGCTGAGAACAGCTGTCTGGATGCTAAACAGTAAATGCTAACAGCAAATGCTAAATGCTAAGACGCGTGCAGTGCGAGTGCTCAGAGCTGATGAGGAGGAGGAGGAGAGCAGGCGGTGGCTGCCATCCAAGCGGCGCTGTGCCGAGGTGGTGGGGGGGTGGCACACAGGTCATAAATTAACACGCAGGAGGAGAGAGGGAGCTGACAGGTCTGTGTGTGCGTGTGTGTGTGTGTGTATACATCTCCTAGTTTCAAAGACCTGTTGTAAACATCAGTCACAGCATTGTACCTGGCACATGAGCATACATTTATACAAGCAGCATTTAGGTACATGCTAAAGCATCATGGCTTTCAAGATAATGCCATCAATGTGATGTAATGTTTAAATCCATGAGGAACAAGGGGGGTATTCAAAAAACATGTGGCTTCATATACTATTCAAAAGGTACGGTGTATTTTGTTGCTGTGTGTATTTAGTTGCAATTGTCTGCCTTGTAAAATAACAGATTGTTGTAGGCTTTATTTGATGATGTTGGTGGTCTCCATAATGTTGTGAAATTATAAACTCATACTTGTTGGGTTAGAAATAATATGCATGGTTCTACTTGGGGAAATAATCATGTATAACTATGTGTGATGATATCAACCCTAGGGAGGTGAGGGTAACCATAATCTACCTGGAAGAAATAGTAAAGTCTTCGATAACATGTAAAACCCCTACATATCAGTTATTTGACAGTGTCATTTTATAATCTAAGCAAGGCACCGGCATTTTAAATGTGTCCCATTTTTATGGACCACCTTGCGTATAGTAGTCTACACACATCCCGTCCACACACACACACACACACACACACACACACACACACACACACACACACACACACACACACACACACACACACACACACACACACACACACACACACACACACACACACACACACACACACACACACACACACACACTAATTTATTCCTGCTGTGCGAGCCTACAGCCCCAGCTAATGTTTTGGACCTGACCTTAAATCCCTAAATTATGACCGTGTGAGAGCTGGGAGCAGCTAAGTATGGTACATAAATTGTGAGGTGGGGTGTGAGTGTCTACAGGCCTCCTCTCTCTCTCTCTCCGCCACCCTGGCTGAAAAGGCTCCGACACCTGTGTTGGCCTCATTTTCGGCCCTCAATGGGAAGAGCTGAGAGTGGGGGGTCAGTCGCTATCCTGCTCTTCCAATCCCAGCTCTCCTCCCAACTTCCCCACTCCTCAGCCACTATACCACAGGTCTCCTTACTCTTCTCCTCTTCTGTTATCTTCTCTTCTATTCTCCTCTCTTCTCTTCACCTCTCTTCTCTTATCTTCTCCTCTCTTCTCTACTCCTCTCCTCTCTTCTCTTCTCCTCTCCTCTCGTATCTTCTCTTCTCCTCTCTCCTCTTCTCCTTGCACTCCTTCTTTCCTTTCCTGACTGCTTAGCCTGTCCTTATTTTTTGTGAGAGACATCTTGCCTACTCTCAGAGCCATAGGTGAAAACCAGAGGTGGCCCAATACATTTTGTCCTACCATATTTTTGTTATATCCAGTTTACAGCAAGAGCTGTCCTTACAGCAGATCCGCTAATTATTGAAATGTATGCTGTGCTGTGCTGTGAGATGTAATACATGGCAGGATTTAGATTTTCTTGAGCCTCTGGTGAAAACCTCGTTCAACTTTTCTCCCTCTGACAGGGTAGGCCTACTTGTTCTCATACTTAGCCTCTTGTTCCGCTACTCGTTTCTTGTTCTTCTAAGCTTTCCTGATCACGTCACTGTTTCGTGCAACTTTTTTTTGCTGCTCCAGCATACTTGCAAAGATGCCGTGCCATGCCTCTAATGAGTGGCAGTTCCCCTTCCTCTCTTGAGGTTACTTTTTCTTCTTCTTACTTCTCCTCTCTTTTCTTATTGTCTACTCCTCTATTTTCATTTTAGTTTGTAACTCTTCTGTTACCGTCTTCTACTTTAATTACAGTACATACACTATATTCATCTGTTGTTGAATAGCTCTTCTTACTGAAGTCCTACTCCATCTCTTTCAAATACGTTTTTGTTTCCATCTTTCCACGTCTCTCCATTTGCATCCCCTTTTTCCTTTCTTCAGGATTAGTGTTTCTTTACCAAACAAACTCCTGTCGTCTTCTTTGCTCTCTCCATTCTCTCTTGTCTGTGGGGCAAGAGTGGCTCTGGTGGATTCATCAAGTAAGGGGATAGTTGGTGGTTCGATTCCATGTTCTCCTAACTTGACTGCCCTCGTGTCTCTCTTCTTTTTCCATTCATCCTCTATTTTTTCATCCATCTACCTCGTCTATTTATTGATTCAGTGGATTTTTCCCCTTATTTGTCCATCAGGCTGCAGACCTCTCTCATTTTATCCTCGATTGTTATTCCCTCCACTTTCCCTTCTTCAGTTGATCATTGTCTCCTCATTCATCGGCAGTGCTCCTCTCTCATCCTGTGCTTTCTCTATTTTTGTGATCCTCTCCTCTTTTTCTTCAGCAAAAATGTTCTCCCCTCATTCCTCTGACAGGTTCTAGAGTGCACCTCTCTCCTTTCATCTCCTCATCCTCATTCTGCTTTTGCTCCTTCTCTTTCTCTCTTCCCTCTCATTGCCTCCTCTGTCTTTTCTTCATCGGCGTGAATGTTGTCTCTTCATTCATCTGACAGGCTCCCTCATTTCTCCATTACAAATTGCCGGCGGCTCCCCTCGGCATGCATCACGGCCTGCGGACTCAGCCCCATCACCGCACCTCTGCCTCTCTCATTTATTACCCAGTTTGTTTGCACTCTTATCCGCGGCCTTGCGCCGGCCGAGCCATCCATCACGCGCACACATCTGCCTCCTGACTGGCCCGCCAACCCCCCACCACCACCCCCACCCCACCCCAGCCCAGCACCACCCACCCACCACCCGGCACCTCCTACCCCCACCATACGCCATCCAACCTCCCTATTAGCCCCAGATCTGTCCACACCTCCTCTTGCTACCCTCAACTACTCCCTCTCTGTCTCTCTCTTATGTATTTCTCTATCTTCTATCTAGCCTCTCTCCCCTCTCTCAGTAACCATCTTTCTTCCCCACACCTCTCTGTCTCTGCCTCTCCGTCTTCTCTGTCTGTGTCGTAGTCCCTCTCTCTCACACACACTTTCTCTCTGGCCTCTTCTTCTTTCAATTTCGGTGTCATCTGTCTCTCCTTCTCTGCCATCCATCTCCCCCCTGTCCCCTGTCTCCATCTTGTCCCTCCACATCCCTCTTCTGGAGTGCTCAGTGGCAGGCAGCTCTTTGCTCTGTCTCTTCCCCCTGTGCCTTGTCCCCGTGCCTCCTCCACCCGGTTCCCTGGTACCCCTGCTGGTTTTAGGAGGGATCCCCATCCGTGGAGCCACACGGGCCGGATACATCTTCATACCTCTGTGGACATTTCCACACTGTAATTCTCAAAGCCGGGCGTGAAAATGCGATGAAATAAGAAGGCTGTGACATATCTTGATGTGGTCGCATACCATCAATCTCTTCCCGGCTATAGTCCTTGCTCTCTCTCCATCTCTCTCACTGCCACCGGGTCCCTGAGAGCCATAACTCCTCCTCAACACGGCTGGCTCTCTCTCTCTGTCTCCCTCCTCAATTAAGTCATCCTTGATTCTGGTAGCTTCTTACCCAAACCATCCTAATTACTATGCCCATTCTTCTAAATCCCTTTAAAAACTAACACATAAGCTAGGATTGGCATTGATCACATCCCCTTCCATCGATGCACGTCAATACTGACTCCACTACACTGATCAAGTGTTCAGCCCCTCTCTGTACAAGAGTGCAGCTGGTATGGATCAATGACAACACTCATCACCTCTGTAGCCAGCAGTGATGACAGCTAGGGCAATAATGCATTCTCACTACTTCTCTAAATAAAGCAAACATGCACAAGCACAAAAACTCAAGCATGCATTGGACACACACATAAACATGCATGCATGCACTTACTTACGCACGCACTTACGCACGCACGCACGCCAACACACACATGCACGCATGCCACGCATGCCACGCACGGACGCAGACGCACGGACGCGCACACACGCGCACACGCACACACACACACACTAATATATACAGTGAGTCCAATATGTATTTGATCCCTTGCTGATTTTGCCGGTTTGCCCACTAATAAAGACATGATCAGTCTATAAATTTATGATAATATGTTTTCAAACATGGAGAGACAGAATATCAAAAAGAAATTCCAGAAAATAACTTAAAATAATATATTTTAATTTATTTGTATTTAATTTAGGCCAATAAGTATTTGACCCCTCTAGCTAAAGAAGATAAAGTGCTTTGTGGCAAAGCCCTAATTGTCTAGCACTGAGGTCAGATGCTTTTTTTAGTTGATGACAATGTTTGTGCATATAGTAGAAAATATTTTTGCCCATTTTTCTTTGCATATTATCTCTAAATCATGAACAGTTTGTGGTCTGTAGCTTAGCAAATGGGAGGTTCTGTTCCTTCCATAGAATTACTATAGGGTTAATATTTGGAGACTGTAGGCCACTACACGACTTTAATATGCTTCTTATTGAGCCACTCCTTCGTTGCTTTGACTGTATGTTGTGTATTATTGTCATGTTGGAAGATCCAAAAATGGCCCACCCTTCAGTGTAGTGGTGGAGGGAAGGATGTTTGCACTCAGGATTGCACATTACATCTCTCCCTCCATCCATTCATTGACGATGTGAAGTTGTCCTGTGCCTTGGCCAGACAAACACCCTCAAACCATAATGATACCACTTTCATGCATGATGGTGAGGAGGGTGTTCTTGGGATCATAGACAGCAGTACTCTTTCTCAAAACACATTGAATTGCGTTAAATGCCAAACAGGGTGATTTTGGTTTCATCTGACTACAGCACCTCCTTATCATATCCTAAACCAGTCTGATGTCCCTTGGCAAACCTCAAGTGGGACTGCACAGGTTCCTTCTGAAGTAGAGGTACCATGTGTGCACTACAGGATTTTAAACCTCTGTGGCATTAAGTGCTACCAGTAGTTTTCTCAGTGATTTTGGTCCCAGTAGCTTTGATATCATTGCCTAGTTCATCCCGTACAGATCAGGTGCTTTCTTTCTGTTCTCATGATTATCAAATCCCTACAAAAGGTCAAATCTTGTATAGAGCCCCAGACAGGCTGATAGATAGTCATTTTGTATTCCTCACATTTTGGAAGAAATGCATCAACAACTGGGTCATTAATACCCAGTCTCTTTCTTGTGGCTTTGCAGCCCATTTAATCTTTTTTCAGGTCTTAAATCTTGTCCCTGATATCATTTGACCGCTCTTTGGTCTTTCACATGCTGGTGAGGTTGGAGTGTGACTGATTCACTCATACTATGGACTGATTCTGCTGATTCAATGTGTCTTTTATGCATGTTAGTATGTACAGGTGTCTTTAATTCAGATGACAAGTTGATCGGAAGTGCCCATATGGTCTGTGGGCCCGGAACTGTAATCAGTTGGCAGGGGATCAAATACTTATTTTGCTCGATGAAATGGAAATACTTTAATATATATTCTCTTAAGTTAATTTCTGGATTTTCTTTTTGATATTCTGTCTCTCCATATTAGAATACATATTATCATAATATTTATAGACAGATCATGTCTTTGTTAGTAGGCAAACCAACAAAATCAACAAGGGATCAAATACATATTGGACTCACTGTATATACTGTATGTTCTGGCATTTGTCGTACTCCAAAAGTGAATTGCTGAATTCTCACTCTGAATTGCCTTTTAAAAGACAAGATGCAGCAAATTGCTTGGAGAGTCTCATCAGTTGTGTGCTTTCAAATGGCACAATGTTTCTTTCTTTCCCTACAAAAAAGAGCCATACACTTAGCGCACCCGTTTTTTTATTGTCTTCTGTCTGCCTACTCTTTTTTTCGAATATGTGTGGCTCAGAATTGTATGGTTTTGAACCCCCAGTGCTGACCAGAAGCTGGTGCCTACAGATGTAATCACAACACTTGTAGTATAATACACCAGTGTTTCTCAAACTTCTTTTAGGCGAGGCACCCTTTCAAATCATGAAAAATGTCAAGGTACCCCAAACGAACAAGCCGTAACATGGCATTGCATCCGATACCATACAAGCTTAGAAAAGTAACACATTTGGAGACGTAACATGACCTACGTTCGAAGTTGCAGTTGACTGGGGCGACCTATATTTACTTAATTGTGCGTAAATGGCCAATGAAAGATTCCACTGACTAGCATTAACTTATCAATTTAGACAAATATGTATTATATTACATAATTTATTTATCAGCCACGTTTCCGCGGCACCCCTAAGGGGGGCCCGCGGCACCCCTGTTGAGAAACACTGTAATACTGAAACACTGATACTGAAACTATGTCACAACATAGGCTACCAGTAATGTTATAATTATATCTGTAGGAGTACCTCTGCTTCTACAACATACATCTCTGCTCCATACTAAAGGGAAGGGTTCATTTATGACTGTCTGATGAGTTCTAATATCAGATCAATCCTTTGCATCTCATCCTTAATTCATTGCTGCAGGCAGTGACCTCAGCTCTCAGACTGCAGGTTTGCTTTCCCCCTGTATGACATCCATGAAACCCATCTCTCCTCCTTACTATCAGTCTCTAGCTGTCTCTCTCTCTCCATCTTCTCCCCACTAATTCCATGAGCTCTCTCTCTCTTCTTTTCCCTGCTCTGTTTCCCTCTCGCTTATAAGTTAAGTAATAAGAAAATAAAGTCTCACACAGTCATTAATCACTTCCAAACGTTAGTCCAACGTTTACCTACTAGATATACAAAAAAATTTGCTAAGAAAAAAAAATCACTAAAAGCAGCTACACACACTGGAGGAACACAAAAGGACTGGAGGAACACATGTCACTCACATGAACTGTGCCAATAGGAATTATAGAGGTTGGAAGCAGAGCTTTCTGAGAACCATTTAGTCCTTGACGTCCACATGTCTTGCCAAAGTGCATTGCTGAGAGCACTGATTTGTTTGCTCGCTATTTGTCAAAGAAAAAAAGTATTGAACCCCCAACACCCCACATCCCCCCAAATATAACACACTTTCCTGTAAATCACTTTCCTGGCCCAAACCAATGTTTTCCCTGATCGGGGGGAATACAGGAGGAGTGTGTGATCAATAGTGTTAATTGTGTTTTGAAGAGGTTAATGACACAGGCAGTAATGTTTACCTATTGACTGATTGAAAAATAAAAGAGGGGTGAGGTTTGAAAGGAAGTGTGACTGACATATTGGACGCGAACAAACATGGATACATTTGGAGTCTGCTCATTTCCTCTAAATGACCTATTTTTAGCCTGAATTAAATGGGAAATGAGGGAAGTGTACATTTAACTTGGAAAGGTCCCACTGTATAATGTGTGTGCACTGACCAATTCCTAAGTGGATACCGCTCTGGGAATATTCTTTTTTGTTTGTCAGCATTTAGCATTACAATGCCCTAGGTACACAGTAATTATTTCCTAGTATATACACATATTAGAAAATACATTTGGCAAGGGTAAATTAATACCTAGGTCATGGATGATTACTCTGACCTTTGCACTAAGAACGTTTCTAACTGAAACTTATTACATTAAATAGATTGGTAATATTCATTATTTTAGTAGTCATCACTTTTTGCAGATATGAGCCTTGTGACATTTTGGGAACTTTTTTGAAAAGTTGGACCTTACATGATGACAACTCTTGTCGTCTCTTACACACATTGTTTTTACGCCTAATTACGACATAAGAAGAGCACACACGAACACGCACGAACGCACGCACACAGTGTAGGGACAAACACACACAGAGTGCACGGTGTATGGACATCACCTTTGGTTATGTCCATGTGGGAATCCCTGAGTGTGTCCTCTCCTCTCTTCTCTTCTCTTCTTCTCTCCTCTAGTCTCCTCTCCTCTCCTCTTCTCCTCTCAGCGGTGGCTAAATGATGAAACGTGTAAAGGGGAGAGCCCCTCTAAATCATCGTCAGGTGGCCACCACATCCTCCTCTCCTCTCTGTTTTAAAAGGAAAGAGGTAGATAGAGAGAGAGAGAGAGAGAGAGAGAGAGAGAGAGAGAGAGAGAGAGAGAGAGAGAGAGAGAGAGAGAGAGAGAGAGAGAGAGAGAGAAGGCATGGAGAGGAGGAGGAAAACCCATTAAGGTAGAGCTGATGGTGTGCTCAGCTGCGTGGTTTATGGGTCCAACATGCTGCTGTTCTCTTCTCGTCTACTCTCCTCTCTCCCCCTCCCTTCCTCCATTACATTTCTGTCTCTCTCTTTCTCTCTTCCTACCTCCCTTCTACTCCACCAATTTCTCTCATTCCCCCTCTCTTTGGTCCATTGTTTCTCACTGCCCTGCACCCCCCAATTTTCTTATTCCCTTCGCTATGTCCATTTTGTTTCTCACTCCCTCCTTCTCTACTCCATGCTTGCCATGGTCTTTTCTTTTATTCAGTCTCGGTAACATTCTGTTTCTCTTGTTCCTTTTTTTATAATCCCTGTTTTCCCTCTCGCTTTCTCAATCTATAAACCCCATCTAATTTTCGCGTATTTCTGCTATGTATTCTCTCTCTCTCTATTACTGTCTTTCATTCTCTCTCTCCCTATCTTTCTTTCTCTCTCTCTCTGCCACTGTTAGCCCATAAGGCTTTAGTGGAGGCGCTGGTGTTTCGGAGGTATACAAACACACACACACACACACACACACACACACACACACACACACACACGGCAGCGGGAGTGGAGCGAGTGTCCGGGAGGCCAGCTGCCAAGCGGTGAAGGATCTTCCTCTCGATTCACTTGTTATTGTGCTGTCTGGGTGACAAGTATACCTATAGAGTGAGTATTTATTTCGCGAATGTTTTGTTCCGTTTTCCACCGCGATGATGAATGTTTCTTTTATAAATCCATCGGCGGGGCCTTTTAAACCATAAACAATATTTCTCTGGCCCAAGATTCCTTGTGCTGCACTCTTGAGGAACCTTGAGATTTCCTGGCCGTGATTTAATGGCTCATAACTCCTGAGAGGCAATCCTTCTTCTTCTTCTTCTTCTTGCTCTTCCTCCTCCTCCTCCTCCTCCTCTCCTATCCCCTCTTGCTCTGCCCACTCTGATCTGATCTTCACACCCGGTCAGGCCAGACCACCACCAACACGGAGGTGGGAAGTGTTGAGAGAAAACAAGCCTGTTAGCCAGGGCAGTAACCCAGGCCACTACAGTGGCAGACAGCCTCCCCAGCAGTGCTGGCTGTGACCGAGCCCTAGTTTACAGGGACAACAGGCCTTGATCACACACAACCAACAAACACTTATGGGTCTTTGTCTGGGCTCTACCTCTGGGCTGGTCGTCAAATCTAGAAGCGTTCCGGGACTCGCCGGGATGTTAAATAGTGTTGTTTGCATGGGCGGACAGCCCAGCAAACATCTCCGTGGAGCACTCATACTAACTAATGCTAACACTAACACTACCACTAACACCACAACACACACTCTCTCAAACGCTCACACACACAAACAGTACAATCACACAGTCTCAGCACAACACACAGTCTCAGCACACAATCTCTCGCCACTAGCAATATCACTCACTCTCACAACTATACACTATATCCTAATAACTCTCAACAATTCGCTCTAACTATGCTCCAACTATAATAAACTACAACACCTGTAACGGTCACCACTACTCTGCGAAGATTCTATTATTAACCGTTGCGTATATTAGGATGCGACATATGAATCAAGATGCTATGACCCAAAAAAATGATTGAGTCAAGTCAAGTTGGTTTTATTGTCAATTTCTTTACATGCACTGGTCATACAAAGAATTTGAAATTACGTTTCTTGCTTTCCCATGCAGACATAGACTAATCTAGGTAAAGACATAGACAGTATAGACATAGACAGTACTCATACATGGACATAAGACAGTATGGACATAGACAGTGCTCATACAGACATTTAAAGTGCAAGACTGGACAACAGAAGACTTGTAGAGAACATACATTAAGACGAGGTATTTGTTGTGCTTGTTGTTGTGTGATTGACAGTTGGCCGTTGACAGATGACCGACATATGATTGGCCGAATTTAGGTGTACAAGCTGACGTATAATTAACTGGCCGGCATTAAATAATGAAAAAAGAAAAACAGATTTTAACACGGGATTTTGTTTAAAAAAATTAGTTTTTTGACAATGCTGTTTGATAAAGAGTACATTTATGTACATGTTTATGCCGGAATGATTTGATATTTAAATTTGATTTCCCTTTAAGACAAAAATAATTCTGGCGCTGTGACACTGTGAAAGGAGTGAAAGGAGCTCCAGCTGCCCAAATTTCCAAGATATATTATTAGCACTGGAAAGTGGTGTCCAAATCTTTAAAATAATAAGCGTTAAAAAAGGTTGCTTGGCTGCTGAGATTTGCCATTGCAACTGTGATCGCAAGCTTTGAGCACACTGCCTGGCTGTCAATAACGTTAACAGTCACCTTCATGAAAGTCCATTTCGCAACTTCCATTAAGACAATGATTTTAAAAGAGTATATACTCTAAGACCAAAATAGGACAATAGGACTAAACCCAAATACTTGTCAGCCTAGCTCTCACAACTAAAACCAAAACGGAAAACTAAACAGAACCCAAAACTGAAATGGGCCTTTAAATAGATTTCCCTTGTTCTAAATCAGTTTGAAAACATTGTGAATCCCAAAAAAAGAGTTCTCTCTCCCTCCACCTTTTCCTTATCTTACTTTACCTGTCCCATACAGTCTTGGCCTATCTCTTTCTCAGAGAAACACTACGAGGACAGAGAGCCAGAGGCAGAAGAGAGAGAGAGACTTGCAAACACCAACTTTCATTCAATTTAAATTGGCTATAAATACACAGTGGTCACTAATGTGTAAAAATCATTAGGGCCGGTATCTCTAATTGTGTGTTCCCTCTCTCCGCACATCGCATAATCCCAGATGCGGCGTCTGCCGTTCATTAACAATGTATGAATTAATTAGAGCCTCCATAGGATTTCTGCACATTGAACCAGGAAGATAAAAGGGATCCCATTTCTCACTTGTTCACTTCCTTTCTTCTCGTTCTTCCCTGTGCCTTCTTTTCCCCCCACCCTCCTCCTGCATCTTCTTAATTCTATAGTTTCCATGTTGTGTCGATAACGGAATTAATTTCACAATAGATCAGGCGTATTGACCCTTCCGTCAATGTTATTTCATTTCTTTAAAGTGCTAATTACATACAACAGTGAATGCAAATTGCATTGTAACTATCCCTTGTTTTCTGATGGGGCTAAAACAACAACCCCCCCCCCCCCCACACACACACACACACACACACACACACACACACACAAACAATTACCAGTGTGCACGCACACACAACACAGCTATAAAAGGAGGATTATTTCCCCTGTTTTTCAGAGGTCCAGTTACAGTACGAACTTAACTCTACTTATCTTTAAAGCCTTTCTTGAGAGAAGACCAACAACACATTGAAACAAAGGAAGTTAATATCAATGTTCTTCAACACAAACACGAATATAATACAATATAATGTAATGCAATTAATATAATATGATATAATATAATATAATATAATATAATATAATATAATATGATATAATATGATATAATATGAGAACGCTATTAGATCATCAGCATTTGAAATGTCTTCTCATTATCAAGCCTATCTGTCATCCACACTGCAGGTACACGTAAATCCTGTTCAGTTTTTATGGCATGCTGAGAAGAGTGAGTTAAATTATGGGGCATTAAGGAAAATGGCATGAGGAGAAGCACCAGACACTGGGTCAAGCCCAAATATCGACCCGCCTGGCTGCTTAAGTGGTTCTGCTCAGCCCGGTGGACTGCAATGGACCCATGCCACCTCTCTCTTCCATCCTTCCTCCAGGTATTCAGGCTTTTACCCCCTGCTCACTTCTTATCCCCTATCTTCAGTGGTACTGACGTGTGGGCCCGTTGTTCTGTCAAGATGGGCTGCTTAATCAAAATGTTCTACCAATGGGCTGTTAACATAGCCGAACCCAAACCGTCACCCTCATCTCTAGGGGGCGCTACAGTATGCTGCTGTTGTAATGGCGTGGTAGCTCAGCTAGGCGAGTAGGTCATATCGACACAACACTGGAGCATGAGGAGGACAGATCAGGCCCAGGGGACCCAGTAAGAGGCAGCCCTGTCGAAACCCAGCATGCTGCTCTGCAGTGATGAGGAAATCGGTGTGTCTCTACGGTGTACCAACACATACACATACACACACACACACACACACACACACACACACACACACACACACACACACACACACA
This sequence comes from Engraulis encrasicolus, assembly GCF_034702125.1. Taxonomy (NCBI): domain Eukaryota; kingdom Metazoa; phylum Chordata; class Actinopteri; order Clupeiformes; family Engraulidae; genus Engraulis; species Engraulis encrasicolus. The sequence continues at coordinate 31,981,447 of NC_085866.1, read as the reverse complement.
CACACACACACACACACACACACACACACACACACACACACTTGCATAACTACATACACACTTGCGCACACAGAAACACAGACACACACACACTTGCATAACTACTGTACATGCGCACACTCACTCAATAACTCTCTCTCTCTCTCTCTCTCTCTCTCTCTCTCTCTCTCTCTCTCTCTCTCTCTCTCGCTCGCTCACACACACACACACTCACTCTTACTTCTACACATATACACATACACAAACACACTCATGTACAGCAAGGCGCGCGCGCACACACACACACACACACACACACACACACACACACACACACACACACACACACACACACACACACACACACACACACACACACACACACACACACACACACACACACACACACACACACCTTCCCTCCCTATCAGTTCCTCTAATGAACTAAAAGGTCAAAGCACTAATAAAACTATTAGCAGAAATGAATCTCTCCAATGTGTTAATGCACTTTTAATTCCTGTTAGCAAATTTCATCCACCAGCAGTTTAGCCTGACGCTAATGAGAAATAAAACGGCCCACACAGCGGGGG
>NC_085866.1:31973378-31975878 GCF_034702125.1 Engraulis encrasicolus | reverse complement strand
AATCCTAAACCTTTATGTCAACTAGCAACAGCCATGGAGGGGGGGCTTTCTTGTGGTCTGGCCCAGGGGCCCATGCAGTCATGATCCGTCCCTATTTGGAGGCAGCAGTCAGGGCATGGAGCCCGGGATTGGAGCCAACCAGCAAGCCAGTGAGCAACGGAGCAAGCAAGCCCTCCTCCACTGCCCCACTGCTGCCTGCCTTTCTCCTCCTGCCCTCACACTAACGACAGAGGAGGAGGAGAGAGAGGAGGAGGAGGAGAGAGAGGAGGAGGTGGTTGGAGGCGCGAAGACTGGGGCCATATTGTTCTTGCGCGGGGACGAGTGGCTAGTGGCCGGGCGGCTGACAGGAAGTGATTTAGCACTCCGGTGGCTGGGGGGGATGGGGGGAGGGGGTGCAGGTCACGAGCGGAGCGCCACGGTCCAGGCCTCGAACTCTCCACCCGTAAGATGGCTGCATGAATCATGGGCTGACCCCCAGCCCAACCCGGGCTCTGCACACAGCCTGCCTGCCTCTCTCGCTCACACCCCCAACATAACACCACTACCCAACCCCCAACTCTCACACTGCGTGCTGCTAACCACCCCCAGTCCACCACCTACCACCAACCCCATCCACTGCACAAACATGACAAATCTGGTGTTTATTTACTCAACACAGGGGGAAAAAGAGGAAGAGGAAGGAGAAGTAGTAGGGTAGCAGAGGACGGAGAAGGGAGAGGATGAAAAAGTCCTAAAAATCAATACAGGGGTTCATCCAGCAAGACCTCTGATCAGACTTTCTGTCCGCCTTCCACTGGCTTGTAGGATGACCACACGCCGGGAGCAGTGTCCTCCCTTCAGGCCGGCCATTCCAGGGCATCCGAGTAGTTTCCAGCGACTTCCAGCCACACATTGATCAAGAGATCAGGAGAGCGTTTGCATATTTTCAATAAGTCCATGTGTCCATGTCCAAGTGAAAAACGGCCTTTGATAACTATACGGAGCATTGTGTTCCCTTCAGGTCCAGGTCCATTCAGTGCCACTGACATCCTACAGTAGTAACCAACGCAGACAGACTTCTTCGATTCATACAGATCCATAGAAAAGTAGTATCTCTGTATATTCATAATCTATCTACCCTCTGCATATTTTTTGGCCAAACAGCATATAGTCTGCTGGGATCTTCATGTGTGTTTCTTGGGAGCAAAACACATGGCTTTGGTGTTGTAAGTCCTTTACCCTTGGCAGTACACATCATTCTGCCAGATATGTGTTCTGATTTATGGTTAAACCCTTTTTACATGATCTCCCCATATTTTATGAATAATTCTTGTTACCTTTGGAAACAAGAAAATTCCTTCCACGGTATGTGTTTATTACACAGACTGATCTCATCAACATAGTAATGACGGCAATAATCTTTGAGTGATGAAGTCATGGACAAGGGCTCGACAAAAACAAATACAACAACAACAACAACAGCGGGGAGAAAATTCTGACCTGCGTGTTCTAGCGCGTTGATATTTCGGGACATGCTGACAAATGGCTGCCCAAAAATAAAGAGCAGCCACAAACACACAAGCAGCACTAAGGGGCCAGGCCTCCACACGCACCACACGACACGACAGAGACAAGTCAGCCAGCAGATGAGGCATTTGTCTCAGGCAAGCACAGACCTACACACACACACACACATACACACACACACACACACACACACACACACACACACACACACACACACACACACACACACACACACACACACACACACACACACACACACACAGAGACACGCACGCACAGTACAACAACAAAAAAGCTGTCAAGGTTTGTGTCATATCTTACATCAGCCCGGCTCGGCTGGCCGCCGTCGGATGGCGGGGTGGTGGTGGTGTGTGTGGAGGCGCAGCACATGGCTTGGCCAAGGATGAAAGTGCGGGAGAATGGGAAGTGATTCTAAACCATTTTCTGCCCAGGCAGGAGGAGCACACCCCCCAGTATCAGGAAGACAAATGGGCGCAAGCCAATGACAGAGTGCCTGGCCCACAAATCACCCGCCGCCGGCCCGTCCAGTCCACCCACCACCACCACCTCCACCACCACCACCACCACCACCACCCCCCAGCCTCCTAACCCCACCCACCACCACCACCACCCCCACCCCAACCCCAACCCGAGGCCCCCCTCCATTAGTCATCAGCACGGCCGGGTGCAGCAGCCGGGATCGGTAATTAGACAAGGACAAATCGGCCGGCCGCAGACACGGATGGCTCCGTCCGCTAAATAAGGGGCCGGTTACCATACCGACCAGTGGGCGGAGGAGGCAGGAGGAGGACACCGGGACCGAGGGTCTTGGGGTAGTAGGATAGAGAGGGAGAGAGGGAGGGAGAGGGAGAGGGAGAGGGAGAGAGAGAGAGAGAGAGAGAGAGAGAGAGAGAGAGGGAGAGGAGAGGGGAAGGAGAGAGAGAGAGGGAGAGAGAGAGAGAGAGAGAGAGAGAGAGAGAGAGAGAGAGAGAGA
>NC_085866.1:31905878-31970878 GCF_034702125.1 Engraulis encrasicolus | reverse complement strand
TCTCGCCATTCTTCCCCAATCAGCCGTTATTGACAGACGACTGGAACATGCACGGGGCCTTCCAAGGAAAGACAATAAGTGCCGATTACCAGAGTTGAATATGAGTGTGAGGTTTGGGGGATAGTCGATGTAATGTACAAGGGGTGTTGACAGAGGTGCGCGGGAGCGTCACAAGAGTGTCTTTTTCAGAACCAGCTGTGGCTCTTTTCAGGGGACTGACAGACAGTAAGAGAAAGTAAAACAAAAACAACCAGCAGAAGACAAAAAATTGATTTTTTTCTTTTTCCCCCACCCTTGACACCTGCCCCCCTTTGGAAAAACACGGGACAGGACACACATTTCCCAACAACATGAGGTCATGTATCTTTCTGACAATAGAAAAAAAGAGAGGTTATGACAGCTTTGGCAAATGTGTATGTGTGTGTGTGTGTGTGTGTGTGTGTGTGTGTGTGTGTGTGTGTGTGTGTGTGTGTGTGTGTGTGTGTGTGTGTGTGTGTGTGTGTGTGTGTGTGTGTGTGTGTGTGTGTGTGTGTGTGTGTGTGTATGCATGCCCATGCATGCGTACACCCATACATACACATATTCTCTGTGTGTGTGTGTGTGTGTGTGTGTGTGTGTGTGTGTGTGTGTGTGTGTGTGTGTGTGTGTGTGTGTGTGTGTGTGTGTGTGTGTGTGTGTGTGTGTGTGTGTGTGTGTGTGTGGATGTCGGGAATTGGAGTGATGCTTCAACATGCCTGCTGTCCTCCAGAGGCGCGCGGAGCATCGGAGCAGTGAAGCACCAAAGCACCAAAGCCCACAGGGAGGGAGCATCAGCAGCACACACAACACCTCTTTACAAGCATGGATACACCATGATGGCCAACACAGGAAGATGGAGAGGGAGAGAGGGAGGGATGGGGACAGAGGGAGGGATGGAGGGAGAGAGGGAACGAAAGAATAAAAGAGAGAAAGAAATAGAAAGCGGGAGGAAGGAAGAGAAGAAAAAAGTGAGAGAGACAGACAGACAGTCAGACAGGAAGAGACAGAGCATAGAAAAAGAAAGACAGAAAGACAGAAAGAAAGACAGAAAGAAAGAAAGAAAGAAAGAAAGAAAGAAAGAAAGAAAGAAAGAAAGAAAGAAAGAAAGAAAGAAAGAAAGAAAGAAAGAAAGAAAGAAAGAAAAATAAAGAGAGGGAGGAAGGGGGGAGAGAAAGGAATGAGAGAAAAGAACTGGAGGTATGCTGCAGAAAGGACAAAGTAAGCATAAGGTGGAGTGTGGCATGATAAGTGCGTGCGTTTGTGTGTGTGTGTGTGTGTGTGTGTGTGTGTGTGTGTGTGTGTGTGTGTGTGTGTGTGTGTGTGTGTGTGCGCATGCACGTGCGGGTGTGTGTGTCAGTGTTTCCAGAAATAAAAGGGAAGCTACAAAACCAAAAGACTGTGAACATATCAGCTTTTAAAAAATAGCAGCAGCAAAGAGCGCCTATAAAAGCACACACAATAATGAAAATTCTAGATGAGCTCCTAACTCTTTCTCCTCCGCTGAAAAGCCCATAACAGTTTATCAAAACTCCTGGGCGAAAGAGTGTGAGTTTCAGTCGGGCCAAAGAAGAGTGTTAAGGGGGTGTAACGTGGAGTGAGGTGTGTGAGACACCGGCACTTTAGTGTGTGTGTGTGTGTGTGTGTGTGTGTGTGTGTGTGTGTGTGTGTGTGTGTGTGTGTGTGTGTGTGTGTGTGTGTGTGTGTGTGTGTGTGTGTAATTACCCTAAGTGCAAAGACTGGGGCCTCTTCCCAGCACCGCTCCCCTGACATTTACCATCTTCCCAGACGGCCCCCTTCTCAGAATCACTCATTCGTCAGATATGCTTTTGACACCCACAACCTGGGCACCACCAAAAATACATAAATTAATTAAATAAATACATATATTTATATGTGTATTACTGGCACTCGCCTGATGGATATATGGAAGAACAGACGGTCAGGTTCAATAGATATGTTTTGTCGGATTGAAAACACTGGGGGGTAAAAAATCAATAGACAGACGCACAGGATTTTTTTTTCTTTCTTTAGTTGTGAATGATTGATCTGACACCATGGATCAACTCTGCTATAGCATCTACCCAGGAGAACGGTGGGATTTACTAGGAGGAGTAGCAGGTGATGAGGATGAGAGAAGCACCGCTAGAGAGCAAGACAGAGACTTACTGGTGAAGGAGAAAACCAAGAAGGAGCACAATCCGATCCTCACTCACAATCTTCACAATGTTCTCCAGAGCTCAGCCTGTCCAGCAAACACAACAATAACAAAGTTGGAACGATACTACAGGAAATGTATCAATATTGTATCTGTTGATCTACAGTAACTGTAAAACAGGAACTATGTACTTGACAGCGGCTGCGAGGCCAAATGCAGAGTAGCCACACCCTGATGAATGTTGATGAGCATCGTTTTGTTATGCCTGTTGCCCATCAATAATGACTCCTATGGACTTTTTGGAATCAACTCAGTGGCAAGACCTGGGATTTGATTTCCCCTAATGATTGTTTACTGATTGTTTTTCTGAAGTATTGTAGCTTTTTAAGCCTATTCTGTTATGTTAGTGGCTTCAGCCATGGGCCAGCGGTTAAGATGATCAAATCACATGTTTAACATTTGAAAATGAATGAGTGCCTTGGTGTTTCCCCTGAGAATGAGAGTGTTTTGAAATCTCTCCTGATTTGTTGTCCGGCGATTTGTTGTCCAGTGTCATTAACAGTGTATTGACACATGTTGAATAATCCTAAACACCCATCACTATCGTCAACAGCACAGCATTTCAGCTCTGTTTCTCCTCCCCTTTCCTTCCCTTCTCTCACGTTGGACTGTCTGGGGCATCGGGTCTGATCGTTTTTTTTTCTTTTTTACATTCCTGATTTAAGCCGCACACTTGAGGCGGCCCTACAGGGCCCATAAAGCATTTTTAAAACTTGGGCAAGGTGGAGGTGGCAAATGAACCCATTAAATCACACCAGGAGGGGCACTTAGGTAATGAGAGCAGGAGGGCCGCGTGGGCCGCAGAGCAGAGCAGAGCAGAGGAGACGCCCCGCTACGGCCTCCAACACACGCTCTTCTCACACGCACTCATGTACAAATACTCTCTCTAGACCACTCACGTACACTTAGGAAAGATGACTGGATACACACACACAAATTCATACTTAAGTACAAAATCTTCCACTCATACACACATACGTACATAAGTACCTCTTTGGCTGTCCCCGCCACACACACACACGCACGCACACACACACACACACACACACACACACACACACACACACACACACACACACACACCACACACACACACACACACACACACACGCACACACGCACACACGCACACACACACACACACACACAAAGTATGGACACAAATACAAGCCCAATCAAAAAATAACAGACAACACACACGCACGCACATAGATGTACCTGCACATGCACACACACATACAGTACAGTGTACAGCAGGGCTATACAATTAGAATTTCATCTGGGCCATATTTCGAAACCAAGAACTGAAGTCGGGCGGTACATTTTCAGCCATCACAAACACGGAAATGACACTTTAAATCAGTAGTCCACAAACAAATGTTTAAACATGTTCCTCTAACCTAAAACCTAACCCCATTGAATGTGAATGTACAAGACAAGCAGGAGATTCACAAAAAAATCATGTGTTGTACTGCAGTATCAAAACTGAAAGGTAGGCCCTGCCGTGGGCACTCGCCTGCCATGCGGCTGATCGAGGTTTGATTCCCAGCCCAGGTCTTTTGTCGACCCCTTTCCGTCTCTCTCGCCATTTGCTTCCCGTCTACCTCTCTTGCTGTCCTGTCCATAATAAAGTCTAAAAGACCAAAAAAATCTAAAAAAATAAAAACAAAAACTGAAAGGTGCTACAGTCGAGGGCCATGCCTGAGTGGCATGTGGCCCTCGGGCCGCCAATTGAAGAGCCCTGGTGTACAGTATGCACCCAGCAGAACATACAGTAGATCACTTTAAGAGTGAGAGCGATGGGGTTAGAACTTCTTATTGAATGGTCATCTGTGCATGATGAAAAGCTAGTGTTTTTCTTGACACACCCCCATGCTTGCACACCCAATCATGCACCTTCTATCTCTTTCTCTCTCTCTCTCTTTCTCTCTCTCTCTCTCTCAGATGCCTTTGTGTGTCAATCTGGACAAAGTATCTATATTGGTCGCTAATTGCCTGACCTTTACGTACACATACAGACACATACCCACCCACCTACCCATACACACACACAAACACACACACACACAGACACACACATTATACCACAGCATGAGAGAGAAAGATAAGAAAGAAATGAAAGGAAAGAAAGATAATACTGAAGTGTAATTAATGTACTGGATAATATGAGAGAGATGTGTAGAAAGTCAACATAAATGCAACGCCAAATAAAGCAAGTGTGTGTGTGTGTGTGTGTGTGTGTGTCTGTCTGTCTCCTATTCTCTGTCATTTTAAGAGTGTACACACACATACACACACACAGCATGATCGCCTGCCTCCCTCAACCAGCGTCTCTGCTGCTCCGTTTGTGGCACTTTGCCGCTCATTAATGGAGCTTAACCAGCTTGTTCGGCTGCTTCCCATGGCCGAGTTCACTGCCAGGCTCTGGATTTTTGTACGCCCATGCCATTGCATTTCAACACTGCTTTTCTCCCCACCACGTAACGCTTCACGTCAACATGGACATAAAACCTTCCGTCTTTGTCCACTTTTGTTGAGTCTCTGTATTGTATGTCTTTGTGTATGTTAATGCATTTTTTATATGGTCTGTAAAGCGTCTAATTTGCTCTACAAATCTTATCATTATTATTAGCTATTATTACTGTCCTCTTTTTGCTCCACACTTGGGGAACATGCTTGTGTTTCCGGGACTCCGAGTGTGGCTACACGTTGGCTACCTAAAGGTAAAGTAGGGATCTGAGTAGCGTTTTGGAGAGCGCGCACATCCAGATTAAACAGGTGCCGGACGATTAAACATGAAAAGAAGGAAGGTCCGCACACTGTTGCTGCTCCCGGTTTATTAACACAACGTTTCGTCCATGCATGTCGGTATGGTTGAAACATTGTGTTAATAAACCGGGAGCAGCAACAGTGTGCGGACCTTCCTTCTTTTCAAAGTAGGGATCTGACCCTGGCTCCCTGACAGCTGTGGGCAGTGAGAGTTAGATAGCCTGGGCTTTATTGGGCTGGGATTGGGGGGGCGGTGGGGGTAGACATGTGAGACCAAGTGTGACAGATAAGGGTGAGAGGGATCACCACCATTCTATCTACCCCTCCGCTTTTCTTACACAGGCTGCTTTATGAGTGAGTGAGTGTGTGTGTGTGTGTGTGTGTGCGCGTGTGCGCGTGTGTGTGTGTGTGTCGTGTGTGTGTGTGTGTGTGTGTGTGTGTGTGTGTGTGTGTGTGTGTGTGTGCGCGTGTGCGCGTGTGTGTGTGTGTGTCGTGTGTGTGTGTTTTACTCATGTGAAGCATGTCTTTGTATATTTGTGTGCTTAATTGGAGTGCAAGCGAGAGAAAGACTTTTGCTTGTGTAGTGTGCACGTACATGTGAACATGAGGGTGTTGAGTGTATGTGTGTGCATGTTGGTGGAGTGGGTGGTGTGTGTGTGTGTGTGTGTGTGTGTGTGTGTGTGTGTGTGTGTGTGTGTGTGTGTGTGTGTGTGTGTGTGTGTGTGTGTGTGTGTGTGTGTGTGTGTGTGTGTGTCATGGGTCAGAGGAACAGGCTTAAATTCCAGTGAAGATGTTTTTGGCCTTGATCACGGCGCCGATCGATGCCCAGCTGATTCGCTCTCAGATACGTCTTATTTTATTAGTGGCTTCGGCCTTCCGCGGGCCCCCATTCGCCGGTGATCAATACCGGTGTCGGGACGGGGCCGTATTCCTCTCACTTTTAGTGCCTTAACGCTATTTAACCATGTCACCTGATAAACGACGGGTCCTCCCGAAACGCTGATTCCCTATTGATTTCTCCCACGCCGCTCCCGCCACTGCTCCAACCCGTCACTCTTCGCATTGTTTTTATCTCCTGTTATCGGCCCTCCAAAACCTACTACACCTTATAAAGGCACTCCTCTGCCACTACAGCTGCTCTGGCTTGGCATGGCCTGGCTGCCATTAGAATAGCAGTACTTTGGCTATGGTAGTGCCATTCGTGTGTGTGGGGACTAGTTAGCGACTCACAAATGTTGGCAAAGTGAACAAGTCTAAAACTTGTGAAACCTGACAGGATGTCCACGGTTCTGGTTCAGGAATGGCTATGCATCTGCTCCGCAAAAATGTGGTTTAAAAACACCAAACAAACAAAGTTAACACACAACCAAACCATATATTTTTGGAGATATCACCCAGATTTCCTGTATGTTCTCAAATGTTAGCATATTTGTAAGGCTGTCAATGGCAAGGAGAGGTAGTGAATATAAATAAATTCATGTACACAAAAGGTACAAAAATCTACTTTTAAAAAAACGTGGGTCTGAATCACACCATCTTATTGGCTAAGAGCACACAACAGACATTTACACTGTTGAAACTGAAAGATTTGTAGTGAAATATCTCAAGTTTTTCGGCTTCAGTTTTAAGATTTCCCCCTTCACCTGTCTTTTTCTTACCAAAGAAGATTGTCAATCTGCTAATAATAATAATAATAATAATAATAAAAATAAATAACTTTTGCTATTTTTATTCCATTTTCATTGTTTGCTTATGTAGTTGATTGTTGGTCATCTATTGCCATCACCTCTACTTATGCATATGAGCCATAATGATGGTTCGATGACAACTGACCTTTTTTTAAGTTGACTGGAGTTTAAATCGAGCAACCTGCGTTAGTTCTGGCAGACCACATAGTCAACGCTCTCTTTTGCCTATTGGCTGACGCCGACCTAACCACCACAGCTGTCCACGAATCAGCTGTGCTTAATCAGCGGCTGCTCGCAATTGGATGCTGGCCTTTGGCACGTTTGATTTAAACTACCAAATTTGTATACCTGTCATTGCGTCTTGCTGCTTGTTTTGCACCCACCACCTCCCCTGCTCCACCAGACATATTATTGCCAAACAATGTCATACTGTTGTCATTGTTGCTTGCTCTGTTCTAGGGGGTATGTTGCCTTTCCAGCTAAATGGAAGGCACTCCACCTGAGGATGCTGCTGTTCCCTGTCCTGGCTTCCATGGAGCTCATGGAGAAGCCGGGGAGCTTCCTCCGAACAGAGCCATACCGCCAAACACAAAATGTGCAATCAGAAATAAAGCTTCTGAATTGTATCTCTGTTTCTCCTCTCATTTTAGACTAGAGTGGATCTGACAGAACTACTGTACAAAGTACAAAGTGTAACAAAGTTAATAGGACCATTTCATAGCCACAAGAAAACACCCAAAATACAGAGGCAGCCAGTAGATGTTATTTATGTAACCAAGGTGGACACATGGACCACATGGACCAAGGTACAGTATGCTCATTAGTGAAATCAAGCATATTCCCCCTCAACAGAAGCCATTACTTCAGGTTGTATGTTGATCAAGCACTCTATACTCTTGAACTTCATATCATATGATATGAAAGAAGCCCTCTATGTTTTTGAGGCCTAAAACTGCATCTACACCGGTCTACACGGGTCGCCATTTCCTACTCACTGAGGACATCTGTTTAACAGTATTATGTTCCAGTGATGCAAGGCCTGGGGCTGCAATGTTGCAGCCAGGTTTTAAAACTATTTTAACTTCTACGTAAGTAAGCAAGAAACGAGCACCGTGGAAGTAGCTTAACCCCTCCCTCTCTTACATCATACACAATTACAGCACAAGCATGCACACGCTCACACTCACACTTGTTTGATCTATTTTCTTATAAATCTTCTATGAGAGCGGGGCATCACTGCAAGACTCAGGCCTTACTTCAACACACTCAACAGTCTACCTGCCTTTCTCTTTCTCCCTCACTCACTCTATTCCTCTTTTTCATTCTTTCTTTCTATCTCTCTCTGCATTATTTATGCAAAATGAAAGCGGCCAGTCTCTAGTCCGAGGCCTACACACAGGCATATTGATCTCCCCATTTCTCCAACAAGTCCATAAATTTTCCTCCACTCTTCTCCTCTCCTATCCTTCTCTCTACCACTTCTCGGCACAGCCCTGCTCTAAGTGGGTGCATCATTACCGTTTGAGAGTGAAATAGGGGGGAACTGAAGTTTAGCTCACCAAAGTACCAGTACTTGATTGTGGTGAGATACATGCCAACCTGTTTTGGGGGCATTGTTGATAAATGACAGACATTCACACACACCCACACAGCCACAGCCCATCACCAGCACCAAATGTCTGTCAACAAGATATGTCAAAAACCCTCCCAAGGCCAAAAGCCCACTCCAAAAGTCCTCTAAAAATAAAGAGCGAAGTAGGAGAAAAAACACAAACTGTCATGAGCTAAAGGCGAGCAGAACAGCTGCCCTTTACAAGTGATTCCTGAATACGTGGAGCGCGGCCATAAACATCTGTTATGCAGTCCAGTAATGCCACCTAGCCTGATTTTTATTAGACCTTTCAACCCTTTTACAATGGGTTAAGTGATAAAGTGACATTTACTGCCAAGCTTCGCCTGCCCGCCCGCGTTACAGCGGGGCCGCAGCACACACGGTGTAGCAGACCATGAAGCAATAACAGGCCGAGCAGGGGAGGGAGCAGAAGGATTTTCTATTAACACTGAGTTAGGACCGAGGAGGAGTTAAAAGGGGTTTGTTTTAAAAGGACCATATCTCTCGCCACCACTGCAGACACACGCACACTCACGCACGCACACACGCACGTACAAACACACACACACTTCTGCCACCACCCTGCCCCTATAATCCCCTTGCCACACACACACACACAGGTTGGTCTTGCCCTTTCACATTTGACTATGAAGGGGCCATCATACGGAGCAGGAGCACCACCTTGTGGTGACCAAACATCTCAGTGAACGTTGCCTCTAACACCCCACCCCCTCACCGCCAAACAACATGCGCGCGCACACACACACACACGCACACGCACACGCACACGCACACACACACACACACACTCTCTCTCCCCCCCCCCCCCCCCATTCAAACCATCAGCCGGAGACCCCGAGCACATTAATCATGACCAGGAGAGTGTAAAATTCAATCGCCTCCTTCCATCCATTTCGAGTGTTCAGTCTGAAGGCCGGCCTTGTACTCACCCGCCAAAGAGAGAAAAAGAGAGAGAGATAGAGAGAGAGAGTGTGAGTGAGTGAGAGAGAGAGAGAGAGGGAGAGGAGGTGGATGGTGAGGGGATGAAGGAGGAGAGAAAAGAAGAGGAGGTGATGGAGGATGGAGGTGCGTGAGCAGGAAAATAAATAAATAACGAGAGAGAGCGCGCGCGAGAGAGAGAGAGCGAGAGCGAGAGCGAGAGAGAGAGAGAGAGAGAGAGAGAGAGGAGAGAGGAGAGCTCTCCCTACACTTCATCAGGACCCCTACTTCATAACAAATGGTGTGTCTGTGCGGAGGAGTAGTGCCATCAGAATCGGGCGTTCTCTCTATCCATTTTATGCCGGCGGCGGGCGGCAGGGTCAGGGTAGGGAGCAGTCGGCTGCAGAGAGACCCCCTCTCTCTCTCTGTCTCTCTCTCCCTCTCTCTGTCTCTCTCTCCCTCTCTCTCTGCCGGCGTAGAAGCAGAGCAGATCAGAGCTTCCCTCTCAGCCCCGCTGTAAACTACCTTTTAGGAATTGTTTCTCAATAAGAAATGATCAGTCCATTTATCTGCCGCAGACGGGACTGTCTCCTTGCGCAGACCTCCAATATTTTTCGTTTGACCTGATCAGGGCAATAAACTAGACTGAGACACTTTCAATTTGTCACAGGGTGGTGTGTGTGTGCGTGTGTGTGTGTGTGTGTGTGTGTGTGTGTGTGTGTGTGTGTGTGTGTGTGTGTGTGTGTGTGTGTGTGTGTGTTCTTGTGTGCGTGCGTTTGTGGTTGGGAGGTATTGAAGAGTGAGGTAGAGAGGGGAGTGGTGGCGGCGTTGAAGGGAACATCAGCCACTGATTGCATCCCGCCCTGAAACAGTGCCGGCATGAGCGCAGATGTAAAAATTCCTCCCACTCAAAAACCTTCCTCGGCAACACACACTCCCTGTTCCCACACCTCCGCATTTCTCTACGTAACAAACACTAACTACAAACACACACACAAACACACTTTCACCTATACAGAAGAATGTATTATCCACAAACATAGGTTTATAACACAATGTATGGACATTTATAATGTATGAAAATAAAATGTTTTTTTAAATTGAGTTTTTTCATCACTTCAATTTTCTAGTCAATTATCAGACTAATCTCTGGTTAATGGCAGTCCAGTCATCATGTGACAGAGCAGTATTGTGAAACAGTTGGTCAGTAACAAAAGCACACAAGGTTAACTGTCTTCCAGGAAGACCCACAGCTAGGATTAACTTGGTAAGTCAAGACGGGGTGTAATTTTTCTAGCAGGCCCTAATTATTAACTCTTTGCCTATTTTGTGGTCATCTGCCATTGAACCACCTACTGGAAAATATTAATGTATGTATTAATGCATTAATGCATTAATGTGTCTACATGCATTATTATTATTATTATTATTGACAAATAAAAACATGCTTACTGCATTAACAAAATATCAATAAGAGACTTGATTAGACTTGTAGACTTGATGGTGGCACTGGCTCCATTTCACCCTTGACTGCCTTTAGGGAGGAGAAACATTAACTGGATTGTTTTCTTTCAAAACATTTGTAAACTTTGAGCAGGACTAATTACAATGCACGCATGACTCCCCACTCCCCACAACAACCCCCCCAACCCCCCCCAACACACACACACACACACACACACACACACACACACACACTCACACACACACACACACACACACACACACACACACACACACACACACACACACACACACACACACACACACACACACACACACACACACACACACACACACACACACACACACACACACTCCCTACACCCACCTCCCTCACGACAAGCAAAAGTGTTAAATATTCTCCTGGCAAGACAAACATATGAAACATTAAAAAAACAGGCTCCCGAAAACCTGGCACTGACACACAGAAGAGGAGAGAGGGGGGGGGAGGATGGTGCAGTGTCATCAGAAACGCGGGTATCTATTAATCACTAATTGCTGTGGCTGTCAGCCTTCATTGCACGTTGATGGTTGCACAACAAAACGTGGCTGTTGAAGTGGAACCAGGAAAACAGGATCAGGATGTCTTTAATGTAAACATTTCCCAGGAACACAGAACGTCCCCCTGTTTAATGTATGAGCCCGTGCATTAATCATTTGACTATTATCCAGCCACGGCAATTGATATAGATAGCACTGCTGCTGCTCCACTCGTACGCCTATGTTTACGAAATGCATTTTTTAATTGCTTGCACAATTATTTTACATAGGGGGGGCGTGTGAGCATTGTGTCACCTTTGGCTTTTAAAGTACATCTAGTATTTTTCATAATAGACATCACCTTGTAGTTAAAATGGTTGAGGTAATGGCTGACTTGGGGAGATGGTGCCAGGTCACCGCCAGGCCAGGGCCAGTGGAGGGCCAGACCACATCCCGTAATAACCCGAGGCTGAATGGGTTTCACCCTTGCATTAGCAGGAGCCTACTGACGGGAGTCTGAACTGCATCACACACACCCCTCCCATCCACCTCCCCATGTAATATAGGGAAGGGAAAAAAATAAATGTGCAGACCCAGGGACACAAACTGATGCTGAGGCTGGCCCACACACAGCAGACACCCCCCCCATACACACATCCCCACCACGTCCAGCCCTCCCCCCTCTTGCCTGGTACTAGGGGCAGCTTCGGGGTGATTGAAACAGGGATGTTCCTCCTACCACTACTTCCTCTCCTCTCCTCTCCTCTCCTCTCCTCTCTGAGACCGTCCATCTCGTGGGAGTCCTTCTAGGGACGAGCTTTCTTCCGTCTCCGCAGAGCAATTGGACTCCTAAGCGAGACAGTCAGACACACTTTTTCATGCTGCCAGTCCAGGGAAAGGGGTATTTACCATTTTAACACCCACACACACTAACCCACCCACGTGTTTGCACACACACAAAGACATACCTACACACACCACCATACTTTCCCTCCCGTATGTTAAATAGACCAATGGAGAAAATTAACTTGGGGGGGATTAAAAGACAGTAGAACAAATTACAGATGAAATGCATAAACAGCAGACATACTTTTCCATTTCTAGTTCTAAATGCTGGTTACACCTGCCCTGAGTTCCTTAAGCACAGGAGATTTTAGAATATTTTTATGGCTGGTCACCATTTCCAAAGACATTTGCAATGCAGTGATATAAACCATGCCTTGGTCATCAGTAAAATGATAATCCTGCAATACCCAAAATACTTCTGTGGATGTACACTATATTGCCAAAAGTATTCGCTAACCTGTCTTGACTCACACATGACCTTAAGTGCCATCCCATGCCTAACCCATGAGGTTCAATATGATGTCAGTCCACCTTTAGCAGCCATTACAGATTCAACTCTTTCAGGACGGCACAAGGTCGAGTGTTTGTAATATTTTTAGTATTCTTTCAAAAGCATATTGATGAGGTCACACAGTGATGTTGGCCGAGAACGCCCGGCTCCGTCTCCGCTCTAATTCATCTTAAAGGTGTTATGTATAGGTTCAGGTCAGGACTCTGTGCAGGCCAGCTCAGTTCATCTACATCAGGCTCGGTCATCCATGTTTTTTTGGACCATGTTGTGTGCACTGGGGCATTGTCATGTTGGAAAAGGAAGAGGCCTGCTCCAAACTGTATACATCTGCCCCCTCTGTAAATACTGCAGTTGAGACTCTTCGAACTGCTTTTAGTGTTTTGCAGACGTCTTTGTTAAGTCTGCGTTTGGTCCTAAATGCAAAGAAAACAAAGTACATGGTTTTCACGCGTACCCGCTCATCATTATCTAATGTTGAAGTGTCCACTACTGATGGTACCTTGCTAGAAAGGGTTAAAACATAGGGAACATAGGTACTTAGGGATTTGGCTTGATGAAAAGTTGAACTATGAATCACATATTGACCATCTTCTTAAAAAGCTTAGACCAAAACTGGGTTTTTATTTCCGTTTGAAAAAATGTTTTCCTTTTGCTGCTAGGCTAAGATTGGTCCAGAGTACATTTTTACCCATCTTAGATTATGGTGACATATTATACATGCATGCGTCCACCTCTCTTCTAAAGAAGCTAGATGTAGTTTACCATGCGGCACTGCGTTTTATAACAAACGCAAACATGAGAACGCATCACTGCGCATTGTATGAAATGGTAACATGGACTTCACTATCACTTAGGAGGAAAAGCCATTTCCTCATTTTTATTGTGAAGGCATTGGTGGGTAAACTCCCATCATATATCAACTGTCTGGTGTCACGCCAAACCAGTTCCTATGGCACTAGGTCAGGAAATAAAATTATCTTAAATATTCCTACAGTGCGTACTGAATTAGGTAAGACTTCTTTTAGTTCATATGCCCCACATGTTTGGAATAACCTCCAAAACACATTAAGCTTGGCATCTGTGCCCTCTGTAGAGAGTTTTAAAAATCTTTTAAAAACAACTTTAGTAGAGGAGTGTCACTGCTTTTAAACTCAGTTTTACAGAGGTTTTGTGTGTGTGTGTTTTTTATGTCAGATTTTATTAGTTTGTTAGTTCTTACTGTTTAGTGCTTGATGGTCTTACTTGTTAGTCTTGTCCAGTGTCTATTTTGTTTTCCCCTATGTCTGATATCCTTACGTGTGCTTTTTTTTTATATCTGTTTTTTATGTCATAATATGCATGTGCCTCCACTGTCTTAATGCCGTCTTGGCCAGGACTCCCTGGAAGAAGAGGTTTCTACCTCAATGGGACCTTCCTGGTTAAATAAAGGTCAAATAAACTGTCCCCACAAGGTTGGGAGGGAGCATGGAATTGCCCAAAATGGGAATGGGATAGCACTTAAGTTCATATGCGAGACAATGCAGGTTATCAAATATTTTTGGCAATATAGTCCATGTACCATCTGAAAAATATTTATATGGTTTCAAGGGAAAAAAAACATTTGGCCTGCGGTGAACTGAAACTTTCAGGTGCCTTCCTGATGACTTTGATTAAGTGGAAAGCACTTAAACTGACTTTAAACGTGGCATGGTTGTTGGTGCCAGGCGGGCTGGTCAGAGTATTCCAGACAGCTTATCTACTGGGATAATCACGCACAACCCTCTCCGGGCCGAAAAAGAAGGAGTATCTAGTGGGCATGCGTTCTGTGGGCAAAAATGCCTTTTTGATGCCAGAGGTCAGAGGAGAATGACCAGATTCATTTCAGCTGATAGATAAACAATAGTAACTCAAATAATCACTCGTAACAACCAAGATATGTAAAAGAGCATTTCTAAACGCACAGCACGTCTAACCTTGGGGCAGATGGGCTACAGCAGCAGAAAAACACACGGTGTGCCATTATTGCTTAGAACAGAAAACTCAGGCTACAATTTGCATAAGCTCACCAAATTTGGAAAACAGAATTTGGATAAATTCTGCCAGGTGTGATGATTTCTGCTACAACACTGGAATGGTAAGGCCAATATTTGGCGTCAACAACATGTAAACATGGATACACCCTGTCTTGTATCAACGGTTCAGGCTGGTAGTGTAGGCATTTTTTGAATCGATGTGGGCCTCGTAATATAAATTGAACTTTGTTGGAATGCCACAGCCTATCTGAGTATTATTCCAATGAGATGAGGGAGTTCTGAAGGCAAAAGGGGGTTCAACCCAGCACTAGGAAGGTGTGAATGAAGTGGTCAGTGAGTGTTTATCCTTGATCATTTCATCTCCAATAAAAATGTCAACACTGACATCTGCTGGCCAAACTTGAGTATTGCAATGGATAACAATAAAATGTGATATTTAGCAGTTGGTGGGGAAGTCTGGATGTAAAATAATTTTGAAAAATTGGGAAAAGTAATTCTATTTATAATATTTCACAGAAAGTGAAGAAATGATATGTTCATAAAAATAGCAGTGCTGAATAAACTAGCAGTCTTTGGAAACCCAAAGAAGTTCTTTACCGACTAACAAATTATTGAAAATCCAACTCTGCTGAGCATCCTGAACTAATATTTTGTTGCATAATCATGGTTTCTGATAACTTCGCGTCTGTGGTGCATGTAGCCGACCGAAGTCTGGAACTGGTCAACAGATATTGCAGCCCAGGTTAATTGCACTACATTCCACAATTCTCTGCGTTTCTTAGTTTTACATAAGGAACAGCACTTTTCATGTCAGACCACAAGTATTCAATGGGATTAAAGTCCGGGAAATGTGCTGGCTACTCCATGAGTTGGATGCTGTTTGTATGGAACCCTGATTTTATTAGCTTGTTGGCGTGTTTGGGGTCATTGTCCTGTTGAGACGTCCACTTTAAAAGCATTTCCTCCTCAGTATAGGGCAACATGACTTCCTTCAGTATCCTCATGTACTCAAACTGGTCCATGATCCCTGGTATGCAGTAAATAGGACCAGGGGCGGTATAGAAAATCTGGCCCTGGGCAAAGAACAATTTTGAGGCCCCCTTTAAATTATTAATTAATAATCGATGGTGTATAAAGGCAGGCAGTGGCGTAACAACGGAAACATGGGCCCAAAAGCAAGATTGTCTAGGTGGGCCCCATCGAGCTGCGGCCAAGGGCCCCGAAACCTTAAATTGCCACCGCATGAAAAATCAATGCATAAATGTCGATTGACGACGGGGCCCCTGACTGGACAGGGGGCCCCGGGCAATTGCCAGACCTTGCCCAATGATAGAACCGCCAATGAATAGGACCAACATTGTAGTACAAACGTAGTGAAACAAAACATCCCCATCATGATACTTGCAACACCATCAGATAAGATTAGGTAAGATTGTTCTTTTTGGGTTTAAGGGTCAAAGACAGTTTGCCAGACATCCTGCAAACAAAGAATTAAAGCCATAGTACACAGTGAAGATGGTTAGGCATGATGGAGCAAGCATCATGATATGGGGATGTTTTCTCTCTATTGTGTTGGTCTGATTTACCACATGCCAGGGATCATGGATCAGTTTGAGTACATCAGGATACTGGAAGAAGTCATTTTGCCCTAATTTCTATAAAATATTATAAAATTGACTTATTGTTCCCAAATGTCTTGCTTTGAAATAAAATGTGCAGTGTGCAGTGTCCCCAATGCATTTTGCTCATGAAAGTACAATTTATTTGAAGAATTTTGACATTTACTCACTTTTGTAAAGGCACTGCTATTTTTCTGAGCACAACTGTATGTTTAAATTGAAATCCTCAAAAAAGGTTTGCATGTTAGTTCGACAACCAATGTGATGCATCCTACTTACACCCAAGACCACAGTATGGTCCAACTGGCAACATTTGAGATATAACACATTAAAATGTATTACTCTAACCAAGGATCAAATGAATACCGTACTCGTCAAGGTTTGCTGTTTTATTTAATTTAATTTAATTTAATTATTAAACTGAAAAATCATGAACCGCAAGGAAAACACAGTCACCTAGTTCAGTGCATGACCATTTGGCTTTATTAGAAGATACATGGGACAGACTTAGGGAATGACTGGACTTAAATAGTTTCACAGAATAACTACAACGTTGTACTTCTGTAGAAAAGCCTTGTGCCTGTGCATGTTACAGACGTGTTGTAGATGGTTAGTCTACACACGCTTCTCGTCATTGACAACTAATATTACTGTGAGAGAGTAAAACTACTGTAGTGAAAGTGTTGTGATTTCACTGCACATGCAAGAGAGTGTCGACACTGCATTACTTTGCTAATCTGTTTGTACTGTTTCTGTCCATAGTGCACCACTGGCATCGGTGGCGATAAAGTCTGCTACAGCTAAGGCTAGTTAGTGGAGCGACTGGCTGCTACATCTAAGTCAGGTACATCTCACCATGCAGACATTTATCAATAAAGTTAATAACGCTAACCTTACTGACATGAAAGCAGGTTTCAGTGCAGCTTTCACAGGAATAGAAAAAAAAAGTAGAAGAGACAAAAGAGCAGAGAAACTACATCAATATGTTTTGGCACATTCCTCCAAGAAGAAATATATTCGCTTCCGAGAATCAAGTCTTGCGAGGGCCAAAATAAGAAGGTTTAAAAGGGAGGACACCGATGTGATGATGAGAGACGTGATATTTTCAAATTCGGGGATAAAAATAAATCTAAGAGCAAATGTGAGGTTTGGTGGAGATGTGGATACATGCTTCTGCCTTTAAAAAAAAACTGTTTCACTGGAATGAACTCGGGAACACAGGACGCAATAACAGAAGTTAAAACAAAGATGGTAAAACCTAATTTTTTTGAGGCATCACACACATCTAAATGCTCATATTCAAGCACCCTTTTTAGAAAAAATGGCACTTTCCTTTTGATTGCTTCTCAAGCACTCGTAACTACGGTTTATTTGTCCATTTCATGTGCCATGTTTTCATGTACCATGAAATGCCAAATAAGGATCTAATAACTTGGCACACGATGGTTAGAAAAAGGCCACTGAAATGCAGTAAAACACAGTGGTATATTCAAGGGGAGAAATTTGGTCATTGGTACAATGCCATTTCCCCCCGTCAAACGGGAGGTAAATATGATCTGTACATTCGTTCACTGTCGAGCCACATACCTGTCTCTCCTGTCAATTCTCTCTCACTCTCTCTGTCCTTGTCACCCTCTCTTTCGTCCACTGTCATTAGACAATCACTCACTCTGCCACTAGCCTGAAGATGGAAATAATTCGTTTTTATTAAAAATTCACAGTATTTTTGTGTATTCCCTTATCACTGCTCCTCTACAACCAAGCTATGCCAGAACTGAATAAAAAAGACGCCATTTTAAAAAATAAACTTCAACGATGCTCATGGCCAAGGTTACATTATTATGGCTTATCAACTCAAATCCCTGGACTCAAGCCTGCTCTACCTACAGTATCATATATACACATGAGTGGGACAAGGGGGTCGGAAGAGTGGGCAGGTATAGTGCAATAAATATACCATACATATCTATATTATATATAACCTGTATATATCACACAGCTCTATGTACACGAGGATGGGGGAGTCGTTTGCTCTGTGTGTGTGTGTGTGTGTGTGTGTGTGTGTGTGTGTGTGTGTGTGTGTGTGTGTGTGTGTGTGTGTGTGTGTGTGTGTGTGTGTGTGTGTGTGTGTGTGTGTGTGTGTGTGTGTGTGTGTGTGTGTGTGTGTGTGTGTGTGTGTGTGTGTGTGTGTGTGTGTGTGTGTGTGTATGTGTATGCGTATGTGTGTGTGTGTTTGTGTGTGGTCAGGATTAGCACTCCCCATGACACGTAAACGTTCTCAGGCGTCAACCAGCACCTTGTGGTGGTGAGTGCAGTGCAGACACCCGTACAGGCCAGCCTGTTAGAAGACCTTGGCTCTCTTGCTGCTGCTCAGTGACCCGTGCTGAAGGGGGGAGCGAGAGAAAGGGAGCAAGGGAGGGAGAAAAATGAGGGAGAAAAACAAAGGAAGAGAGATAGTGTGTTGTTATAGTCGCTATTAGCATTTATTGTGCAAAGTTGTTCCCGTAAAGTATCCATATTTGTCTTAGCCTCCCCTTTCAAATTAAGTTCCCTCCAATACACACAGACACAGTCGTGAGCAAAAACACATGCAAACACACGCTAGTGTGCATACACAGACACACACACTTTCCGTCCTCACCTTGGCCTGCTTGTAGAAGTGAGGGGCCAGCTCCACTAGCCAAGTAGACTCCACTGCCGTCACGTCCCGCATGTAATACTTGGTGGTCTGCACCACCTCGTTAAACACCACCCTTAAACACAAATGAACACACACAAACACATGTACACACAATCATCAGCAGGTTCATGGATCATGGAGATGGGAGTATTGTGATTTACTAGTTCGTTTTGTGCCAAATGAAGGAACTTTTACTTATCCTACAGTGCATGAATGGATTTTTTATGAAATGCAGTTTAGTGTTGATATACTAGATGGCAAGGTCATCCTTTCCAAACTGAATTCTTTTTCAAAGTGGCAGTCACCTAATATGGCAGGCATGCTTGACTAACCACCGCAGATCATGATGAAAACCAAGCAAGGTAAAATCTATTTAAAGTTGTTTATTTTCCTCTGTGCCCTCCCCCGCATTCCACCCCCCACACAACTAGTGCTCACCACTTGGGGGGCTTCTCTCCATACAGTACAGAATTGGGGTGAATATGAAGCTCTCGGTCATCACGCAGCGTCCTGGAGGGCAGGGGAGTGGAGGTGAAAGAGAGAGTTAATTGGTATAGATAATGTCTGGTGAGTTTTAGCATCCAGTGTATTCCTATGAAAAATCCTTTCATTTTTATAAGCATCCCCCAGTCCGTCTTTTTCTTTGGCATTTACCGGTAGGATCCGGAGTGGTGCAGGCGCGCAGCATTGGCAAAAAATCCAGACACAATGCACCTGAGAATCACGTCCGGGTCACCTGAACACACAATCAAAACCAATGAAACATCACACAGCACAAAACAAATGAGTGGATAAAGATTCATATATAGAAGGCAGAAAGAAAGCAAGAAGGAGGGAAGGAAGGAGGGAGGGAGGGAAGCAGACCTTCGCTGGAGGTACGGGGGACCTTGAACTTGTTCATGAGTCTCCTGAGCTGTTCCCGGACCGTGAGAGCTCGCATCAGGCCCTTGTAGTTAAGGAAGTGATCTTGACACCACTGAGAGTTCTTCTGGTGCTGATGATTAAAAAGAAAAGGGACACACACACGCATGCAAACACAAAACTCAGCGCATAGTGTACATGGAGACATGGTTCAATCTAAAGATCTACTATCTGGTGTGTGTTGAGCTTTATGTGTTTTCTTCTCTACTGACAAAGGGTGTGCATATGCATGATCTACTTATGTACTGTAACATGGACATGAGTCTGTGCTCCTCCTGTGGTGGCTAAACCATGGTTTCATCATGTGACCCCCATGGCTTGCCACAACTTGCCATGGCTAGAGGTCAGTCCAGAGACAACACAGATGACTGAGATGATGATGATGATGATGATGATGTTTAAATCAACAAGTTTAAATCTGATGGGATCACAGATGTATGTACTCTCAACAGAACTGCATTTAGATTAAAGACTGGGCTAATTTTCCTGAAAAGAATCTTCGCTAACCAGTTAGAAACTTAGCTGGTAAGTTAATTAGAAAAGTGAATTTAAGCAAGTCTGTCTACATATAATAGCTTGCTCAGGTGTCAGTCGGCGGCGTACCTTGATGAAGGCTTCATAGACGTTGAGCATGGTGAGATGGTCACCTTCTGCCACTGCAAACTTCCTGTGCTCCCTGGCCTGGGACAGACGAGCAGGGAGAGTGAGACACACAGACACGCACACATGCAACACAGACAACACACGAAACACACATGTACTACACACACGGCTACATACTTCAGGCAAAAAGTACATACAAACAGAAACCACAAAGCCAACACCCCAGCTCTCTCTCTTACACACACAAACACACACACAGCAGCGAACAGATGGGATCAGCAAATGAGGCCTGTGGGAAAGGTAGAGCCAAGCAGTGTTTAGGTGTGAGACAACAGAGAGAGCATGACAGAGGTCACACTCAACAGCTGCCACAGCTGCAGCTGCCACCGAGCCGAACCGAGCAGGACCCCAAACACTAGCAAGACTACAGGGCCTCAGCACACAAGCGCCGCTGACCTGCCTGCCCAGGTAAGCAGCACACAGAAAACAAAATGCTATACACATAAAACATAGCCCAATCAAAACACATACACAGACAGGTACACAAAAAGAAAAAGAGTAGAAAGAAACTGGGTGAGACAAAAAATTGAAGTATTGACTCTCCAAGAACACACAAACACGCATAACATGGAGAACAATCGACTTCTGCGAAAACACACTTTGCAGGTCAGCCGATTCATTATCTGGCTGGCTGACGTCAGTGGGCTATTCAGGCATGTCCGCAGGCAGACCAGGATTACTGGTGCAGTGGTCACGAGGCTGCTTGTGAAGGACACAAACTGAAATGTTTAAGAAGATTCCTGAACTATTCTAGGAAAGTAGCCTTGAATTTTTTTAATTATTTTTTATAGTTGTATAGTTGCTTTTATCAGCAACATGTAAAGGCTTGCATCAGGAACCAGAAATGCACTCAGAGTGCAGACCTCCGCCAAAGAAGCTGTTTGATAGAACATTTGACACCCTATTATTTCAAGTCTATCTGTCTTGTTTTTGTGGAGTTAGAATCTTTTTTTTTTAATCCTGCATCCGGACTTGTTCCTTTTGTCATTTCCAACAACTCTACAAACTTTCATCCAAATCTGTGCATGAATTTTCGAGTTATCCTAACTCGAGTTATCTAACAGACAAAACAAACAGACAAAACAAACAGACAAACCAACGTGACCGAAAACATAACCTCCTTGGCGGAGGTAATAATAATAAAAGAAAACAAGACACAGTAGAGAACTTCAAGCAAGCCTTCAACCAACTGTAGCAGGTCAAATGTACAGCAGCATATACAGTACGTAACTTATCCACCTTACTAACATGGATGCCCAAAATCACTGCTGTATACTTCAATTACCCAACCCTGATGTTTTTTCCCCCTTTAAAAAAGCGAACATCCACATCGAAAACGTTTTATTGACCAAACAGTAACACCACCAAACACATGAATGCACACAAGCAAGTTTAAACTCACTGCGGCCTTCTTCTGGTTGGGGTGCACCACAAAGATGTTCTGGATCTGCATCATGGCGGCGATGGTGACGATCTCCTTGGAGCAGCCGAAGTTGCCGGACTCCAGCAGCATCTTGGCGAACATGGGGCTGAGGGGGAACTCCGCCATGCGGACGCCCATCGGATCCGTAAGACGGCCATACTGGTCCAGACCTGTGCGTGGGAACAGCCATGCCAGTTAACACAGCTCATCAACAGCTGCAATTATCCTTGTGCATGAATCAAATAGGCTTTGGAATCAAATGAAACAAATCAGCGATTGGCCTAACTGCTGTGCTTATGCTGTGGCAATATCAAACGTGCACTACAAAATGGTTTCTTTAGATTTAGTTACTCATTTACAAATGGTTATTGTATGTATGGTCAAGCCATATCAGCAAAATGCAGGAAATTTGACTACACTTTCAAAAAATTACTAGAAATGACATTGTCTAAACTCTAAAGCAGGGATTCTTAACCTTTTTGATGTTGAGGCCCATTTTTTCCAGTGCGCAGTGTCCCGGGGCCCATACTCATGTATATATCATTATATTAGGCGATATTATATTATATTATATTATGATATTATAATATAATATAGGCTAATATATTGTGATATAAAATATAAATAAATAAATAGGCTGTTAATGAAGTATTTTTTCCACAAGGGATAGCCCTATATTAATTAATGTTAATCTCATATAATATCATTCATTAAATCCACTCAGAGTTTAGCAAGCCATAGTCATTCACACATATGAATGCCTCTCTGACAGCTTAAAGTATGCGTGAAAGCTCTTGACATGCGCTTTGTAATGAATCTGCTGATCTTAAACTCAAGACACAAGTGGAAATGTGACGCGGGAAGAATAGAAATTCGACAGCCGGACGGAAAACTTTCCCAGTAGCACAATTAGGCCCAAACAAAATTCGTGAAAGGACTGCTTTGTTGGAGACACTTGGACAAGTATAAGGGATAAAGATTCAGTAACTAGAATTATTTTGAGTAGCCTAACCGTTGAACACCTATTTCTAACTAACACGTGAGGATAGTAGGACACAGAAGACGTCGCCAAATCAGCTGGGAAGCCAAGTAATTTCGCTTTTTCCAAATAGCCCACTGAAAAGTGTGTTACCGTCTTGTTCCTAATCTCCCTCAAACAAAAAAATGCGGGTTGTGGTCATTGCGCTATGACAGAGTTGCGTTTGAGCTCCTACCTAAACCGTCTCTGGTTTGAGGGAAAAGACGCACACTAGTTTGATAACTAGCGGTCCCCACGGCCCGCGCGGCACACTGGTGCGAAACTGAAAGTTGTCTGCGGCCCTAGAGGGTGTGAGCTCGGCCCAACTTTGGTCCGCGGCCCTATGGTTAAGAATTCCTGGTCTAAAGTACTCCTTTTCATCCCTTGCCTACAACTAAAGATGACCTGATACTAGAACTGAGGGACATACCGGCCCGTTGCTCCAGTGGTCATAAAAAGCAAATACTGGCAGTATCCATAACAACAGTAATAACATTATTATTAGCAGCAGTAAAAGTGGCATCATCTATTTACTCACCACCAAGGGCATAGAGCAGCTCCAGGGCCTGGACCATGGACTGGGCAGGAGGGGGCTGATGATGGTGGTAGAAGAGACACAGGCCAGAAGACAAAATACATTAGTCATCTTACGTACCACACCACAACCACAAGCCCACAAAAACAGACGACACAGGAAACGCAGACAGTGGAGAGATGTGAAACACATTTGAGTTGATTTCAAGCTGCTCAGAGCAAGGTGTCAGGAAGATTAGAAGTGCACTGCCAAACTGAACGAAATCATAATGGAAACTTTCTTTTGACGCCCTGCTGCAACACAAGCAGCTGTCATTTTCTCACAACGTCCAACTACGTGACGCAAATCAGGAAACCCCCTGGGGAGCCGTGCAGACGCTAGCAAAGACAGACGGTGCCCGTCAGTGAATGTGTATACTATAAGGAGGTATGCTGCCCGACAAAGGCCAAGTGGAGTAACTACATCTATTGCCACTAAGAAAAAGGATTTCAAAATATTGCCATTGGGTTAGATATTATAATTGCCACCAATTTGACATATGAATATCTCTGTACGGACAGACAGCAGGTGTTGAAAGAACTAAAATGCTGCAGATTCCTGGAAAGCACAGATCAGTGGCGATGAACGCGGCAAACGATTCAAACTGAAGCATTCAATTAGGGAGAGCAACCAACTTTTAACGCTTTGATGCTCTCTGCGCTAGAAACGCTTTTGCAGCTTTTGATGCTACTGCCGCTTGCTCTTCCATACAAAGTAAGTTACTTCTGACGCTTTCCACGCCTTCAGTGCCCGCTGTCTATCAGTACAGTAAAATGGGACACATATGGGATAGAGGGCTTTGTCACAAGGTAAAGGAGTCTTCATGAAGACCTTTTTCAATCTAAATTCAATTTTGATAAAATATGAAGCTATCTGCACTTTGCCTTTGTATGTCAGTATGGAGGTTGGATTAGGTACCGAGAGGAAGCTGAAGCGCAGCACGTTGTCGATGCCCAGGGCCTTCAGCTGCAGGATGACAGGCGCCAGGTTGGTACGCTGCATCTCTGGGACGGTGGCGGGAGGCAGCTTCTCGTAGTCCTCCTCTGCATCACAGACAAATAAACAAAGATGAAGAAACAGACAGACAGACAGACAGACAGATATAAAGATGCATAACACAGATAATTCAGAGACAAGACAAGACACACAAACATACACATTGCACACAGAGAAGAAACAAATAAAGACAAATGCATGTACACAGACAGACCAAAAAACACATGCACACATATGGACACAAAGATGAGACAGAGATGCACTCACATATGCAGTACAGGTGAATTTTACAGTACCACGGGCAAAATCCAAACGACGACTGGCAAACTCTGCTAGTATTTGCACAAGCATCTTCAATACATCATGGTAAAGGCTGAAGCCATTTCAGCAATACCAATAATTTATGCTTTCTGTATTCAACATGGATAATTAGGCCTTACCTGTGTAAAGACGGAAACACTTCCCTGGGCGATTGCGTCCCCCTCGCCCTGCTCTCTGGGCAGCGGAGGCCTTGGAGATGGGGGTGACCACCAGCGACTCGATGACGGTCTGGGGATTGTACACTCTCAACTTCACAAACGCACAGTCGATGACAAACACTATGCCATTGATGGTGATGGAGGTCTCAGCGATGTTGGTGGCAACCACCACCTGAAGATATGGAAACATAAAGGATTGACCATGAAAACCAGGCTGTGAAATTGATCAGAAGATTTATTGTTGTGTTTTTTCCCCTTCTGTCGATCTAATAAAAACCCTTTGTTGATCTAATGTTTTCCTTTAAAAAAATACCTATGAATACACTTAAAGATAGATTGAAAAGCACAACATTGAAAGTTGCATGTTAGCCAAGTGCATGTGTTCCTGTCATTTCACCTTGCGTACAGAAGGGGGCATCCTTTCAAAGACTTTCATCTGCTCCACGTAGGGGAGCCCGGCGTACATGGGCAGCACGCGTAGGTGCTTCTTCATGCCGTAACGGGAAAGCGTCCGGGCCTGCTCCTGCAACATGGACACCACCTTCTCCACTTCCTCCTGCACAGGAAGAGATTACCTCATCGTGTGAGGAAATGGCTTATGAGAACATGTAATTAGCACGGGGCAGGAAAATAACAACCTTCTGAATCTGATCTCCACAGGATGACATCTGATTGGCCACAGTAGGAAATAACAGCCTTTTGATTGCCTACATTAGCAGGGTGTCAGTCCTGAATGGAGTGGTAACATCCAATGCATCAAACAAATGAAGAAAACAAAGCATTCACTTCTCTGTTTTTTACTACATCAAAACTCTTGATATCAAAAGACAAAATGTTTAATATTCAAATATAAAAGATCTTTTTATCACCAAGCTGGAAAGGCTCACTGCAGTGCTTTGGCTCGTCTCTGTCAGCGCTTTCCAGTGCATCATTATCTCCTCCAGCATCTGAGTGCTGACAGCGCTAACTGACCTCACCTGTCCCGTGAGGAACGCCAGCACATCTCCATCGTCCTCAGTCTCGTGAATCTTCAGCACCGTCTCCACCGTTGCCTTGACATAATCAGGGACAGGACTGGGGATGGAAAAAAAGATTTAAAAAAATAAGGACATGCAGAAATAAAAGCAGAGGTATGGCGAGGCGACAGGCAGAGAGTGACAAGAAAATCATATATTCCTCCCTAAAAATCATACAGGAACTAGAAATGCATTAGAGTGCAGACCTCTGACAAGGAAGCTGTTTGATGGAACATGCGACTATGTTACAACCTTTTTTCCCCCTAGCCTTTCTGCTATCTTTTTGTGGAGTTAGAAACTGGAATGTCAAACTTTGCCCTATCCCAATGGAGAAGAATTTTAAAAATCCACATCGTGATCCAGATCACCACCAACTTTTAGTCAGTTGTTCCTTTTGTCATTTCCAACAACTACACAAAATTTCATCAAAATCTGTTTGCAACTTTTTGAGTTATCCTGCTGACAGACAGACAGACAAACAGACACAGACAAACCAACGCGACTGAAAGCATAATCTCCTTGGCGGAGGTAATAAAAGGGAAAGGAAAGTCATGCACTCCTTGACTGACATAATCAGGGACAGCACAGAGGTCATAGATAAGATTTTAAAAAAATTAGGAAAGACAGAAATACAGGTAAGAGTTAGGGTAAGGCACAAACTGACAAAAAAATCATACACGTCTCTTAAACCAGGAATTGGCAATCATAATGCGCAGCTGTGCCAAAAAATAACAGCACAATCATGTTAAATTCTATTGCTACTGAGATGTTAAATTGAAACATTAATCATAATGGATCTATTGACACTACAGTATAAAATGCAAGTGCAGTATTGATGAGCCAACTGGAGTAAGTGCCAGTGTACAAGCCAGTGCTGTAAAACTGGACGATATTTGTGGATGTGTAGCACTCAAAAAGGTCTGGAGCCTCTCTTACCTTACAGTATAGAATACATCCACAGGGAAGGTTCGGCCCTCCACTGTGAGAATACCACAGGTGTCTTTGCTAGGATCTCCAGACTCATTCAGGTTGAAGAACTCCTGAAATTTCTATTGATGAAATAAAATAAATAAAATGCATTAATAATCTCTTTGAAAACAGTATCCATTCCCTCAATAAAATGCTTTGCCAATTCCTTTACTGCCCCTCCCCACACCCCCTGAAAAGGGTTATGTAATAACACTGCACTTGACAAAATTATGAATATTCACTTAACTAACACATTTTGTAATGATATGATACATACTGCAGGCACAAAATGTATTCATGCCCAACACATCCCAACATCCTCTGATTTATTACTGCATTGTGTGTCACCACATGTGGTGATGTTATTACAACATTAATACTAATTACTATTACTACTTTGTCCCACACAATTAAGTAGAACACTTTGAGCAAAACACCTTGGCATCGAGAGTGGCGGATGCAATGATGAGGCGAAGGTCCCTTCTCTTCCTCTGGATCTAGAGAAAAGAAAGGAGACAGAGAAAATGTTCATGGACATCTCCCAGCTCATATCCATTTACTCACTGTAATGAAACGTAATCTGGTTATTTCAATACAAGTACAAAGTCACCTTTTTCAAGAGGCCGATAGCGATGTCTGTGTACAGTGTTCTTTCGTGAGCTTCATCCAACATAAGGACACTAAGAGAGGAAATAAAACAGTTCAGACACAAACAGGGAATAGCAAAAACGCAAGGCCTACAAACCAAGTCATCAGCATTGAGCATCTAATGCCATTCATCTACATCAATGTGTGCACGTGGATCTATCATTCAAGGGAATCAAAACGAGATTGGGCGTTGGATTGGAAAGGCTGTACAACTCTCACCTGTATTTCTTTAGAAGAGGATCAGCCATCATCTCCCTTACCAACATTCCATCTGTGAGAAACTGAGAGAGAGAGAGAGAGAGAGAGAGAGAGAGAGAGAGAGAGAGAGAGAGAGAGAGAGAGAGAGAGAGAGAGAGAGAGAGAGAACTGCCAGTGACCCCCAGTGGACTATTTCTTCATCTACAATGAAATGCCTCAGGGATGGTGTAAATTACATTTGCAGCTCCAATTACTTCTATGAGTGCAAACTTCAATCATCATTTTCCACTCCCAAGTGTGCAGAGTAAATGAATGCTCCAGGGATGTCAGGGCATGGAGTGTTCATCCCTCTGAGGAAACATGGTAATGGCAACAAAGTAAATAGTACCTACCTTTATCCGGGTGGCATGGGGATCAGAGCAGTCGTCAAACCTGATGGTGTAACCGACCTCGTGCCCAAGCAAAGCCCCACGCTCCTCTGCCACACGGTTGGCCACCTGGATGTGTAAACACATTACATGACAACGGATAATGTCCGATACTTAGGAAGAACTGTAAATGTTCATGGCTGTTGCGAATACAGGTGTACACTTACAGATGTAGCTGCCACTCTCCGAGGCTGAGTCACTCCTACCACCTTCCCTTCTGCAGCCCAACCTGCCTCTAAGAGGTACTGAGAAAGAAGACATTTCTGAAATCTTCATGTAATTGTTGGAAGATTTCATGGACGTTCCATCCATGATTTGCTGATGAAGGCAAAAACCAAGGACAGTGAGCAAGCACTTACCTGAGGTATTTGTGTGCTTTTCCCACATCCTGTCTCTCCGACAATGATCACTGTCTGGTAACTCTCCACTAGATAGAGAATATTGTTTCTGTGCTGAAGAAAAAAAAAGATGTGGGGAAAAACATGACATAGGTATTCCAGTGTTCATTATGAATAATATTAGAATATAGTTTCCAGTTAGCGGTTTTATGGCAGATTGGGATTATAAAGACGGTGCTACTGTTTCAGTCAAAAGTAGTGGTTAATGAAATAGTGAAAGCAAACAAGATACCTTAAAAACGGGGAGTTTCTGTCGCTGCTTCTCTATGGAAAGCGCAGTGTGCGGATTGTAAATAACTGGAGAGCCTGTCGTCTCGCTCTGCAGCTCGCGCTCCTCCGACACACCTGGAGCATCGGCTCCTGTTATGTAGCATGACCAGAAAAAAGACAATTATGGCAGACGGGGATTCGAGGACCACTCCAATGCATACGACTACCGTGTCATTGAATAACAAACCAATTTGACAGATTAGCTTGGCTAGCTCAACTTGAGGAGACGCAGCTAACTCGGGGTAAACAAGTTCAGATTTGTTATGATGTCGGGACATGATAAAGACAGTGAAACCTCAGCAAAAAGACTCAAACGTTGACTGTGTTGGGTAGGTTTGGCGACAGAATCTCCGCTCAAATAAGTTCACGCTGCTGAAATTGCGCAGACCTAGCGCGAGCGACAGTCAGTGCCAACACCACTGCAGAGGTGCCAGAAGACGAAAACACTTTTCTAGGTAATGCCGCACCACGCATCCCAAACTGTTGCTTCCACAACAATGTAGTGGTTAAGTTGTGTGTTTCAGAACATACATACTGACAAAACAATGTACAAATTTAATATTGCAGGCGTATTTTCATCTTACCCGGTTTCCAGAATTTCATCGTGGACTGGGGCGCCGCCATCTTGAAAATGACGTCACATCTTCAAAACTTTCTCATAACCTACCAGTGCCCTGATTCATCTCTCTACACATAAAATAGTCTGAATTACCACGAGCATTTTCCCCACAACGAATTCACCTTTTATTGCCAACATTTTTGGAGTGCAATAGAATTTTCATGGGCACTCCAGTAGGCCTATAACATCTTCAAAATACTTAGTTGGCCTACTATGATGTTGGTTATGCCTGCAGTGCACATATTGACTCCACATTTCTTTCAAGTAATTTGAACTTGATGTGTGCGTTCAATTTCCTTTTAAGTAGAGAGCCAACTATCTCATCCATTATTGTTTCCAACAGTACAAAAAAACCACCACCAACAAAAAAAAACATGCCTAGTAGGTATGTCTTCTGTTTTTCACTGGACTAGATTGTTGTTGTAATAACATCACGTCTTCTCTCTTATTTCAGGATTTTCTACACGTATTCCACAGAATGAAAATGTACTCAAGACAGTCCTCAGGCTGAGCAACTGGACTTAATGGACCTGTGTGTGTAGGAATTTTTAAGATAACAAGTTACAGTTGACCATCAGAGGACATTGTTAGACTTGGCCTTCTCTCCTTTGTCGACCATGTGCTCAGACTACAGTAATTGTAGGGTGGAGATTGAATTTGCTGGTGACAGATGCTGATTATACTGTAGGCTACCTCCAGATTGAGCAACTGAACCACCATTACACAGCAACAGTACTTAATCTTTTATAAAATGTGGGACAGACAACGTCCATGTTTAATGCAATTCCCAAAAGATTTCCATCAGAAAATACAGTCTTTCAAAAGCCATGTTTTACAGCCATGTGTACCAGGTACAGCAAATATATCTGCTTGCAGTTAATACACTATAAAATACTGGGACGTACGTTACATCAAACTAGACATTAACAGAAAAAGAACATACAAATAAATCAGTTTAATACATTGAGGATATGATCAAATGCATATTGTACAGATTTTATACAGTTTTTAAAGAAAAAAAACTCATATCTGGTAAGACTATGGTTTGGAAGCTAATCGTGAGAACAATAGATTTTAAATTAAGTTATGATCTCCAGCTAAACACAACATCATTCACTGAAAAAAAAATCATGGCAGTGCACAGGACAGTTTTATCTTAACACTCAGACACAATGACCGAGGACTTCTAAAATGGCCATTTCACTGAAGTTAACCATAATGCACATCTCTCTTGAGGATCCTATGTGCTCCAGGTGCATCATCCCCACCTTCCATCTGGAAGTTCTGCATATTCTTTACATTGAAGAAAATGTCTCTCGTCTTGCTTTACCATACATCGTTGGTTAATCCCCAGTTCTTCACTTCTTCACTCATAATGTAATGCTGTGTAAAAGATAATCCATACCACCTGGAACAAAACAATCATTTGGGGATTAATTAATGAACCATGCACATGTTTATTTAGTTATTGGCTATATTAAAGACAGCTCTGGACTAATGATTGGGGAGTTGATTTTGGGACGGTGGCTGTTTCAAATCCCATCCAGACAAGACATAAATGGCTAAGTGCCCTTCAGCAGTGCCCTAATCTGACCAATACCCTATACCTAGAAGTAAGACACTGTGGATAAATGTGTCAGTTAGATTTAATGCCATTTATTTTGAAAGAACATACTTCACTGGTTGCACAGGCAACAGTCATGTTCTTGTAATAACATAACCAACACAATCTACCCATGGAATCTACTCAGTGGAAGCTCAACCATTTTCACTTCTTGGGGTGAATAACGTCTATTGTAAAAAAGATCCATATTTTCAAACAGGCATTGACCATTTTAGAAGTGTACATTGTTATGCTGTTTAGGCACCTCTATATATGATCTAAGCACACTTATGGTGCTGGAGGGCAACCATAACAATTCAGCCAAAATTGAACGATTTTTTCAGCTTTCAAATCGGAGTTATTTCCGCCTACAGCTTACTCAGCCAATTACGTGCCACGTTACTGACTGACTTACAGTTGACCAGAAAGCTATATGGTAGACGGGCATTGGATGCATGGAGGTGCCCAACCACAGACCAGTAAAGGTCTGTGTGCCCAACACTTAACTTGCGCACTCACCAATCATAAGTGGGGTCGGAAATGAGAATTTGTGAAAATGGCGAACAAGGAAGTGTCTTGTTAATCGATGAAGCTAACCAGCCAAATCCTGCCCCCCTGGATAGGACAGTGAAGATGTGACAGGAGGCGAGTGGGGAGAGAGAGACAGGGGTCGGCAAATGAACTCGGGCCAGAATTGAACCTGTGACACTGTCACCGGTGTAGCAGTCAAGTGTCCAGCTGGTTTAGCCACGGCTGGGCCCAATTTAATACCATTGTTAGACCTCCGATGGGAAAAATGAAGATCACCACGCGGGGTGGGTGTGCGCATGTTACGGATTGCAATTGCTATTACATTGCTACAATGTAATGTAATACATATAATAAAAATATTATATGACTATTGTGATAGTACAGCCCATGTGCAAACACATAGTGTAAGCAGAGTAGCAAGGAAAAACTGATTTGGAAACCTATGGAGACCAAGTATGCAGAATTGCATACAGGAATTAAGTTCATTGAGGACCTAATGTTTGTCTCCCAGCTATATACAGGTTTTAATGGCCTATGAAATAAAACTGAACATGAATGCAACAACGGAATGCAGGATACACAGAATTTCTGGTTCCAAATGGAAGATTGTCAGTATTCAATGTTAAACAAGCTCTAGAATATTCTGTTAACATGTGTGGAACAGTGTTCTGCAACAGTTTTTCCATGACTCGTGAAAACAGAATACTGACACCATTCTGTTTAAAATCAGAATATTCCTCAACATGTAACTGCGCTCAAAGACACCTGGGGTCAGTGCACTTGAGTTGCTCTTACTTTATATCTGAAAGAAAATGTTCACCATACAGTTCACCATGTAGGGAGCTCAACTAAGTGAATATCAAAAACATGGTTTATGAAAACATTGAAAGGCATCATGGATGGCTAGAAACAAGGCAGCAACCTTGCTCTCTAAATCTTCAGCCAGAGACAATAGAAAACAAGTGGACTTGCGGTAGAAAGAAGGTTGTGCCTTATATACAAAGACAGTGTATACAGAGGACAAACACAGAGACAGACAGACAGAGACAGAGAGACAGGCATGCCGAAACAGACAGACAGACAGACAGACAGAGTTCATGGCAATGGCTCACCAGGAATAATGCAAATGACGTCATGAATCCTTCTTTGGTGAGCTCCCATGTCCCCCCATACTCCTCCTCGTCTACCTGCTGGAAACTGCTGAAGTACAGGTACAGCACACCTGCATTGATGACGCAGAATCTGAAGAAGCAGTGGGGAAGCAAGACAAGGTCAGATCTCTGAGACAGTAAGGGCAGACAGTATGACTATTCTCTCCTTTTATCTACAGCATTTTACCCTTTATGACAGAAAGCACAACAAAACTTGCCACTGCCTAATTTGAAAATATTAGGTTATAATAACAAATAGTGAGCAGGAACATTTAGAAAGAAGGCATCCATGGGCATCTTCACACTTCAGCAAAAACAGATTGAACCAATATATGGCTTATGTTTAGTGCCACGGTGAAGTGCATCAGCAGTGATTAAAAGTTCTGTTACAACTGGCTTATTAGCATAGAACGCCATGATCAGATCTATCTACTACTGCTGTCACACTTCACAGTCACCTACCTAGGCATAGGTCAAGGTATGTGGCTTATTAATGATTAAAACATTAGTCAGACATTAGTTACACAGAGAATGGAGCCAGAGGGTGTTCCATATCCGCAGGTGCTTTGATAAACACAGGCAAAATACAGGAATACCTGTGGTCACGATATTATGAACATAAAATGGATGCACCCCCTAGCCTATATTTTTGCTCAGACCTGTGTGTGGTGGGTTAATACCGGTATGAAAAGAAAAAATGCTTACATGGCTATTCCTAGAAATCCCTTCAGTGGTGCAACGCCCCATATTACTCCAAGGATCACTGCAATGATTTGCCTAAACCAGTAGATCACGTCCAGGAACTCATCCTGTAAAGCAGAACACTGTTAGTTCATTGTCGATGGCTTGGAAAGATCATTGAACAAAACGCATTCGCATTCCTATACACATTCTTCCAACACAATACAGGTAAAATGTAGCACAATAGTCTCCAACCTAACGATCCATTTCACAAAGCCAAGCACTTGTATATCTGCACGACCTTAGAGGGTTCATTGATACACAATTACCTCTTAACACAACTTAAAAATACCAACTTCTAGCTGTAGATATTGACACAACATGAGCACCGGACTGATCACAAATACATGAATAGGATTCTGCCAGCATTAGGAGTCGCCAAGTAAGGAGAGCCCCCCCAACTTTAGAGCCTTGCGTTAATCCACGACCCCCACGTCAGACGTTCTGTGATGATCCATCTGACAGCAAGAGTAGCAGCTATGCTAGTTAGCAGGCTAATTAGGAAACTGACGGACCTAACACAAACACACGTATACAGAGGAAAGAGTGCTGCAAATAACCTTCACATGATATTCAAATGTTAATATAGCATCTGAATTGCAAAGCATACCTTCTCTTCCCACACAGCTTTACTACTCAAGGCTTTGCTCCATGTGGACAGCTTGACTCCACCGTTGGCGAGTTGAACTTCTTCTTTCTTTTTTGAGCTGTTCGTCATTCTCTGGAACTGTTGTTAGGTATAGCTGAATTCGTGAACAGAGCAACACACTTTTTAAGCTGTGCAGGATATGTCCGAGTGCTGTGAGAGACGATAATAGAGACAAAATGCACTGCTGACTCCTCAAATTGGTGTCGAAGCGCCCCAAAGCCGCACCGATCAGGCATGCGCAGTACAACATTGACCCTGGGGCCCGAGCCAATGAAAAAATGCGACGTTCACGCACGCTTCACGCTGTAGTGGCCTTGTGAGTCTCTAAAAAATAAACAGCGTCATCTGCAGTTGGAAGCTTGTCATTGAATGGATGAACAAATTAATCAATGAATGAATGAGTGACTATTTGAATGAATGAATGAATGAATGAATGAATGAATGAATAGTGTTTACGAATAGTGTGTTCCATTATTATATCTAGGCTAATAAGAGGGCATTTACAAACGCTTCACAAAACCATATTCATGTTGAGTGCCCGAGTTGAGTGTTCAGTTGATTATGCAAACATAATTCCAATACTGTATTGCTTTTCAAGGTTTATTCACATCTTGAGGGCATATTGTAGCAAGTAACAAAATGCACTAACTGGCTATTATATGATACAGAAAAGTGTTTCAACTGCACTTGGACTAAATGACGTTGTGATCCTATTGATGCCGTGTATTTGATCAATAGGGCCTACCATAATAGCATGCACACCTGTAATAGTAAGCACGTCATATAGGCGAATTATACTATTAATAATGCAGTCATAAAGTTTTAATAACTGCCCCAAAAGCAAAAGACTCACGATGGACAGTGTGCCTATCGATGACTGCACATCACCTCCAAATGCACAATTTATGGTGCCACTTGGGTTGGGAGAATACCTGCAGTGCACTGGACAGAACAAAGGGGATGACTGTGTTCCCATAACTAACTTCACCCCTCGAGTCCGTCCATGAGCTCATGCCGACCAGAGGTTTGGTAGCCAGTGACGCTCTGGATCACGTGTCCCAAGCCTGGGTACGTACGTCGTAGTTTCTTTCCCCTTCTCTTCTTAGCGAGATCGATTCGTAATAAACAAGAACGAGGGGTCCATTGTCGCTCCCCTGCCCTGGTGGCCAATATCACTGTTACAGCGCGAGCACCCAAGAAGAGAAGTTCTACTTCACTTCAGTGGGCATCAAAGGCTACCTAAATCCCAAATTAATTATTTATTTACTTATTTGACTGGCGAGCTTGCTGTTTGTGTTTGATTCCTCCTGCCACATCTGCTGGATCAAGTGCAAGGTAAGTTAGATCTGTGTGTTAACATCCGAAACACTATCTGTGTTGCTACTGGCACTAACTTATAACCGCAAGCTAGCTAACGTTACCTTTCACACTGTGCTACGCAGGGCCAATTTAGCTAGTTGACTACATGAAGTCGCTTGTGTAAAATGGCGACAGTAGGTGGGGGGCGCCGAGTCTAGTTTTGGGGTATAGTATTTTTTCAGTCGTTTCGATGAGGTTGGTTAACTGTTTTGTATGGTCCTCCATGGAAGCCCTGCCTCAGAGACCGAAACTTCTGCAGATGGGCACCACGCGCATGTTTCGCTCCGAGCAATAATATCAGGGTTTCCGATGTTGGTTTCAACGGGATGTTAACCCCTAACCACACAAAAATCTCCACGAATTTAATGTACCCACACAGTCTTTCAGCAACCCGACAGATACACGAGGTTGCCACAACTTCTTTTTGGATATGTACCACAATGATTTGATTGATGACTGCTCCTAAATTGCGCTCTGATGTTTTTTTTTTTTTTTTTTTTTTTGCAGAATGTGGATAGCAGAAATTATTTTGAATCGGTGCATTAAGTCAAATTCCTGACTACATTTCATTATACGATGGAATTAAGATGTATTACCTAATATCAACCCGTGCAATGCTTGCTATTTGTTTCCACAGTCAGTGTTAACTATAGGCTATTGTAGCATATCGTTTCCGTCAGCTGTAAACATAATAATGTTTACTGTCGGGACTTCAGCAATATGTGTGGTTTGACTTTTGCCTGTGATGTTTCTCGCTAAACTTTTAACTGCGAGACAAGGCTGCTTTGAGAGAGACCACTGTTATGCCCCGCAAGAGGCTCATATTAATCTCTGTTATGACATCGCCTGCCACACCCCCTGTATGAACATACATTAAAACAAGGCAGACATATGCAGCGTCGCACCTCCTCGTTCCTATTCCATTGCTCTTGCCTTTGATGTAATACACATATGATGGTCTATTAATCCACATAGTAATTGTTTTGAAATGGAACGTGCATAATTGTGGTGGACCCAGTAATCACACTGGGCTTGCAGAGATTATTTTTTCCAGGGTCAGGTCAGGTTGTAGCAGTTTAGACAAATCAGCTATGCCTGTGGTGATGGACAGGTCTGTTCTCTCTGAGAGAGATGAAATATATGCAAATTTTCTATTGCACAGGCAATAGCTGGTGTGGTTGAATGATATTCGCAAGCCCAACCAAAGCAGAGTCAGCACATGGCACTTCGCACTGCAATGCAATGGCGGCATACAAGTTTTTCTGTTTACAAAGGTTTTGTGTTTGTCTCTGCTGATGTGACCTCATATGAAATGTATCTGAAGTGCATGATCTGCTCTAGTCTGTTTGGATTGAATCGGATCGAGTAATTCAATTTAGGGGCCCTTGGTGCCTTGGTTGCCAGATAGTTTCAGAGGGGCCACTAGAGCGTCACTACGTACACCACAGTGGAGCGGGGCCCTCCAGTCCTTGCTCAGGTAACGGCCATTTCAGAGCTGTGGCCGCCCGCCCCACCTATGCAGGGAGAGAGCGAGCCAAGGCCCGTGAGGAGAAGAAGGGTCTGGGTTGGTTGATGGCGGAGTGCGCCAGCGGACAGGAGAGGAGAGGCAGGGAGACGGAGAAGAGAGATTGCGCTCCCTTGTCATGCTTTCGGCCCCACTCGCCTACCCGCGCTTGCCCGCCCGGCCGCCTGCCTGCCTGCCTGCCTGCCTGCCTGCTACCTCACTCACTCAGTCGTGCATCCTGAGCTAGCGGTTTTTGGTCAGCAGTCTGAGCGGAGCTGAGCTGGCGTTGCAGCAGTGTCTCGCTCGCCTGGATAAGAGGCTGTGATGTCAGCCATTTTAGGTTGGACAGCGGAGCGCATGGTGGTGTGCCGCCATTTTTTTCCCCTGCCCCCCCCCCACACACCACCTCCTCCTCCTCCTCCTCCACCACCTCCTCCTCCTCCTCCACTACTATTCCCCCTTCCAGCACCTCTCTCTCCCCCCCATCCTCTCCCTTTTTTAACAACTGAGCCTTTACGCCTGAGGTGGCCGTAGATGGGTTCAGGCGTTCCCTCTCTCTACCCTTACCTCTGGAAAAGAAAAGACATACCTGGTTTTACAAAGAAAAGCCATTTACCTGGTTTTGCAAACTGGACATAGGCCCCAACTGGGTCTCTGTGTATAAATGTTGTTTATCTCAGAGTTTACCATCCTTCGCACCCTTCGACTCATCACCATGACTGTGCAAGGCCTGGTTTTTAAGAAGGACATTCTTAGTGTGTGAGTGTGTGTAAAGCTGTATTGGGGGGTGGGTGTCAAATACATGACTGGTATGGTCTCGCCCTGTGGTCGGTGCAGACTAGGAGAGGTTTGAAAGTGTGTGTGTGTGTGCGTGTGTGTATGTGTGCGTGTATGTGTGCGTCAGGGTGGTAGTGGCACAAAGTGTTCCTTCTGGGCCAAGCTTAGTAGAAGGGAATAAACAGGTCCCTGGTCGGAGCAGAGGGAGCGAAGCGGCCCACTATGTCCTCAATGGCACACAAAGAAAGAGAGAGAGAGAGAGGGAGAAAGCGGAAGAAGGGAGGCTTAAAACACAGGGAGGACAGAGAAGGGGAGAGATGGAAACAGAGAGAGAGTGTTGTAAGTGTTGTGGAGCAGCGGCGGCGTACGTCAGATGATAAAGGGTGGAGGACGGTGGCGGGTCGGCCACACCTTCGAGAGACACGGACACCAAACGCTGAAGTGAACGCGGAGCGCTGAAATAGGAGCAGGTCTGGGAGTCGGGAGAGGAGTGGAGGGGAGCCGTCACAAACAGTAGTGTGCGGAATAAACAAGACCGCCACAGCCAGCCTGCAAGCAAGCCTCTCTCTCTGTGTGCATGTATGTGTTTTTGTGTGTGCCTGTGGGGTGACCACTATGTGAGTGCTTGTGTGTGTGATAGGGTGTATGTATGTACTTGTATGTGAGAGGGAGAGGGGGTGTGAGGGAGCAGGCAGACAGGCAGAGCTGTTGGGAGCCAGTGGGAGGGGAGGAGGTGCTGGTGGATGTTGGGGGGGTGGTGGTGGTGGGGGGGGGGGGTAGGACGGCTGGTTGCCATGGGGATAGTAACACACCAGTGGCGCTGCCGACCTGTCTCCCAGCAGACCGAGCCGAACTTGTTGAGAGAGGGAAATGGAGGGAGAGTGGGGGAGGGGAAGAGAGAGCCATGCATGCAGGCAGTCAGTCGGTCAGGCAGGCGGATTGTTGGAGAAGCTACTAACAGCACCCCCCAAAACCCAACGGATCCAGCAGCTCACCCACCCACCCACATGAATGGACAACACAACCCAACATCAAAGCGCTCCATATCCGTGGGCATACCGTACATGAGGCCTGCCCATCGAATAAAAACATTTTGCTTTTCAAGATGTCCAGGACGCTGGTAAAACGAAAGTTTCGTTTTAAGCGAAAACATCAGAGCGTCGACTCCTCTCAGAGACGTCGACTGCCTCTTTGCCGCCCCGTCACGGCTTGCCCAGCTTCTAAAATTGGCACAGTAACAGCCAGGCTGTAGAAGCCAGGCTGTAGAGCTGTAGAGAGTACAGCTATAGAGGCTGGCTGGTCGGCCCAGTGTTATGATTGAGAGACGCGCAGGACATGTGACATGGCTTATTTATGTGCTCAGAAAGGGGACCAAAACAATCCTGCCCGCCCTCCACTGGACCAGTTCTCCTTTCCCAGAGGCAAGGGACGGGTGGGGGAGTGAGGGACAGACAGACAGAACAGCACCTCACAGGCCTCTGCTCGACTGTCCTATACATGTAGACAACTCTAGATGTTTATGGACTGTCTGTGTGGTTGGACTGTAACGTATCCTCCAACACGGCAAGCCCAAGGCCCAAACACACACACACACACACACACAACCCACCCATATCATGTCTGGCTCAGTGGCCCAAGGGTCAGCAAGCAGCCTGTTTGTTTTTAGCCGTTTGTTTGTCTGTTTTCGTTTGTTTCGTTTGTTCTTGTTTATTTATGTTTCACAGCCCAGCGCACTCTCTAGCATGTGTGTTTGTTTTCGAGAAAGCATGGGGACAGCACTTACTTATGTTAATGATGACTCAGTGGAGTTTGTTATTGGGTTTTTTTTTCTTTCCCGGGTTTGTGACTGCACTGTCGGATGAATTAAGTGACGATGCATGTTCCCGGATATGAGTCATCCAGACGCATCCCACTCAGCTGTGTGGCGTAGGCTGCGGCCCAAGGCTGAGCAATATGTACAAGTTGATTGCTTTCCTTCCAACTTGTTTTTATTGCTTGTTTAGATTAAATCTAACATACAGGGACAACATCAGACTCAAGCTACGCACACAATGGGTTTATTTACGGTCCTTTATAGGTTTTGGAAATGTCTGATGTTCAGAAAGGCGTAGGTCTCCGCGTTGCCCCTTTTGGTGTATTTACGGGTATTTGTAGGTTTTGCGAAATGTCAGAGGTTCAAAATGGCGTAGGCCCCGACGTCGCCCCTTTCGCGGGCCCCATGGTGGCGTAGAGAGTGACCAGCGCAGAAGGCAGCAATACAGGACAGGACGTGGTCAGATTTTGGCTCAAGGTCTGTGCTGGTGGCCATTTCCACACTCGTCTTAACTCGCTGGAGACTGGATACAACCGCACACCGCACACACACACACATGCGCGCACACGCACACTCACAGAATGCAATGCGGCTCGGCTCCCGGGTTGTCCACTGGCTCCAGTGCTCACAAGAGAACATTCCAGAGGCTCCGAAGTACGCCAGAGAAGAGGCGAGGGGGAGGGGGAGGGTGGACTAGGGAGCGAACGACTTTGTGTGATTGTTGTTGGGGGTAGAGGTAGGGAACGCTTGGGAGGTGTCTGCGTGAGTGTGTGGTGTTGGAGAGGGTGGTGGAGTGGGGTATCTGGGCAGAAAATTCTTTGCTGAAACACCTTACTTTCTTCCTCTGTGCTGCGACTGTTAACACCCCCCATTCACACTCACGTACACATGCAAGACACACACTGTGCCCCCCCACACCCCCCTCTCACTCACACACTCTCTCGGCCCAGTCCCTCTGCCCATCCCCCACTCGCCTTCTCGCACGCTTGCTCGCCCTCACCCTTTCACCCTCTCTTTCTTTCTCCCTGTCTCTCACTCTCTCATTTTCCCTCTCTCCCTCCCTCTCTCTTTCTCTGCCTCTGCCTCTCTTTCTCTCTTCTCCCTTAGGGCGCTGGGCTCTAACCCACGTGACCAAGTGGTAAGCCCTGCCCACCCTACAACCCTTTTGTGAAGGTCATGTGACTCCTCAAGTCTTGGCAGGGGCCGTGCCCCCTCATGCAGAACCAAGAACCAGAAGGGGCAGCGAGCAAGTAAAGGCCCAACGGAAGGGCCGATCCGCCGGCTAGAACGACAACTAAGAGCGAGGGCGAGTGTTTCTTTGTTGGGCGAGGGCCACAGGCTGTCTCTGTCTGTCTCGCTAGCAAACGAACAGCTTCCTCGAATCGAATGAACCTCTCCCGCCGCTGAGGCACGGGCAAGACAAAACGA
Source organism: Engraulis encrasicolus (assembly GCF_034702125.1). Classification (NCBI taxonomy): domain Eukaryota; kingdom Metazoa; phylum Chordata; class Actinopteri; order Clupeiformes; family Engraulidae; genus Engraulis; species Engraulis encrasicolus. Next base: position 31,929,810 of record NC_085866.1, on the reverse strand, counting down.
GCAAAACAAACAAGCAGCACAAGAATCCCATGTTCCCGTGCTGCGGAGAGGAGTTAGGTTTTATGCCAGGCGGCGCTCATCAGAAATGCCTTGTGTCGGATGGAAAGAGGATCAGGATCAGGGCTAGCTTGGCAGGCCGTCCGTTGTACGAGCAACAGCACGCAGAGAGCAAAACTCCCAGTAGAGGTTATTGGCACTGCCCCTAGTGCCATCCAAGCCACCATGGGCATTCGGTGAAGCCACCTCGCCTTATTGGTTTGATGTTTGTATCCGAAGTATGACACCCCATTTTCATGTCGATATTTTTTTGTCCCTCTTCCAGTGGCTCAAGAGACAAATTTGTCTCGAGGGTCTCTTGTGTTATGACGCCTTGAGATGAAGTATAGTCTATTGATCAACAGATGGGTCATGATAAACTTACGCCACAACCTGTTGGCCTGTGAAGGCCTCTGTACGGTCAGTGTTTTTTGCCAGACTGTAGTGTAGTGTGCTCTAATGGCTTGTTTTGTCCTAAATACATGTATATGCGGAACACAATCCTTTTGGTGATCCAGAGTTGCTTGATGGTGGGAAAAGCACGAAAAATAAGGCCTCATCTTGGCATGCTGGGAAATGGAATGCACACTCTTGTCTAGTCCGTGCTGGAGAGTAAACGTCGCATCTGTTTTCATAGTCTTGATGCTCACTCCTTTTTAGAGCTGGATGAGTGGACATCAGAGACACCGGCAGCGTTGGCTCTGCACAGTTTACCTGCCTTTAAATGTTACCTGTAAACATGTGCTGATTAAATGTGCCGTGACCGCCCTGTTGGCAGAGCAACCAAACATGTTTGGATGCTACAAACTAGGATTAGAGGGTAAGATGGTGCTGACCTATATTTTTTAGCAGAGCTTGGCAGCTGAGAGGAGAGAAGCGAGAGGAGAGGTGAGGTGTGTGTGTGTATGGGTGTTTGTGTGTGTGTGTGTGTGTGTGTGTGCGTGTGTGTGTGTGTGTGTGTGTGTGTGTGTGTGTGTGTATGGGTGTTTGTGTACATGGGGGAAAGCAGAGTGGTCGTGAGTCTGCCATTACCTGAAGTAATTTGATGCAAAGAGCTTTTCCACTGGCGTTGGATAGTGGAGGCATAAGCTTTTTCGAGGAGTCGGGAGACAATGTTCATTTTAGGTGCCAACTACTTACCTTTTGCACAGGTGTGTGTGTGTGTGTGTGTGTTTTGGGGGGGGGCATGAATGCACATATCTGCATTTGTATGCGTTTGATTCCAATACCCATGTGGCAAGAATGAGTGGAACTGTTGCTCAATACTCAAGGTCAAGTCTGAAGGCGTGTGTGGAGGGGGCTGCACATCAGGAATCTGCTTTGCCCGTGTCATTTCCTGCCCTCTCTGGTGCGGAGAGCATTTTCCAAAAGAATAGGTTATGCAGTGGAAAACTGTGATCTCCAGTGACCACACTGCTTTAATCAGGGACAGCCTCCTCGTCCTGGAGTGGACGGCATGTGCTTTCCAGGTTACAGTGTCTGCGGCCAGGCAGCAGTTGTACTGGAGGGTAGGAGAGGACGCTACAAGAGAGGAGAGCCCTAACAGACTGAGGGAGATGAGGCTAAAAGGGTTGTTTGAAGGGCCCGGCGTCTGAGCAGACATCTACATTGAAGTCAAGTTGTGTGTGTGTGTTTGTGTGTGAATGGGCTAAGTGGGGATTTAGTTGTTAAGTGACACAAATAGATCTCTAGACCACGATTGGCCTTTGCAGACCAAGTTCAATGTGAGTTTATCGCTCTGTTATAGTATATTCAGTGCTTATTCAAATACTCAAAGAAAGTGGGTTCCCCTTTTTGTGGTGAGGACATGATTGCACCACTATAAAACTTTATTTCGGCTATTTTTATTTGTTTGCAGACGTGTATGTTCACTGTTAAGCACAAACAAAAATTGACTTAATAGTGATTCCATGATCCTTGCACGGGTGAGTAGAGTAGAGTAGAGTGCTTTTATTGTCACTATATAAATACAGTGAGATTCTGTTTGGAAGCAACCCACAAATGCCCACAAAATAAAATATATATTAACAGTATAATAAAGAAAATATAAAAGTCCATATGCATCTCACAGTATAGAGAGTCCTGAAGTATTGAGGGGGGACAGGTGACGTATTGAGTTCAGAAGTCTAATGGCAGTAGGATAGGAACTGTCCTTCATTCTCGTAGTGCGGGCACGCAGAGTCCTAAAGCGCCTGCCAGATGGTAGCATGGTGAAGAGCCTGTGACCAGGATGTGTGTGGTCTTTAAGGATGTTTAATGCTCTGTTTGTGCAGCGTGTATGGTGGGACTCCTCAAGTGTGGGTAGTTGGCAACCAATGATTCTTTCTGCTGTTTTCATAATGCGCTGTAAGGTGAGGGTGAGGCATAAATGCAATTTCATTGTGTGCAGTGTTCACTTGTGTGCTGTGGAGTGCTGTGTCACAATGACAATGGGAGTTGGAATTTCCCAATGGGCTTTGACTTCACCTGATTTCCTCACCACAAAAAATAATTTCAGATATACTTTATTATATTTAGAAATAATTAGTATATGTATTATTTACTTTAACTCTACTTTTGTATTGTTCCTTGTTATAATTGAATACTTCAAAATCTTTGCACCCTTGTGGCCTTGCCTCTTTGTTGCACAGCAAACTGCATAATGGCCATAAAAACTGATGAGGCTTGAAATTTGATTTAATCATTACATTGATTGTTTTCGTAGTGATGAAGCTTTTTGTATTATGTTAAATAGTATTCTTATATTCTTGCGTTAAATCTTCATAATTCATCTTACAACATTTTAATCATGTCAAAGGCCCAACTTATTAATACCTTCTGTCCTCTCTCTCCAGGTGTCTTTGCTGATGCCTGACTCACATCCACCAGCAGACCGTGCACCACTGAAGGACTGAGAGGCCTGGAGGACGGGCGGCGAGACAAGTCCCGTCTCTATGGCCCATCCATAACCCCCTGAGCCAACCAGCTGCACGTCTACACGAAACAAGTCGCCCTAGTCTACCCAGCTCATTGGTCCAAGCCATGGCTAGCAAGCGGAAGTCCAGCACCCCCTGCATGATCCCGGTGAAGACCATGCACATGAGGGATGAGGTGGAGCAAGACCTCTCTTGCTCTACCAGGGACCGGGACAGAGACAGCGCCTATCCATCCAGGGAGGGCGTGTACGGTCTCGGGTACCAAGACCTGGGCGAGCCCTCGCCGTCGTCCTCCAGGAACGAATCCCAAGGTGCCTCCTCCCCGAAGGACGGGGGCACCTACACCTGCAGGCCGTGCAACTTCGAGACCCTGGACCTAAACCTCTTCCTGGACCACGTGTACAGCGGCCACCCCGAGTTCCGCTCGGACCCCAGCTTCCACTGCGTGGACTGCGGCGTGACGTCGGCCAAGTTTGAGGGCCTGGCGCTGCACAACGCCCGTGTGCACCCCAGCACCGTCACCACCACACTGCAGCTGCGGAAGAAGGACCGCAAGGTCACCGTGGAGCAGACCCTGGTACCCGGCCCCGGAGACGGCCTCATCTCCAAGGAGTCGGAGATCTCCATCACCAAGACGCCCATCATGAGGATGCTTAAGGGCAAATCGGAGTCCAAGAGGATAGTCATCTCGCACTCCATGGCAGACGACTCCAGACTGGAGGCCATGTCCTCCACCTCCAGCAGCAAGGCCATGGAGAAGAAAGACTCCCCCACTGTAACTGTTACACACGTGCCCACAATCGTTCACAACGGCTCCACGAACAAAGTGACGATACCGTCTGCCATACAGATCGTCAACGGCTCGGGCGCGCTGCCCATCATCAAGACGGCCGTCACACAGGTGGTGTCGGTGGTCCAGAACCGTGGTCTCAACCAGCATCAGCATTCGTCTCCCACCTCCATCTCCCCTTCGTCAGTGTCCGCCACCTCCTCCTCTGGCAGCTCCAAGAACCTGCCCAAGGTCATGATCCCGCTGAGCAGCATTCCCACGTACAACGCCTCCATGGACAGCAGCAGCTTCCTGAAGACCTCCTTCAGCAAGTTCCCCTACCCCACCAAAGCCGAGCTCTGCTACCTGACGGTGGTCACCAAGTACCCCGAGGAGCAGATCAAGATTTGGTTCACGGCGCAGCGGCTGAAGCAGGGCATCAGCTGGTCCCCCGAGGAGATCGAGGAGGCCCGCCGGAAGATGTTCAACACCATCATTCAGACAGCGCCCTCGTCTGGCCATCAGCAGCATCAACAATCAGCACGGCAGCAGTCCCACCACCACAGCGCGGCGCAGCAGACCATCACAGTCCTTCCCGCCTCACTGGGGGCCGCGGGCATCCCTCACATCCTCCAGGGCAGCCTGGTGGGCCAGGGAGGCGTGATCGTCACGCAGCCCATGATGGCCAACGGCATCCAGGTGAACAGCGCCCCAGTAGCCCTGGCCGTCACACCCAAGCCCCAGAGCGCTGCCAAGCCCATGATGCAAGCGAGGCCTGCTGCCGCCCTGGTGGCCGACAAGGGGGTCAGCATGGTGGTGGGGACGGTGGGAAGCAGCAGCACCCTAAACTACACCTTCACCAGCAGCAGCAGCTCCAGGGGCTCAAACAGCGGTATCATCAGTAGCAGCAGCAGTTCCGGCATCAGCAGCAACATTGCAAGTAGCAGTCTGAATATCCTGTCTAGTGTCATCAACGCAGCTGGTGCCCTCAGCGGTGCCACTCTCACCAGTGCCACGAGTAGCGGCAGCGGCAAAACTATCATCTGCAACAACAGGAACGCAAGCAGTCCCCTTAGCCTCACAACCAAAACCTGTAATGCCAACAAAAGCACTGAAAATGGCAAGAGCGTGGCAAATGGCAACAAAAAAACGGCGCCCAGCCCACCGATTGCTAAAACCAACCAAGATGCAACCAAGGTGGGCAACAATGGCAAGGAAGGCAGCAGCAATAGCAGCACTGTGAAAAATACTACAGACAGCAGATCGTCCCCTGACATTAAGATTAGCACTGACAGTAACAGCAGTAATGACATCAAGATGGACATAAAGACAGAGAGCAGAAGCAATGGTGCCAGCCCCAGCCCCGTTCCCATCCCATCCCCCTCCACAACTCCCAACACCAGTACAACCACCACCAGTGACACTGCGGCCTCTACAGCAACACCCACCACTGTCACAGCTAGCAACCTCAGCACTTCTGCTGGTGTGGCTGGCGGCGGCAGCAGCAAGAAAGGAGGAGACGGATCAGCAAAAGCCGCTGCAGCCTCATCGCCATCCACCAGCAGCTCTCGCTCCGTCTCCAGCCCCAGCCTGCTGGACCCCAACAGCTTGCAGAAGAAGAAGTCCCAGGAGCAGCTGTTGGCCTTGAAGGATAGCTTCCTGGTCAACCAGTTCCCCAACCAGGACGAGATCAACCGCCTCACCAGCATGACGGGCCTGACGGTGCGCGAAGTGCGCAAGTGGTTCAGCGACCGGCGCTACCACTTCAGGAACCTCAAGGGGCCACGGACGAGCACTGGCGGGGGGGACAAAGCTGCTGCTGCTGGGGACAAGAAAACCTCTGCTGACAGCAGCACCACCATCACAACAACAACAACCACAACCACCACCACCGGTGCCACCGCTACAGGTTCTGGTGAGGGAATCAGTTCTTCTGAAGCTCCAGTGCCAGCTCCAGCACCAGAGACACCTAAGACGCCCCCACCAACCCCCGTGAGCCCTCCCCAGCAGGATAAGCAGACCACGTCGCCCACCACTCCCTCCAGGCGGCCGCCTCGGCCCCCGTCCCCCGACTTCACGGCCATTCGCTACAAGGAGCGGGAGCCCCACCAGCTTGTTGCCTTGGAGGCCAGCTTCTCCGTGGACCCTGACCCCACATCGGAGGAGGTGGACAAGCTGCGCCAGGAGACCAAGATGACGCGGCGCGAGATCCACGGCTGGTTCGCCGAGCGGAGGAAACGGGCCGCAGTGGAGAAGAAGAAAGAGGAGGCGGAAAGGGCGGAGAAGGAGGAGGTGGAGGCTGCCGCTGCTGCCATGGAGGTTGGGGAGAAGAAGGTTGAGGGGGAGGAGAAAATGGCGGTGGACGACCCATCAGGAGAAAGCTCGTCATCTTCATCACAACAAGGTAAAGACGAGAAACAGAAGGAGGACGCCCCAAAGGTCAACCCCATCAAGATCAACCTGAAAATGCTCAAAGTGACTGAATCCAACGGGAAGGAGGGCGAGGCCAGCCAACCAAACCAGCTCCAATCAGATCCTCCAAAACTTGTGCCTGCTCCAACATCGTCACCACCCCCCATACCCACTTCCTCCACCCCTTACCGTGGCAAAAAGACGCCCGACCAGCTCCACGCGCTGAAGCAGGCCTTCGCTCGCACCCAGTGGCCGGGCAGCCCGCAATACGACGAGCTGATGGCCGTCACGGGCCTGCCAAGGCCTGAGGTGGTGCGCTGGTTCGGGGACTGCCGCTACGTGCTGAAGAACGGCCAGCTGAAGTGGCTGGAGAGCTACCAGAGCATGGTGGAGGAGGAGGACTTCCACAAGGCCAACCTGGAGGTGCTGAAGGAGCACCTGGAGGCCCACGGCAAGCTGGAGGAGGCCCAGGTGAAGGAGCTGGCCAAGAGCAGCGGGCTGACGGAGGACCTGGTGCGCCGCTGGTTCACCAACCGGGCTCCTCTGTTGCTGGCGGCCAAGAAAGCAGAGGAGGACGGTGGGAAGACTGAGGCGGCCTCGACATCCACAACAGAAACGGGAACGACAGAGGCGGTTTTGGAAGAGAAGGAGATCAAGGAGAAGGAGAAGGAGAAAGAGGAAGAGGAAGAGAGGAAGAAGGACAAAGAGAAGGAGCCCAAGGAGAAAGAGGAGAGGAAGGAGGAGGAGGCAGCTCTGGGTGAGGCCCAGCAGGACCAAGGGAGCACGAGTGAGGAGAAGAGTGAAGGACTGCAGCCGTCGCCAAGCGGTGATTCAGCCAAGGCGAAGGCAGATGAAGACGAGACAAAGGCTGCAGATTCAAAGACTGCAAGTTCAGATCAAGGTCAGTCTATTGCCCATCATCCTGTGAAGAGTAATGACCACACAGATGGTAATTCATATGTATTTCACAATTGTAAGGGCATGTGGTTGTACTTAACATGAACTAAAAGCACAGCCTCATGTGTGAGAATATTGTGGGGAGGAGGGTTCATTCATTTCAAAGGGGTGTGAAATGCAGAAGCAGGCCATGACCAGGTATTGAGGTTATACACGTACGTGTAGTGTCGCAATACTTTTCAGAAGGCTGACATTTCTGAATTGAAAATCTTTTTTAGTGGTCTGGTTAATCAAAGCTTTTTACATCTTGAATGTACGCTTTTCACAATGTGTAGTAAGCAATGGCTAAAAGGCTTCCCCCCTTTCTATCATTTCTTGAAACAAATTAAATGAGAAATGTAAAATAAATGCCCCATCTTGTTCTAATAATGTGTCTGTACAAGCCATTACACAAGGCAATGCCAAACACCACTTAGATAGTTGTACTGGTATAGGTCAAAGACCACTTCTTTTCATCCAAACTGCACAGGTCCTTTGCACTGAAAATACTATTTACACTATTATGAAATAGTTTGTGATTATTCAAACTAATTTGTATGTGAAATGCATTTTCACTGAGCTTCTCTCAGTGTGTAAGCAATTAAGAACCACGGCTCAGGCTATTAAAAATATATATTTGTATGATTATGTCCTCAGACATTTGGCAAATTAGTTTAAGTGGTCCATTACAAGCCATGTCAAATAACGAGGATTTATGGAGTATTTAAGTGCATGCAGATTTGTTTCGAATCAAGAGAAGGATCTGTAAGGGCATATGATTAACTACTGCTTAGCATTTGTTTACATGGCTATGCGTCATTCAGTGGTTGCATCATAGTTTATGATTGCACATTCAAGTTTGTTCTTAAACGTGATGTTTTTAATTATTTTTATTTTTCGACAGGAGCAGACTGAGGAGGCATGCATCAGAGGCCTTGATTGAATGACTGAGTCCAACAGAGAGTTTGTCTGTGTGAGTGTATGTGTGTGCGCGCGAGAGAGGGAGAGAGACCTAGAGATCGGCCCGAGGGATGTACAGCATTGGCGGCCTTTTACCGGGAAAGACGGAGAGAGACCAAGAGTGTGCGTATGTGTGTGAGAGCGTGTCATGACAGCAGATGTGATTGTAATGGGATCGCTGGACAGATTCAGACCCACCCATCCAGTCATATACGCCCCCCCCCAACCCTCTCCTCTCCAGCTGAACGTGGGGAGGGGAGGCAGAGGGGAGGCGGGGGAGGAATCGCCCCTCTGGGTCTGCTGAGGAAACCTGGGAAGGGAAGACAAAGGGAGGTGGGCTAAGATGGCGCATGTGGGATGGACAGAGCAAAAAAAAAGAGGACTAAGGAGAAAAAAGGAAATGAGAGGAGCATCATGTGGAACTGTACAGATGTGGACCAGAGTTTTACCTGTTGTATTAAGGGAGAGTTCTGTTTCTGGGAGATGTGGTTATGGGGTACGCAACGATGTGAACTGCACAGCTCTTCAATGGGCTTTTTTTCTGTTATGTGATATTTTTTTGTTTCTTTGTTTTTAAAACCATGACTGACATATGGAGCGCTGAAGACACATGTATCAATATTTCTTACGGTTTTAGCACTGGACTATGGCACATCCTATATGGTTGTTTTTTCCCTGTTTTTTTGTTTTTGTTTTGTTTTTCATAAGAAAATAAAACATCTGTAATAAATAAATAAAAAAAACACAGCTGTAAAAGTGTCAAAAAACAGTGTTTTGGTTCGTAAGGCTTGTATAATTTTTACAGATATTATTTGCAGAATAAAAAGGTTAACTTGAAGTCATCGTTTTTCTGGCCTCCAGCCTCCTTCCCCAAACCTCAACTACTAAAAAAAAGAACGAGTCGCTCAAAGAGTAGTTTGAATAAGTACTTTTATTTAATTTTTCAGGCTTGAATATGTTTTTTTTATGAAAGGCAAAATTAAAATGTATACTTCCCCCTCCCTCCCCACATAGCATAGGCACATTACAGACAAGGCTTTTGTAAAGAGCTCCAGTAACAAAAAGAAGAGGGGTGGCTATGAGAGGGAGAAAAAAACCATTAAAATAAAAAAACAGGCATTATATATATTGGAAAGTAAAAGTCCTGTGGTGGATGTCTTCATAAATATGTGTGCAAATATATACACAGAGGCACATGGAAGCTTATGCAGGACACTAGGTTACAGCTATCTGAAGCAGCTTGGGATGAGATGAGACGGGAACAAGTAAAAGCAATAAAACAAAATATAGAGATTTTTGAAGGGGGAAAACATGAGCAAGTGTGATAGAGCATTTTTTTTCTCTGAAAAACAGCACTGCCCTTTTATATTTTTCACTCACACGTGCTAATGGGAAATTCATGGTAAAATGAGTTTTTAGTTTTTTTTCTCAAGTTTTATACTTACTGGTCATCAACAGCACAGCATTTTGAGGAGCTTAACTAGTAGCCTACATCAAGAGCCAGAAAGCAAACATACGTCATCTCTGAGGCAACACATCCCATGAGGAGAATAATGTGAGTGGGTGAATGAATGAATGAATTGAATTGAAGACCCACACTGCAGTCAACCACAGCCCAGGGTCAGTTGCACTGTTGACGGCACACGGTTGGTCAGAAAGTTGACACTTGACAATCCTGATGTTCTTCACACAGAAAACACAGATGAGTCATTTTGGGGGGGAAAGAGCATAGCCACAATGTATTTTGTGGCCAGAAAGTGCTGATTTTTAAAAATTGATTTTATCTGCAAATACCTCCAGTTTGAGGCTACGCTCATTTATTCACAGGGTTAAAAATTGTGACTATGCCCATTCTTCCTGTGAAGTCCTAAGATGGTCAAGGCTCAGGAACAGCCATCATGTACTGAAAGGTTACAGGCCAAGCCAGTTTGATACGGTTCTGACTTTGTTTCTTCGTTGCTGTGGTTTCATGTTGCAGTGATTGTGCATGACTGTTTCTCTTTTTTTGTACTTCAGCCCTCAACCAGCGGCATCACTTCAAGTGGCACTAAGCTTAGTAGACCATCATAGTCCTCTAGTAACAGCTATATTTTTATGTCATATGAAAGAAAGGTTTTGTGTAATGCAGATACACATAACAAGCATCCCTCTGTTGTCATGTAATGTCCAATGTTGGTAGCCTATGTGTTGTTAGTACACCTCAATAGCCACAGAGTGACAGGTGTGCAACTTCACAAGTTCTCTGAGAAAAAAAAATCATTCATCTCAGGAGACCTTTTTTTAGAGAATTTAAGATGACTAAGTACATTATGCGCGCGCGCGCACGCACGCACGCACGCACGCACGCACGCACGCACGCACACACACACGAGGGGCATACTAAGAAGCTGTTTTAGGAGTAAACAAGGTTAAGTTGAGAGGTAAATCATCTAATAGAAGAGCCTGAAGGCCTCATTTTCTTACCCCTAAACCAGCTTCTTAGTATAGGCCCCTGCACACATGCTTCACTAACATTAGTGCGCACACACACACAAGGCTTGAAAGCCTCCCGGGGTTCCTGCATGACCTCTGTAGGATGAATACAGTAACTGCAGTTGTAGAATAATTGTGCCCGTGTAGAGCTTATACTACCAGGGCTTCACCATTGTCATATCTCCAACAGGCGATTGCATTATTTATGTGTACAAGAGAACAACCACACTTCAATGGACAAAAGCAGGAACTTTCAAGTTAGACTGAGTTTGAAAAAAAATCCTGGAATATAAATAATATTTTACTGACCTCCGAGACTAACCCAGTTTTTGTTTTTTGGTCCACCAACGCATGAATACATCACATTCGGTGGAGAAACAAAATTCCCAAACAAATGTCACTCCATACTCTACTACTTACATTGCTCAGTGCACCGTTTAGGTTTTTTTTTCATTCTATTTGGTCCCTCATTTTGCAATACTGCACTTATTTGGTGTAAAGTCATCTGCTTTTTAAAAAAAAAAAAAAAATTAAAAAAACCAACAACAACAAGCCCAAAACGAGGTGCTCTCTTTCCTGTGCTTGCACTACTGTTCCTTGGCATATTTGACAACAACACACAAGCATTTAGATCATGGCTGAATTTCTGATGTTAGTAGGTCAAAAAGTTCTTCAAAGATAAGAGACAACAAAGACTACCATTTTATCAGAAGCGGGAGAAGAAACGGGCAGTTTTTTATAAAACACCACACTTAAACTCAAAATGCTTCAGCTCCCAAACAGCCTCTCCAAAATATTTAACCAAAATTAAAGCATAAACAAATAAAATGTCTTCCAGCAACCTAAAAAAAAAAAGTAAGCCATGATAGGTCTCATGATAAAACTGACTCATTAACAGTGAAAGGTTCTGTTGGGGGTGGTTGGTTAAAGATACATGTTTTAGGTATATATACACACACACACACACAGCACATTTTGCATTGTATCTTCGAACAGAAATAAAATTTAAAAAACAATAAAAATAACACTATTGGATATTTATCCTCCCTGTAAAGATTGAACAGGGAGAAAAAAAGATTTCATAAAAAGAAAAAAACATCTTTTGACACTCATGATGGTCAGTTTAGCAGGGCACACTGTAGAATACTGAGCAACAGATGAGAGGAGTGTGCAGCTCTGTGGTCTGCCGAGTGTCCTGGCCTGCTGTACTGCCGTGGTGGAATAAAGACAGGTGACCTCAACAACAGTGAGGGAAGTCCCGGTCCATTCATGGCTTATTTCTCCATCGCCACGTCCAGATCACCCTGCCTCTTTCTAACACAACACAATGCTGAGGGAGGGCTAAAACTCAACAAAATCAAAACAAAACAAACGCCAGAGAAGCCAGGGCTCTGGGACTGAGGTGGGCTGAGGGAGAGGAGAGGAGGAGAGGAGAGGGAGAACCCAGAAGACGATGCCAAAAAAGCCCTGTAACCCTCTCCTGTGTCTTCCTGAAGAGTACAGGCGTCCAACACAAACAGACCACGTCCTCTTCCTCCTCAGGCTTCTGTTCAGGCTGTCCTGAACGGGTTTTCCCCTGACTTGACAAAAAAAGGAAAGAAAAAAACAGCACTGGTGTGTTTTTTTCATGGCCAGGCCAGGCACTACCATCTCTCACCGAAAAGAACGAAAAGAAATAAGGGAATCACAGAGAGAAAAAGAGTGTCATATTTAAAAATGGGCCCCAAGTCAAGCCCTTGTGTTTTACACATGGTCTTACAAAGTAAAAAATAAGGAAGGTGTCACATTATGAGAGGATCAAACTAAAAAGGTTTAAATAACATAAAAAATAATCCATAAAAACAAAATCTAAGGAGAAAAAGGGGCTCTTTGAGAGCACATCAGCTACAGCTGTTCTCTGGTAAACAACAAAGCTGAAATAAATATATCTTCATATAGAAATCTATATATACTTATATATGCCAGAGAAAATAAAATAAAAATAAAAAAAACACTTAACTAAAATACTTAACCCAAAGTTTGGGGAAACAGTTTCAAACTGATGCCAGTGACACTTTTTGCATGTTTCCCTCTCCTCATTAAAAACCTCCACATAAACACACTCACTCACTGACTCACTCACAAACATACACACACGGCTGTGTCTTCCTCATTCCTCATGTTCCTCCATTCACCAGGCAATGGCTCCACTGCCTGGCAGATTCAGTTTGTGTAGTTTCCAAGTCTGCAGAGTCTCCTCACTTTCATGTCCTCATACCTCCAGCCACACCACTTTGTGTGTGTGTGTGTGTGTGTGTGTGTGTGTGTGTGTGTGTGTGTGTGTGTGTGTGTGTGTGTGTGTGTGTGTGTGTGTGTGTGTGTGTGTTAGGGGTTAGGGATTTGGTGCTGGTGGGCTGGGGACAGAGAGAGGGAGCAGAGCGGAGCAGAGCGGAGCAGAGCAGAGCAGGCGTGCAGGGGGGAGCTCTGCCTGAAATGTGGGCCACAAGCTCTGGCTAACGTTTCCATAGTAACCAGTTTCACAGCAGTCCGTGACATCGTCGGCACCAGCAGGGAGAGCGAGCGAGCTGAACTGAGCGGGGGTGAGGGAGGGGGAGAGAGAGAGAGAGAGAGAGAGAGAGAGAGAGAGAGAGAGAGAGAGAGAGAGAGAGAGAGAGAGAGAGAGAGAGAGAGAAATGGAGGGCGAGGGAATGAAAGAGGGAGAGAGGGAGAGAGTGCGTCTGCCCAGCGTTGAGGCCAGGGAGAGTCTTGTCGACGGCGTCACCCAATCTAGACTCGATTCTCTCCACCCACTCGGGTCCTCCGCATCAGCCTACAGTAGAGGGAGGAGAGGACAGGAAAGGGGAGGGGAGGGGAGGGGAGGAGAACAGAGGAGAGGAGAGGACACAGAGAGGAGGCAAATGGATTGTTGAGACAAAGGAAGAGGGGAGATGGGGAGAGAGATGGGATGGAGGGAAGAAGTAGAGGAGAGAGAGATAGGAGTCACGTCAGCACTTGCATCGGTGCGGCACCTCTCCAGGCTATATAGATCATGAACATGTGGGGCTCTAATGAGCTAGTATAGTACAGGCTATGCAGTTCCCACTGACGCAGCACTGTCTCCACTTATAGGCTGTGAATCAGCACCTACCTAAAGCACTGCACACCCGCATAAACCTCAGCAAACCCAGAAATAACTACAGTGCCTATAAAAAGTCTATTTTTTACGTTATTTTCTATTTTGTTCCCTTTAAAGCTTTGGAGATAATCGTTTCTCAGTTTTATTGTACAGGATATTGTGAAACTATTTGTCAGTCATTTTTTACATCACAAAAACCTGACATTTGAACAGGGGTGTGTAGACTTGTTATAGGCACTGTACCGTACTCATAACTACACATCCATGCATACGCATGCACACACAAAGGCACACTAAAGCCAACTGGAGCAAGCACCCACAAAAACATGAACGAAACCCACAGCTTTGTTGACAAAAGGCCTTAGAGAGCTGAATAGACACAAAAACTGTAACGTTGAGTTAAAACTTCAACAGATGATGACAAATGACATTACGTCCCCAACAAGTACAGTGTTCATTTAAATGCACATGCAAAGACAGTGGGGTGCCCTGATGTAGTCCTATTGGCATATGAAGCTGCCTTCCAACCATTTTACCAAGATAGATTTATACATGCACTCAGTTGAGCCACTCATATTCATCTATTGATCATCCTGATGTATGATTATGGACATATGTATATGACTACCAGCTATACTCCTCACACACACTGATGCTCACTCGCTCGCTCGCATTGATGAATGAAATATACAGTCACCAAGTGATCTTTACATTGCATGCATATACATACTTACATGCGCAGGCACGGGCGCACGCGCATGCACACACGCACAACCACACAAACACAAACACACACACGCACAACCACACAACCACACACACACAACCACACACACACAACCACACACACACAACCACACACACACAACCACACACACACAACCACACACACACAACCACACACACACAACCACACACACACAACCACACACACACAACCACACACAACCCTACCTACGGTTCTGGGGGTCCACGTGGTCGAGCAGTGAATCCTGCTGGGACACCCTGAAGTCGTCGAGCGGGGGCTGGTAGCGCGCCTCAAAGGAGTTCTCGCGGCCCCGGTAGCCCAAAGCCTGGCCCGGCGAGGAGGGCAGCGGAGACATGGAGGAGGCGGACGACACCGAGCCCGACTCACCCATACGCTCCCGGCCCACGTAGCTGGCCAGCCCCACCGCCCCGGCACCCAGGAACGGACTCATCTCACCGTTCTCATGGGGCTGAAGCAGGAGTACGGGCATGCAGGAAGTGGGTTGGTGGACAGCAGGGGTTTACGAGAAGGGGCCAGACGTGGAGGACAAAGATGTTCGGGAAGTTGGGAAGAAAAACAAAAGCACATATTCAAATCATTAGCTAAAGCGAATTCTTTGCCACTGACCTAAACCATACTTGCCATCTTTCCATACATTTTTAGCCATGACAGGCTGTGGGAATTGTTTATTAAGAACCTTAGTACAACATTATAGGATTGTAGTCAAGTTGCAAAACATTGCAATCCATTAAATTCCAAACATTAAAACATTAAGTAATGCAATTAATTCATACAGAGCATTAAAAGATGGCCTCACCCTTCCACTGACAATGTCCGTGTGTATGAGCAGGGAGGCCAGTTCCAGGTCCTCATTATAGCTGTTCTTCAGAGGCACCGACCTGTAGCCTACACACACACACACACACACACACACACTTAGTTACACACATACTCTACTTAAGAGACACCATCACCGCAAGCAACCATGCCAAATGGATACATGGATCAATGACATTTTAGTAGTATCAGGGTGGTGCAACCACAGCTAATGCCGCTATGGTATGGAATACATACATTTTTTGTTGTTTTTAGTGAATTATCTAAGAAACATTCACTACAGTACAACAATAACCAATTATTAATTAATTAATGTGCATTAGGTGTGGTAGTACTACCTGATGTCATTGAGCCACGTATATGAAAGAGTGATTGAGGGCCGCCCTGTACCTGTCTTGAGGCCGTTGATGGGGAAGGTGGCCTGGGCCAGGAAGTTCTGGTCACTGAACATGTCGATCTCGTACACAACGAAGCGCAGGAAGGCAAACTTGGGGTTGCCCACTGAGAAGCGGAAGGACTTGCGGGGCCACGTGGGGTTGAGGCCGTTGTCCGCTTTTAGAAAAGACCAAGTGAAACACATTTACTGTATGTTAAATTGCATTACATAATTTGATTTGATCGCTCCCATATTGTGATTTTGTAGCAGGTGCTTTTAACAAGATCCACTGGGAAAAATAACATTTACCACAGAGACAGGGAGCTAGTTTCCCCATCTAGTGCTAGCAAGGAAATCTACCAAATAAGGCATAAACACAGCATTTCAATGCCCTCATTTTATGACGGTCAAGAGTCATCAAAGGTAAGATGTGAAGTGAGCCTCACCTTCGGAGTCCGTTTTCTGCTTGGCGTTGTCATACTCAGCACCGCACACCTCGATCTCAATCAGGGGACACACGATGCCCCTGCCATGCTTGGGTAAGTGGCGTGCCCCCAACACCTGTACAGTTATAAAGGTATAATGTATTGGGACAGTGGCAAAAGATACAGCTACTGTTATGACTTTCAAAAGTGTTGATCTCCCCAGAACAACAACCAAATAAAAAACACACATGAACTGCAGCGGAAACACAAGAGGCCACCATTATCACACACAGCTAATGCTTTTACCTTTTTGTTACTTAATTTTGTAAGTGTAATGTAATGTAATGTGCAAGTAACACGAAGGTAATGCGATGACTGGCTCTTACTGCTCCATTATACAGTGCTTGCTTACAGACTCTGTGCAAAAGGAGTTAAGTAGAGTAAAACTGTGACAATAATGTGAAACCTGGGCTACAAGCCATGTCTGTCAGTAGTTTATCTTTACGGTAATCCTTGTCTGGTCAGATGTTTTCCAATGTTCAACCTTGAGGTGTCCTAGCCTGTTACAACACATACCAGAGGTGTGACCAAGTCACTAATGTGCAAGTCACAAGTAAGTCTCGAGTCTTTCCACTCAAGTCCGAGTCAAGTCACAAGTCAAGACACATCTGACCAAGTCAAGTCCAAGTCCAAGTCGTACCCCAGCCAAGTCAAGTCCAAGTCCAAGTCTCATTTTTTTTCAAGTCCTTAACAAGTCACAAAGGGATTTTCTATTTGCAATCACAATTTCGATCATAAATTCATTAGTATAATAATGAGACCTGAGAAAAAGATGACAATTACTAAAACAGTTGCTGAGAAATCAGTCTAAACCAAACTACTGCTTGTGCTGTGTATGTAAAATGACATAATTTCATATTTTTTTCACATAAAAATACATTTCATGTGAATTTGTACTTAAACAAAGGAGCAACCATATTCCAAATATTTACTGTCCAGTGGGCAAATAGTCCTGTTTGCAAGAATGTGTGCGTATGTGTGTGTGTCCGTTCCATCATCTGATGGCATAAACCTATTCCACTACTCCACCCTGGTCTTGGTGGTGGGCCGGTCATATCTAGTCAAGGTTGTAAGTTATACAGACTCTAGCATCATAACGCTAAGGACAGGACTATGGTTAACTTTTTCACTAGCAGCACAGGCAGGGCCGCTGACAGCTTTGGCTGGAAGGTTTTGTCAAGACATTAGGGGGGCATATTACACTTCCGACCTGAAAACGCGGATTCACACTTTCAGCATACTATGTTTGAATTTACCCACAAAGGCCAAGGGTGAAAGTAGTAGCCTATTCATGTCTTACAGGTGCTCCCCCCTCTCTTTACTGTAGTGTAACACTCGACTAATGTAAACATTTTGGTTTGGCTTTAAAAGACGCCATTTTCCCTAAGGTACCATATTAAGCTCACCATTCTCATCAAGATATGACATACAGCAGGGGTAACCAATTTCTTTTTTTTTAAATTGAGCCCAGTGTGTGTGTGTGTGTGTGTGTGTGTGTGTGTGTGTGTGTGTGTGTGTGTGTGTGTTTGTGTGTTTGTGTGTGTGTGTGTGTGTGTGTGTGTGTGTGTGTGTTTGTGTGTTTGTGTGTGTGTGTGTGTGTGTGTGTGTGTGTGTGTGCGCGTATGGGGCTGGGGCTACACATGTGACACAGAATGATGAGTTAACAGCACAGCTCAGCAGGCAGCCCTGTGTCAGCTGGTCCATGATGTTCACTTCATCCCATTATCTGTGAACCAAAAGCTGAGCATTGACAGTGTCATAACTGTGAACCCACCAATGAGCACATGCATGGTGCAGCACTAGGCTATTCTATGAGGCTGTAGGCTACCTGCCAACAGTATGTAGCCTAGTAGACACTTGTCCATATGGGTTAAGAAATGAGGACAAAGTAGGTCTAGTTAGTTGGATTAAATTCCTGGTAAAGTAATGATGAATTTCCTGAATTTCCCCCTGGGGATCAATAAAGTTACTCTACTACTCTACTCTACTCTACTATTGTTGAAGCTGATATCGGCATTGTCGCTTTCCCCCTCACATTCTCGCCGCAATGGCCCATCACCAACCATTTTTACTGCGTCACAGTCCAAGTTAACTAAAACTTCGTTTGCACAGTCATTAATCCACGTCTTGTTAATTATATTAGGCTACTAGACTATTCGCCAGCACGCTGTCAATTAAACATGGCGTTAGCGCTGCAGAATGCCAGTTATGGCAACGAGGCAACCTTGTTCTGCGCTTCTACAGTGTAGGAAGAAGGAAGGTGTGTAATGCCCTATCCAACATTTCGCTCTCATTTTTCCCGAACGAATATGCGCCTCGCGCCATGCTCTCGTCTCCCTGTTCTACCCAATCGCCCTCTCCTCCCCCACAAAGGCACTTGTATGCTGTTCATGCCTCTTCAAAAAGATTAAGTTCACCGTCCAGGTCATAGATTGTAGCCAAACAAAGTTAAGCTTCTATGCTTCCTATTTTTTGTTAATTTGGAAAACAGGGTTACATCCCAGTGACACCACGAGATACAAGGTTCGCGCGCGCAAGGATTGGACTGGGAGCAGCACGCGATAGGGAACATGCTTTTTATCCACGGGAGCCGACCCATGCCCATGTCTTGCGCTGTTCAGCAGTAACTTGCAACCTCTACCTCGCATTACATTTAAACTTCACGATAGGCTGCATTAAAAATTGCGTTTGAACTGATGTGGCTGACATAGTGTGTCAAGGCTGAGTTTTAAAACTTTCAAGGAACGGGTATGGCATTATCTTACCATTTGACACATGGGACACTGCTACTCTGCTTTCAGCTGGCTGAGGCGGTATTCCAGAAATCAAAAATAGCCCTGATGTCCTTAGAAATGTTTCGATTCAAGTCATCGAACAACAAGCAGTGAGGTTCGGGGCGCATAGCTTGTTTATAGCCCTCAAGCGCAAGCTTCGCGGGAAGCAGTGTTGCTTACGCTTAGTTTCTTCCAAGTTTTTCCAATAGCCATGGAGTATTCCTCATCTCGCGCCTTTACCAATTATTTGACAATTTTGGTCGTTTGTCTTGTCTCTTTGCAAGACTGTCATGAATAGGCTATAGGCTAAATTATTTCCCTTTGGAACCATTCACCCAGCATCTAAAGTCGGCAACCGGTGGAGCTCTTTTGATGGATGCAAGACCAAGTGTTCTCTGCTCGCCTATTTTCGATTGCATGCTGGAAGACTAAGCCATGTATAAACGTGTCTTTTTGTATTGATTCTAATACTCAACCGATGGTGGCTGGTCAATGCAAAGAATGTTACCGAGAGGTTACTCTTTCTAGACTGAGAAGCGCGAGCTTAACATGCATTTTCAGCGCGTGGAGTTGTGGTAGTGAAATAGCCCTGGGATATCAAGCCATAGCCTACGGACACATCCTGGGTTGGGGGAAACTTAAAAGCAGGCTATATTCGTAACGTTTACCTCGCCACATTTCCATCATAACGTGGTTTTGTCCGCGATGGTGGAAATTATTCACAAGGCTGCCCTTCACTTGGAGGTGACTGACTCGCAAGCATAGTGTGTGGGAGCGGAACATAGCCTACTGTAACAGCCTTCGGGGGCTGAAGGCAAGCGCATTCATAAAGGACAGGGAAAGCAAAACGGATAGGCGTACTCTTTTATAAAACAACAATAGATTAAGTCCTGTGGTTCAGTTATGTCAGCAGTAGGCCTATGTGCTTTTTTATGTCAACTGCTTAAATAGCCTAATGTTCAACAATCAATGTCCATCACCATTTAGCTAAAATATTTAGACAGCTTGGTTCTCACTGAATTTCTGTCGTAAGCGAGAGCGAGAGCTTCACGTGTGTAGCCTACAGACGCGTGTTGCACATCAGAGCGCCCCACCACACACACTTCCTACAACATTTATAGAAAATATTTGTTGATCACAGTGCAAACTTCCATAGCCTACCCTATTAAGAATGCAAAATGAGTTGGGGCTGAGAGGGAGATAAATTAACTTCCGCGATGGTTTAAAATGTAGGCGATGTTTGTTCTGGAGACTCGCAAATGGTGTTTCACTGTTGCCGCGTCCGGCCGCATCTTGCCCCAATGGCATACAATGACGTGATTCAAACAAAGAATGTGGGTGGGCTGTTGCATTCTGAAAACAAGGGTTGGACTTGGACTTTTTTTAGACCCAACATGGCAAGTCACGCCAAGTCATTGAAAGTTACAACTGTCAAGTCCAAGTCGAGTCCCGAGTCAAAGGCATGCAAGTCGAGTCGAGTCGCAAGTCCTTTCTGATCTTGAAATTTCAAGTCGCAAGTCTTTACACCGCTGACTCGAGTCAGACTCGAGTCCAAGTCACTGGACTCGAGTCCACATGTCTGACACATACCGTAACTATGTGGTTTACTTCGATGAAAAATACATGAATAAAGAAGGTGATTAAAAAGTCAAAAGCAATGTGATGTGCTTCTTTATTCATTTATTTTTCAAGTTTGAGTATATTCATCGACAAACTTAAGCACCCAGCGTTAGAAGGTTTTGAGCGCGCTTCCTGATCTTGCTAGGTTTACCTCTATGTTCAGGGTGATGGGCTCCACGGCCCGTAGTGAGTGACGGTCGAAGGGGTCGAAGTTGTCATCCCTCATGATGCCCGGCTGTAGGACATAGCCACTCCTGCCATTCAGCATGAACAGAGCCTGGTTCATCTGCATGGGCTTATCTGCACACACACGGGGGCACACACACACACACACGGGGGCACACACACACACACGGGGGCACACACACACACACGGACACACACACAGACGGACACACACACAGACGGACACACACACAGACGGACACACACACAGACGGACACACACACAGACGGACACACACACACACGGACACACACACACACGAACACACACACGAACACACACACACACACACACACACACACGGACAAAAGGGATCAGTAAATGTATGCATTGTCCATTGCCAACCAACTGAATTTCTAACTAGCTAGCAACGATAGTGCTAGTAAACGCAGTCCAACACAATTCCCTGAAAGTTAGTTGCACTGCCATGGCTATGGGTGGAGCAAGTGGGGAGCAGCTGTGGTTTGTGGGGCAGCCGTGGTGTTATGGTTAGAGAGTTGGACTCTAGATCACAGGGTTGCAGGCTACAATGCAGCTCCTCAGGCTGAGGCCCAGACACATGGGGGGCACAGGTTCTATGAGGCCAAGACAAAGCTTTTGCTTTTATTTAGTACATTAAGTCCGTCTTGCAGATAAAAAGAGACAAGGACATCTCAAAAGCGGGCTGTCTGTTTCAGACCATATAGAAATAGTGAGACAGTTTGCACTGTTGTTTTATCCTCTTCTATCTTCTATATCTTGTTGTGGGGTCACCAGCTATTCAGGCTTTTGCCTTTAGTAACCCACTGATGCCTAAGGCACCTGCAAAAACGGGTGCTGAATGCCTGAGCCCTTTTTAAGAAAAGCTGCACTCAGCCTATAAAAACCTAAATATCTCAGTGTTTAAATGCAACTTTATTTTTATGTGCTTCAGAAGCTAAGACCCTCATCTTTCATTAGAATGTGTTCATTTTTAATAAAGTTGTCTCAAATCTTGTGAGCCTGAATGTTGCGTAATGCAGCTCCATATGCCAGGGCCAATGTTGGGCAATGCAAAATCATGCATCAATGGGTTAAAAAGAGCTTGAGGGTCGAGGGCAAAGTGAGAGATGGAGAGATGGGGTAGAACTGGGAAAAGGCCCAGGCTGGACTGGACTAGAACATGGGTGGCCATGGGCAATCTTTCCATACATGGCACAGGTGTATTGGCGTGCTGCACCACAACTATTTATTTATTTCACAACTTCATCTATTTTTTATTACCAACGTGCCTTTACCAATCAGCGCGCTCTTGGTGGTCCGCCACTCACCTGCGGTCTGGAAGTTGAGGGCCACCAGCTGGCTGCCACAGAGCCACATGGGTAAGGGGTCGTAGTTGGAGGAGTCCAGGCGCTGGCCCTTGGGGTAGATCCTGGACAGCTGCAGCCGGTTGTACTGAAGGAACTTCTTGCCCTTGATCCGGTTCACGTACTTCTCCGCCTTGGTCTCCGGGAAGGAGGACATGTCCCGGAAACAGGCACGCTCCGTTCCGATCTCTACACAGAGAGAGAGAGAGAGAGAGAGAGAGAGAGAGAGAGAGAGAGAGAGAGAGAGAGAGAGAGAGAGAGAGAGAGACGCATGCACATGCACAGACACATTAGGAGACTTAACAGAGCACTAGGGTATGCGTGAGTGAGTCCCAAATATGTGTTGTGTTGTGTTGGCTGAGCAAGACTGGTTCTACAGAGGAAGGTTCCCTTACTCTCTTCATCAAAGGGAACAGGCCGGCAGTAGATCACCAGGTCGGACAGCTCCAGGGCGATCTTCTTCCTCCTCTCCATGATCTTGCCTTCCTCCAGCTGAGCACACAATCACACAACTCATCAGACCACTTTTGTCTTATATACCCACAACACTCACTTCTCTTCTCCCTCACACACACACACACACTCATACTCACACACTAAAGCTGGGCATACACTGTGCGACTTTTGCCCCGATTTTGCCACCATTTGGCACTCGCACGACTTCTTGGGAGTCGGGCCGATTTCTTGCTCAATCGCAGGTCAATCGTGAGTATTGCATTGTGCCGTGTATATGGGGTAACGACAAGCGATTTAACTTCACGAGCGTGCAATCGAAGGGTCGCAAGAAAATCAAAACTGGTCGTGGCTTGTGCGTAAATCGCACAGTTAAAGCAGTGCTACGACCCGATTTGACACTTCACATGCACAAATGAATAGGGCCCTGCGATTCGCTGTTGAGCGCGACCTCATCTCCACCTCAGGTGCCCATGTTCCCGGGTAAACATGCCTGTCGCGTCGCACAGTGGAAGCATTTGGCTCGCATCCGACTGTCGGCTCGTATAGTGTGAGGACGTGCGTCGTGCGATGTGAACTTTTAAATAGTGAAATTCCATCGTGCAGTGTGACCAAGAGCTTAATACCCACGAGTGAAAATATCGCACAGTGTATGCCCGGCTTAATTTTAAAAAAAAAACACTCATTCAAAATGTGTTTGTTTATTCACTACCTTCAGTGTTTAATTTACTGAAGATGTGGCACTGACCTGATGCAAGCTCTGCTAAAATGCATGGCACAAGGTGGTTTGCGTACACCAGGAAGTACACAGATTCATGCGATACTGAAGAGTGATTAACGGCTAGGTCATTTCAAGCCACCTGTTTGGGCAACATTGATGTCATGCGATCGGTGTAGTCACTCGTGCCCATGGTTACCAACCTTGGCCTCTGAGCTCAGCGTGACCTCCCGGATCTTGGAGGCCCAGTCCTTGAGCTCCTCCGGGGAGCTGGCGGCGATGTCCAGCATGGGCGGCCGTGGCGTGGCGGACGACACCAGCGTGAAGACGTACGGCCTGCTGCCCTTGCCCTCCGGACGAACCACTACAGTGCAGGCAGAGAGAGAGAGACAGAGACAGAGAGAGAGGGGGGGGGGACATGTACATCAAGTGGATGGTCCACAAACACGCACACAAACACACATGGGCGCACCGCACGCACGCCAATACACGTGGCTGCGCACACACAGACACACACAGAAACACTTTCCCCCCAGGGGATGGTTTAACTTGGATAAGCAAACAAAAGAGCCATTATAATTGTGGTTTTAGAAACACACATAAATTACAGTACTGCCAGAAAAGGGGAGCCAGTTATCTTTTTAAAGAACAATAGATGCTATGTGCACAGGGTCAAGGACTAAAAGATGAAACGAAGAACATCCCCATCAAGTCAGTCTTGCAGTTGAAAAAGAGACAAGGACATCTCAAAAGTG
>NC_085866.1:31848378-31900878 GCF_034702125.1 Engraulis encrasicolus | reverse complement strand
AGACCATCTGTGTGGCTTCTGACTTCTGAGTGACAGACTGATATGTTTCAGCAAAAAAAAGCCCATCCTAATCCCATATGCCCCTGTTGCAGAGCAGCAGACACATTTGTTTATTTCTTCTGCATTTTATGAACTGAACTGCCTCTTTTGCTGCCATTTTTAATTTTGCGGTAGATATAGGAAGCATCTAGTGAAAACAACTGATGATTTTTTTTCTTTCTTTCTGCTAAGGGCTGATAAACAGAGGTTTTTGTTTTTTACACCAAGCGACTTACAACAGAGGACATAATGAACACATAAGAGTAGAGGCCAATGTCCTGAAGCAGGAGCCTTGAGGACAGCAAGATGTGGTAGATGGGTCATTGACGCTATTACAAAATTCCCAAAAAATTGGGACACTATTTTGTGAATAAAATCGAAATGCTTCCATTTTCAAAACATTCAATCTGTTAATAAGATAGAACATTGTGCAAAGACACCATATCCGTTGGAAAAGCCAAAGCCAAGGCCATTAAATAACTTAACTTTGGATAAGACTAAAGACAAGACAACAGAGGAGACGTAACAGTTAATTAGTTTGACTCGTGGCATGATTTTTTTTAAAGTTATTTTTCTGTGCAATACATGATTTCAGCAGCTCAACTGGTATGTGTGTTCTTCATCTTGCTTTCCTTTGTTATGCTTAATATATGGCATATCCTGACTGCAAGCTTGCCGTTTTTCACCTGTTCACTCTTATGATGGTGACTCTGTTGGAACAAAGTAGTAGAGAATGCAATTTTCCATCATTATGGGGCAATAATCTAAAGGCTGCGCTATGTATGCTGTTTAAAATCTGCTTATATCATTCAGCATTCATTTTAACCTGCCACATGAGTAAGAAGTCCCAAGGCACTGCTGCACCCCCTTACCATCATATACACTGTCTTTTAGACTGACCACTAAAGGAAGCTGAAATATTCATCTTCTGTGTAACCTGGAGGGTGTAAGACTCCATGATTTTAAAAAAAGGATGAAATATTTTCCATTCTGTAATCAGAGGACAGTTTCACATGTCTTCTGTCACAGAAGACATGTGAAACGGTCCTCTGATTACAGAATGTAGTTCTGTGTCCATCTTGATTACACACGGTTAAATCTCTGTATCATGTGCATTAATCAAGCGTTGTGTTTATGGTCCATTTTTCAACAGCTGTCGTTGTTGGAGTGTTATAGTGTGCTTTTTAGCAATGGGTATTTCATGATCTCATAACTATGATACAATTATTCCATAGAACTTTACATTACAGAAATAGGCCTTATATGTCTGCAATTTTGATAGACTTTTTGATTGACTTTTGAATAGATCAGTAATTAGTCCCTCAACATATTCACTTCTGAGTGACACAGCCTCTCTGTGATGGTCTTTTACTTGTGCATTCATGTTGGCAGCCAGTATAGTTCCTTTTAAATTGGTCTTTCTTTAGTCATTTTGTAGAATTATCCAACTATTACAACATGTTTTGGCCCTTTCCCAACTTATTTGAGATTTGCTGCACATATTTCCGTCAAACCAATACTTAAGCCTGGCTTTAACAGTTGATATGTTGACCTTGTGCTATTGTCCATGTTAGGCATGGATTGAATGCTTTGAAAATGGCAGCATTTCGCTTTTATTCACAAAATACTGTGTGTCCCAACTTTTTTGGAATCCGGTTTGTAGAAGCATCAGGGTGGCGAAAGCACGGCTAACGTTAACTACCTTGTTAAGCTGGTACATTAGTTCATTGGCCAACATGTTTAATTTAACCTGCAATGACTTTTTTTAAATAAATTAAACAACAATAATTTAATCCATACAATGGTAGCATTAGCTGTGGTTGCACCACCTGCCTGCTACTAAAAAACGGCAATCTCGCAGATTGCAACTGTAAAACCTGAATGCTACGTTGCCAGTGTCCTAACAGCTCATCATGACTCACGGCGGTGCCGATCTTCTCCAGTGTCTCCTCGTTGATGGGGTAGCGCAGCTTCATCTTGCGGTAAAGTGGGTGCTTCTCGTAGTAGCTGATCAGGTCCACCAGGCTGTCGAACTCCGATGTGCCCAGCACCACCGTCTGGCCCTCCTGCTGCACGCGACAGTGCTTGATCTTACCCTCCGCCCTGGCCATGGAGGGATGGAGGAGAGAGGGGGGAACCAGGAAAGAATAAGTTGTTAGCTAAGACCAAAATAAACTGGCAATATAGTGAAACAAAAAAGTAAACAGGCTAATAAAAAGCAAAGTTACCACATTAAATCGGGAACAAAAAAAATAGAAGGCACAGAGTATACTGGAGGAGAGGGAGGAAAGGATATGGATACGAATCTACAGAAAACCTGCTAAACTCTACCTGCTAAAATATTCTTTTGAATTTCACTTTCACTTTTTCACACTAAACAGGTGCTCAATCTGTCTGTAAATCAGCATTACATTTTCAACTATAGCTATACCTAGGCAGCTAATTAACTAAACTAGAAACCAATACTAAAAGTGACCAGCAATGGCACAGCAAACAACGATGGATTCTAACTAGCATGCTAATGGTCATTTTGCGGCAATTGGCTCCTGCGAGTGCTCCTTACATGTCAACAGCATTCCTCTGAGGCTAGTAGAAATAACAGGTATGACAGAGAAATGAGGATACAGACACAGAGTCATATGAACAACAAACACGAGGAGCCCTTGGGTGGGCTGAAGAGTAGAACCACCTGAAGGAGATGGCATAGGAGTTGAACTCCACCCTCTTCCTGACCAGGAAGGCCCCGTCGCGGGGCACCCGCATCAGCATGTTCTCCGCCTGACTCCTGGACAAGTTGGCATGGTACCACCTGCAACACACACACACACACACACACACACACACACACACACACACACACACACACACACACACACACACACACACACACACACACACACACACACACACACACACACATAAGTAACAGACAAGCAGATAGATTCAGTGTGCATCAGGGGTGTTACATATTTAAACAAATTAAATGATTTAACTCCAACTCCCATTGTCATTGTGGCACAGCACTTCACAGCACAAAAGTGTTCACTGCACACTGCACACAACAAAATTGCATTTATGCTTCACCCGTGCAAGGGGGCAGCCTCCAATGGCGCCCCAAGGGTGCAGTGCAGCAGAACGGTACCATGCTCAGGGTACCTCAGTCATGGAGGAGGATGGGGGAGAGCACTGGTTAATTACTAATATTGAGAGAAGGTAAGACAATGACAAAAATGCAAAAAAGTCAGACAGGGAAGGGATAGTAGCGTCGCGAGCCATCCTACGTACTTCCGCCAAAGGATTGGCATCACTACTAGTCTGGCTCCTGTTTTCTGTGGAGCGATTGCAGCGGCAGGATCTTGCCGCCCAACGCTCCCCAGAAAACAGCCAATATGCAAATAAGCGCCCCACGTGTTGACAAAAGAAGGAGGACACTCGTGACGATGGCGTTAACGTCTGTGCCAATGGCTCTTGTCTGCGCTATGTTGTATGTATGACCACCCCACCACTGTTGCCTGTCTCTATCGAGGGAGAGACAGTGGAGACAGTCAACACATACAAGTACCTAGGAGTACACCTGGACAACAAACTGGACTGGGCTGCCAATTCAGATGCTCTTTACAAGAAAGGGCAGAGCAGGCTCTACTTCCTACGGAAGCTTAGATCCTTCAATGTCTGCAACAGGCTCCTGCTGATGTTCTATCAGTCTGTCATGGCAAGTGTCCTCACCTATGCTATTGCCTGTTGGGGAGGTAGCGTTAGGAAGAGGGACGCTGGACGCCTTGACAGGCTGGTGAGGAAAGCTGGGTCTGTGGTGGGTATGGAACTGGAGGATCTCACAACCACAGCCGAAAAAAGGACACTTAGCAGATTGGACTCAATACTTGAAAATGACAGACACCCCCTGCACCCGTTTCTGGCCAACCAGAGGAGCCTGTTCAGCTACAGACTCCGGGCCTTCCCCTGCCGGACAGACAGACTACGGAAGTCTTTTGTCCCCAGGGCCATCCAGCTCTTCAACACCACACAGAAAGAGACAATTAAAGAGATTGTCATTGGTGACTGGACTGCATAAACTAGCCCCCCACACTGGAACACTCAACCTGCAGCCACTACACCCCCAACCCCTTCCCGATTCTTTTCTCTACTGAACAGTTACACTTCATCCCTACCCCCCACCCCCCGGAGCAAGCGCCTGCACTACCTTGGACACTTTAAGGGTTGCCCAATACAGGACAATAACCCACTACACCCCACCTCAGCTACCTCACCCCCTGGAATAGCTGCCGTGAACTACTCAGCTTTTGCACGGACAATAATTAGAACTTCTTTGGCTCTTGTATGTGTACTTAACATGGTTATTTGGGGGGGGGGGTGTGTGTGAGTGTGAATGTATGCAACATGACACCCTACCAGACCTTGTGTCTGTGCATGGATGTGTGTGTGTGTGTGTGTGTGTGTGTGTGTGTGTGTGTGGGTGTGGGTGTGGGTGTGGGAGGGGGGTTGTGGGTGGGTTTTTGTGTGTGTGTGTGTGTGGGTGGGACAATGTGTGTGTGAGTGTGTGTGTGTGAGAGAGAGAACATGTGTGTATGTGACATAATGTGCGGCGGTAGTACTCAAGATACAGTCCCAAGAAAAAGTTTGTACACCCTTTGAAATTTCTTACATTTCTGTCAAAATTGATCATAAAACATGGTCTGATCTTCCCGGAAATCTCAAGAAGGAACAATCAGAGTCTGCTTTAATTAATTCCACCCAAACATTTACATGTTATCATATTTTATTGGTCATAAGGCCATAACATTCACAGGAGAGCAAGGCATAAGTAAGTACACCCTTGCATTAAGTAGGTTTTAACCCTCAGTTAGTTGCAATATCATCAACCAGACTTGTCCTGTAGTTGCAGATCAGATTAACAAAACAATCTGTTTGTATCTTGTCTCCCTCTTCTTTAGAGAACTGCCTCTCGTCAGCAAGGTTTGTGGGATGTCTGGAGTGCATAGCTTTCTTGACCTCATGCCATATAATCTCAATTGTTTTTTGTCAGGGCTTTGACTGGGCTATTTCAGAATGTGTATTTCATTATTATGAAGCCATTCTAAAGTCGATTTGCTTCTAAAGTATGGGTTGTTGTTACATTTCAGGACCCATACTTGTGTGCTTCAACTGTGTGACAGACTTCCTCGCGTTTTTTTCTGTAAAATATCACAATAAACTTGAGTTCATTGTTCCACTGATAATAGCAAACTGTCAAGGGCCTGAGGCAGCAAGGTAGCCGCATATAATGATGCTCCCGCCACCATATTCAGAAGAGGAGATGTAACCAAGAATAGCTAAAAATGGGATTCATTCTGCCAATCTAAAATTAATGGGGTTTCTGTCCAAAAAAATATTGCTGCACCTTTGAGGTTTGTGAAAAACCATTTATATACTTCATAGAATTACTGCAAAATATTCTGTAGACCAACGTTGAAACCAAAGTTGAATTGTTCAGGGGAACACACAATGTCATGTTTGGAGGAGAACTGGAGAACCACACCTTCACCAAAACATCATCTCCACCTTTGAGTATGGTGGCGGGAGCATCATTATGCGGCTACCTTGCTGCCTCAGTTTGCTATTATCCGTGGAACAATGAACTCAGAAGTTTATTGAGATATTTTACAAAAAAAAAAAGTGGGGATGTCTGTCACACAGTTGAAGCACACAAGTGGATGGGTGCTGAAATGGGACAACAGCCCATATTTTAGAAGCAAATTGATTTTAGATTGGCTTCATAATAATGAAATACACATTTTGGAATAGCCCAGTCAAAGCCCTGACAGAAAACGATTGAGAATATATGGCATGAAGTCAAGGAAGCTCTTCACTCCAGACATCCCAGAAGCCTTGCTGACGAGAGGCAGTTTTGTAACGTAGAGGGACCACCAGATACATCCAGATTGTTTTGTTAATCTGATCTGCAACTACAGGAAACATCTGGTTGAGGTTATTGCGACTAACTTAGGGTTAAAACCTATTGAATGCAAGGGTGTACTTACTTATGCCTTGCTGTCCTGTGAATGTTTACATCTTATGGCCAATGAAAATATGAAAACTTCTAAATGTTTGGGTTGAATTAGTTAAAGCAGACTCTGGTTGTTCCTTCTTGTGATTTCCTGGAAGATCAGACCATGTTTTACGACCAATTTTGACAGAAAGGGAAGACATTTCAAAGGGTGTACAAACTTTTTCCTGGGACTGTATATTTTTCCTGTAATGTTCAGTTATGTGTATAATGTCTTCTGTATGTTTTGTATTGTGTATTTATGTAAGCTGACAGACACCTTAATGTCCTTCGGGATTAATAAAAGTACTCTACTCTACTCTACTCTACTCTACTATGTTGTTGAGTAACAGCGTTTGGGTGAGAGCTGTCCAATCATTTCAAACCATAACTGAGTGCAAACTTCCCACTTCCTGCTATCGCATCAGATCACACAACTTCCAGACCATGAATACGAAATGAAATGGTAGTATTATGAGATGGTCAGGACCAGGCTAAAGGGATAGAGCCCTGAGAGGAGAGAGTGAGGAGAGTCTTCACTCTCTCCTCTCGTGGGCCTAGGTCTGAAGCACAGGCTTGGTCAGCATTATCACAAATGAGATGAGAGATGAAAAGGGATTGTACATAGAAAGAAAGATAAGGAAAGAGGGATGCACAGAGCAGGGGGGGCTTACTCTTTGCTCTCGTGGGCGTTGGTCTGTGGCACGGGCTCGGTCAGCTTCATCTCAAACTCGTTGCAGCGTAGCGCCACCGTCTGGTAGTGGGTGATGAGGGCGAAGAGCGTATCGAACACCAGGTTGTCTGTCAGGTAGAACTTTGGGCTGCCTGCCTCCTGCCGCGAGTGGATCCGGCAGTGCTGGACCCGACCGGACCGCCTGTAAAGCAGAGGAGGGGAGGAGAAAAATGGAGGCTGTTCAGTCCATCTGTGCCTCTATTCATAGCAATAGTAATAGTATTTATATAGCACATTATCATACAAAACAGTCATTCAATGCGCTAAAGAGAGGAGAAAAAAAAGAGAAGAAAAAATGTATTGTAGAAAGTATTATAGATAGTAGATGGCCAACTATAAGCAGAGGCAGAGGAAAACAAAGCTGTTTTTAATTTCTTTTTAAAACGTGATATGGTTGGGGCAGTTCTAATTTGGACAGCATAATGACTAAATGCCAACCAGCTTATAGCTTGCATTGCATTTACAGTTAGAATAATAAAGCATTGACAGTTCAAGTGATCTATGATGCATATCAAAAATGTATGTTGTAGTACACATACCACCATTGTGTCAAGGACATTTTTACAAGTACAGACATGATGGGAGAATTTAATTAATACATCTGACATTCAATAACAAGGATCCACATACTATGTATTCTATAATGATTTTAAACAACAAACTGCAAACGGAGAAAGAGGGCACACTTGCAGTCTTTTTTCTGGATGATTTAAAAACATACAAGGACAATTTGACCTTCCAACAAACAGCATCACAACTTTACCAATAGCAAATATCATCAATGACCATTACATACATCAATAGCCATTAAGTCATGTCCATAGCATAACCATCGCTAAATGCCCTAGTTTCAACAAAGACACATCCAGACACACATATCCCACTTTAAAAAAAAATAAAAATGGCCTGAGCTACCGCTGGATCCCAAGTTTAGCTGTGTGGAGTTTACTTTTCACAGTAGGGGAAGAAAAGGTGGTCTGTCTGCACTACACTTCCCCTCGTACATGGAGGTGGCTTCATAAGCAAGTCTAAGCACCCAACCCACCACAACTACTTAAATAAGCTTTCAGGCGCATACCTTTTGTAAGTCATTTCTTAATGTCTTAATGCCATGTCTTGCCATTCAGGATGCACATTCATTTGTTTGTTTGTTTATTTAGATGTAGAGCTGTGACCCTTTCATCAGTTCAACATGTAAAATACACGAGGTCACTTGATTAAAGTGATACTGTCCCATTTTTGGAAATAAGCTCATATTGCACCCCTCCTTGAGTTAAAGAATTGAGTTGTATCTTTCTCATGTACTTTCAACCGTTCTCCGAGTATGGTAGTGCAGATTTTACCTCCATGCTAGCAGTTAACATTGAGTCCTATGAGACCAGTTGGCAGCTAACTGGTCTCATAGGACTCAATGTTAACTGCTAGCTTAGCCCCAGCCTTCCCCTCTACCCCCAACGGCAAGCCAGTGCTCTCAGTGAGGTTTTGTGGAGCCCGTAGGCCTGCCTGTGGTGCACAGACACTGGCATGGCTGTGTTGTCCCGAGTTAGGATCGCCTCTTGCCTCTGGCCCCTCTAGCCGGGACAAGAACACACTGCCATACAGCTCTGGCGCACAAAAGCAAAATGCAGTAATGACCTATTTTGTCAAAAGTGAATAGACTGAAAAGGATCTTCATTATACCTCCTTTATCTTGTGACAAGGCCCTTTGGTCCAAATGTATCCCATTCTAGATATATTGCTATGTCAAATCTGCAGTAACTACAGTATCCAACCCAATACCAATACTTTTAAGGCCATTTACCCAGTTTCAGTGTTGGTATGGTTACTGCGCTTTGCCTTTGTAGGGCAGCGCTGCCTGAGACACCAGCCTTTTCAGGCCCAGCATACTTCTGGAGCAGTTTCACTCACTCGTTCTGTGACGTGTGGCATTCGAGGAGATGGAGTTCATTGCCATCTGCTGAACTTGTATAGACTGGATTTTTGGGTTAGTTTTGTTATGAAATTGTGCTTTCACATGCAATGCTGTCCTGAGTGTTGATTATTGTGTTCAAATCTTAAAGTGTGTGCGTGTCTGTGTGTAGTCAGTGTATGGTTTATGTACTAGTATGCAGTAGTTTATTTCATTTTCCACTGGCTCAGTTGAGTTAATCTCCTGGGTCTGCACTTCTCAGCCTCGGACTGAAAATATGGAGCATACTTTTGGGACGTTTCCTTTCACCATGTATGTATGCACAGATAATTTATTTCTTGAGTTTGCAAAGCTGAAGTTGTGTGGCAAGTAAAGTAAATCTACATCTTGTGTTAATGCACTATTGCAATGCATTTTCTTTACAAACACATAAGGTGCCTTGGTAGCGCAAGCTTGTCTTATTATACTCCCGCACAATAAGCTACCAGAGGCTCTTCCCCTCTAATGCAATGGGGTACCCAAGTCTCCGCCCCTTCCGGGCAGCTCATGGGGCTGAGAAAGTAAAAAGAAAAATCACTGGGCTGTAATGGACTGATCAAACCTATTCTCCGATCCACCTCGCCTTCCCCCCATATCATACATATGCTGTACCTCAGAATTAATGATAAACCAATGGTGTGATTTTCGACTTCACTTGCCAAGCGATTTGTGAGTTGTGTGCGAGCATATATATGTAATTATTTGGACAACACAACAGAAGTCGCATGTCTGACGTACAGCCACCGCAGTGCAGCGGTAGGACTGGCTGTTCACCTTCAGCCTCGGTTCACGTCAAATACGCGAGGCGCACATTGTCGTTTCTAAGACAGATTTGCGCAAAAATGTATATAACGTTTCTTGCCAGACGAAAATGTGTGATCTTACGACACCAATCCAAACTTTTAAAATTCACTACTATCATATGTGAAATCCACCAGAGCACATGCCAAACGGAATCAGGATTTAGCTTGACTTGCTCCATTCACTCCCATTTTAAAAAAAAAAAAATAGAATTACAGCCCCATGGACCGGAAGTAGAGAGGCGTGACTTAGGTGCCCCATATCCTGTCCTCGTGGAGCGAGTTTGCACTGTCTGTGGTATATTTGCTGAGGAATTGTCTTCAATGTGACAAGACTGAGTGATTTCAAGTTCTTACTTTTGAATGCTTTGTTAACGCATACACAGCTCTCCATCTTGTGTTGTAGAAAGTCCCACTAACAACTTATCCATACTTTACAGACCCCAATGCGCTGGCACACAAACACACCATGCAAGCACATGGAAATGAAAATACACAGACACACACAGACACACACAGACACACACAGACACACACATACACACACACAATTGATTAGCTAAGCATATGCTGGGCCAGCTGCTACAGATGGCTGACTGGCAGGAGTGAATACCGTGACTCCCGCTCTACAGTCAATACCAAACATGCTGCCGCCATTGATTACTGCTTTAGCACCATCCCCCACCACGCATGCATGCACACACGCACGCACACACTGGCGCATGCACACACCACACCACACCACACCCACACACCCACTGGATCTCAGAGCCATGATCGGGCATTCCCCTGATCAGTCGAGAGTGTTAAGGGGTTGGTCGTGATGGAGAATGGTCTGGTGATGGAGTAACCTACTTTTTATGAACAATGAAATACCAACTTTAGAGTGAAAGCAGAAGCTTTGAAGAGAACTGGCATTCCTGAGCAGTTCTATTCATGGGGCTTAGGTAGTAAATGCATCCAAACACAACATTTTTGGTACTTAACACACTACATGCATTGCCATTGACAGAGATACTTTTGTTGCAGTCAAACGTGGTAAAAAAGCATTAACGAATAAACCGATAGAAGCACATCTACTCTAGTTGAACATACATATTTTCCAACTATGCCCAATCATATCGGAGTCGAGCACACCTGTTCTTTCCTTTTTATCTGTGATTCAGTTCTGCCCCACATTACGCTCGCGCCCACAACCTCAGATGCAAGAGGCAAACCAATACGAGTGCAGATGCCTAACATGTTTTTTTTTCATCTTCAGTCACGTTGCATATCTGTTTGAGGTCTTGGTTAGTGCGGTTTACTTGCTGCAACAACAGCTCTGCATGCTCGAGAACCTCATCACTAGCATGACAACAACTACTAGCATGGTGTACAAGACAACTGTGCTTTAATGTTCCTACTAGATGATGGCGCTTCTTGCCAGAAGGTTTGGCTAGGAACGCATTTAGCAGCCATTCTTGTGAGGTAACCATATGGCTAACTTGAAAGCAGTAGCCAGCCATATATACAGGTACAATGTCAGGCTATTTGCCATGAGATATGAATGATGCTTTGGAGAAAAGCATCTGACAAACACTAAAAACTTGATCTCTAATGTCTAGTGTCAGTAAAAAGAATTCAAGTCAGAAGAATCAGAGCAGTGAGGTATTTAATGGGGGGCTCGACATTCTGAAGAAGGTGCTTGCTTACGTGGAAATCACTGAGCAGTCTTAATCAATCAATTTATATTACAGTATGTTGAAGAGTTCATTCTTATGCCAACACACCAAATATTAAGGCCTGACTGTCAGAGTATACATGGTGCTGTGTTGTTCATTCTGCAACAGCAGGGCATAAGACAGTATGGCGATGCACAACACGGCACGGCACAGCACAACACTGCATGGCACAGCACAACACTGCATGGCACAGCACAACACTGCATGGCACAGCACAGCACGCAGCAGCTGCTGAGGAGGAAGCTGGTAGTTGGCATGTGGCAGAGCAGCAGCAGTACCCAGAAGGAGCAGAGCCTCCGTGCCAGTGGGAAAATGCAGAGCCGTGACACACTCTGGCCAGCGCTGCCTACTGGCACCGGCACACAAAGATGAGGTCACCGGTGACATCATTAATATAGTAAGCCAAGGGTGAGCCTGTGTCTGTCTGTCTGTCTGTCTGTCTGTCTCAGAGGGAAAGACAACGCCAAGTGTTCATTGTGACCCAGTGTCGTCACTGTGGTAGAGTACAAGTTTATTACCTCACAGGCCAGAGTTGAGAGTCCAAATAGGACACATTTGTATTATTTATTCAACCTCTCCGTAAACACAACAAAATGCACTCTTAGCATTTCCTTAAAATATTGTTCATGCCCACCAAGAGCAACAACAGTGAGACAAATAAATGCCAGAGAATGTTAGCCTGGTAAACCAGACTAAATGTGGATGTCTGATTTAGTCTGGCCTCGATGCATAATATATCCGAAGACTGTTGATGAGAACAACCTTCCCTCAAAACCCTGCCCGCTTTTATTCAAAACACATCTTTGCGTTGTAATTGGTTTGCCAGATTCATGGCATTCTGGCTTCATTGAATCATTATGCGAGGCCAGACCCACCCGTAGACAAAACATTTTGCCGTCCAGCGGGTGGCGCTGGTTCACCAGGCTAAGAGAATGTGTATTTTTTGTGTGTCGTGTCTGTGGATCACTGCTTATGTGACCTCTTGGGTGTAACCTTAATAGATATTTGTGAAGTGAAACGCTGTGCTAGTGGATAGCCCTTCATTTCCTGTGCTTGACATTTTTTAACGTGTACTTCAAAAACAAAATGTCTTTTCCAACTTGCATAATGTTCATATCGTAGAACTTGAACAGTGTGTCAAAGTGAAAGCCCAAACCCACTCCCCATTTCTGAGCAGTCGTTGTTTTGAACACTGTGTGAGTGGATGGTTAGGTGGGTGAGGGTGAATAATATCTGTACCAGAAGGAGAGTGTGTAGTCTCCCACGAAGGTCTCGCTCTCGCGGACCAGGAAGGAGCCGTCGGGGGCTCCCGTCTCCACACAGTACTCCGACAGCAGCCGCTCCGCTATCTGTCGACCGTCACGCCCCGCGCCCAGCTTACCATGGAACCACTTCTCCGTCACGTGCTGGTCCATGCCATTACACACCTGGGGGAGAGAGAGAGAGAGAGAGAGAGAGAGAGAGAGAGAGAGAGAGAGAGAGAGAGAGAGAGAGAGAGAGAGAGAGAGAGAGAGTGGGGGAGTGAGTGAGTGAGAGAATTTAACTTTCAAATGAAGTAAATCCAAATGCTCCTGAGTTTATCCATCAATCAAATTATGTATATACAGAACAATATAATACTTGGTAGTTATTATTATATCAATCTGTTAATTTGAAGTTGTTGTGAACATTGATCTACTCCGCAACACAACATTGTGTTAACATGTTGTGATAATTGGAGATAATTCATTCATCACCGATTTGTACCCCATTATTTGCTGTGCACCTTGGATTTAAAAAAGTAAAAACTTCATTGGAAATGGAAGATTTCTTCACCTTTGTACTTACTTTCTTCAAGTGTAAAATGCCAAAGAAAACAAAGCCATACACAGAAAAAAGGCCACAGTGATGTGTGTATACACGGCCGCCTGGGAAACAAACACGTCTGTAAAACATCTGTAGCAATTCATGATGGCTCACCACAGAGCACCTAGAACATCAGAGAGTCTCCTGTACTATTGGTTGGGGACTTTGTAACTATGGTCAAAGCTGCAAAAACTAGTGCTACTAGCCAAGCAGGCAAATACAATATCTCACAATTTTCCACACTTACCACGACAATAACGCAAATATCCTAACAGGTAAACGACTATGAACCTCATGACTGAAGCATTCAAAGTGTTTAATCACAAGCTTAAAACACTGATGTAATTAAATGAGTCACCAAGTTCCTACAAAGTCTAGGCTCATCCATTACTTGCAGCTAATGAAGGCCTATGATCATTAGCTGGGGTAACTTACAAGATGTTGTCACCAACAAGCCACATGAAGACAACAATTATAAAAGTCATTTTCCCAAGTGCATCAACACATGCACTCATGAAAACACACACACACACAACATTTGAGAAAGCCACAGACCATCTCAACTACCTCAAGTTCTCGGAAAAGGAAAAAAAACAAGTTCTCACCTCTCTGTGCTCCTCCTCATCATCGTTGCCCTGGTTACTTGTCGTTTCTTCAGAGTAGTAAATCTTGCTACTCGTAAGGACGAAAAAGTGAGGATACCACTCCTGTGGGCGGCACACAAATACACAGACACGCACACAGAGACACACACAGAGACACACACACACAGAGACACACACACACAGAGACACACACACACAGACACACACACAGACACACACACAGAGACACACACACACAGAGACACACACACACAGAGACACACACACACACAGAGACACACACACACAGAGACACACACACACAGAGACACACACACACAGAGACACACACACACAGAGACACACAGACAGAGACACACAGACACACACTTAGGTCAGTTGTTTATCTATTTGTTCCCACGGTCATGGAATAGCAAAGCATACACACTGAACATTGTGGCAAGTTTGCCATCATTTCAGACATCAGTTTGATTATCTGCTCATCAGCTACAAAGCATCATGGTCCATGCAATCAGTTTGACGTGCCCCTTCTGTGCATTACTTTACATATTTTAAAACCCTGCATAGCATACTGAAAGAAAGTTATCTTTGAGAGTTTGTGCTGGGGTTGAGAGCACGACTGATGGGAATTACTGAGGGCCGGCAGTCCTTCTGATCCGAAAATACTGGCTGTGACTGATAACAACACTGGGGTGTACTGGTAATGCAGATGTTGGATACCATTTAAACTTCTGGGATTATCAGGAAACTAGGTGCTTAAATTGCCTTGACAATAAATCAGAAACACAGAATGTGAGGCAATTAAAAGAGGAAGTGAAACTATTGAGTGCCTCATTTGTCAGTGTCTATGATTCTGGTATCAGTGTCATCATTAGACTGATTGTCTTTACTTGGATAATGCTAAAAACAGTTGACAGGTAGAGGGCGTGCACTCACATGGTTGATAGGGTCCTCCAGATACAATATGCCGTTCTTGATAGAATTACTGATGTCGTTCTCTGAGTAGGGCGTGGAGGTGGACACTTCTTCATAAGAACTTCCCTCAGCGAGCTTCTTATGCTGTGAGAATGGGGGAAAAAAACAGTTCAGCAACACTGCCCAACAAACAATTAACTGTTATAGACATAAGCCTTAATCCCCCCGGGGATCAATAAAGTGACTCTACTATAATCCTGGGTGCATACATTGAACACTGAAAATAATTAAGCATCTTTGATGACAACAGGATTGTCCACTGCCTCTATGACTTCAATTTCACAGTCACAGTAATAATCGCTTTCTACAAGTAGTTTGACCTGAAGATAGGGAAGAGATCAGTCTATTGCATTTGTTGAGAATGTGGTTTGTTCACCATCAGTGCACCACTGACAATATGCAGTTGGTTAATATGGTAGCTTTTTTTAAAGGACCACTTCAGTCAATTTCAATATGCTGTTTGCTGTATTGTTCACGCTACCCTTGACTTGTCAGACTTGTCGGTGATGCCCCATTTTTCGGCTCAGCCCTTTCCGAGATATGAGCTATTCTAATGGGAGCAGCTTTTGCTTGATTTTTTTTTTTAATTAACATAGACATTAATATAACAGATACCGCTGTTTGCTAGTTGTCTGCTGATGCTGATGTTGCATAACCTTTTGAATGTTTTTGGGAATAAATAAAAATGTTTTTTTGAAATGTAAACAAACAGCTGCCCCCATTACAATGACCAGGGGCCTCATTTATCATCAGTTCGTAGAATGTCTTCTAAATTGTGTCTTAGGACGGAAATTTAGAATGTTCGCAAGTACAGAACAATCTGGATTTATGAAACGTGCATTGACTACTCCCACGCACACTTCTGCATGATAAATCCCACACCTTCCAAATCACTGTGCACACGCGCATTCGGGGGTAATTAGCATCCCGAAACGCCTCCAAGTAACAATATATGGTATTAAAATATATTCAAATGCCATGTTAATTCGAAGGCGCCACCCTGTTCGGACACACGCGCCAGTCGAAGCACTGGCGGGAAGTGCGGAGATAGAACCATTTCTGTGGCAGAAGTGGAGGTGCTCTCGACAGGAGGAGGACCGTGTTTCAAAATAAGTAAAAGGAGACACACATGAACGAAAACACTGTAAAATAGCACACTGTCATACTCCATTGTCATTCAAAGCAAACTGTAGCTTGCACGGTCAATATTATTTGCAATTTCGTGTTTCTTCCACTCGCACGCATGGTCTGAGGTGTGCGTAGATGTAGGCACATTTCTACGTTCAAGTACATGTTCATAAATCCCACACTTTGCTCAGGAATGATCGCACGCACGCTTTACGCACAGATCTGTGCCAAAGAACGCTTGATAAATGAGGCCCCAGGATCTCGGAAAAGGCTGAAGAAGAAAAAAAAACCTCAGATACTGACAAGTCCAGAGTAGTGTGAGCATTACAACTGCATGTTGAAATGGACTGAAGTTATCTTTTGACATTCAGAACTGACACTTGTGATAAACACAGCAGTAAAAACAAGCCTGCAATTTGGTTTTCCGTTCACCTTGATGAGGATCTTCCTCTTGAGCTGATTGGGCGAGGGGAGGCCGTCGGCTGAGATGTCCACGGCTTTGGTCAGCAGCATCTCCCCAAAGACCTTCTTGAAGTGGGTGGCCATGTTCCTCTGCTGTACGATGCTGCAGTGGTCCTCGATGGAGAGGATGATGGGATACCTGTAGAGGTAGAGAGGAGTAGGAGAAGGAGGAGCAGAAGGAAGAGGAGATGGGAAGGAGGAGAGAACACAGATCAACACATTTAAATGTATTTGCATTTAAAGGTAGCATGGGGTGGGGGTGATGTGGCATAGTGCGCTAAGCCCGCCACATATGGTCTGGCATGCTCAGGGGCACCCAGGTTCGAATTTAGCCCGAGTCATTTCCCAACCCTACCCCATCTCTCTCTCTCCACACTCACTCCGTCAAACAGTCTGGCGATCCGTCTCCATGGCGGGTGGGAGATGGTCTGATCTTACTCTGCCATTTAAATTCATTGGAGTTCGAATTCAAATTAACACCCCTATTGCACTTTATTAGCATGACTGTTACGATATAGTGTCGCAAAAGCATACAAATCACAAAACAAAAGTGTGATAAGTGCTACCTTAACCAATCAGTAACGCGGTTCTTCGCGGTTGAGTTCTGCGTCACCACTCTCAACTGTTTGCTGATTGGCTAAACAGTGAGCGAACCGAGCTAGGAGTGTTTCACTAGACTATGTGAGTACATAGGATGGCGTCACCAGGCTAGGGGGCAGGATGTGTGGGCCAACATGCTGTTTTTCATGTCTAGCGTGCTCTGCCTGTGGTTACAGTACTACAGTACAGTAATGCAAACACCATGAATAGGGTGAGGTGGAGGAATCATTTCATGGTGATGCGTCGTCCAGGTATATGAGCATCAATTCAGAATCCTTAATGATTGTCACTAGAACCCCTGGCATTGACTGACATTTGCTGCTTCTAGGGTTGTCAAGATTTCTAGGCCATTTAAGAATGGTGTGTGTCCTGACGATCTTCAAAAAAACAATACACAATTTGAAAAAAACAGAAAAGGTTATGTTAAGCAGGCTAATAAAGCATCTCTGTTCAACGGTTTTACAGCTGTCTGTTCTGTATGCTTGGCACAAACACAAAACCACTCAAAACATGAGCTGTGATTGGTCAGATGGTGTGCGTGTGTATGCGCGTACGTGCGTGAGAGCGCGCGCACGCGTTGCAGTGCAAACTGGGACGTTGCAACATGTTTGTTTTGCTAAAGCAAACATGTTCCAGATCATAGGCCACGGCTAAACAGCCCTGTTGGTGGATTTCCACACCTATAGCCACATATGAGCCACATAAAATGCTGAACTTCTGCTATACCTTAGAGTTAGTTACATAATAATAGCAATAATAAATATATGATATAACACACCGATGCATGTAGATAGACCAAGAAAGAAACCATGAAATCAAGTGTTCTCGAATCAAGCAATCAAAGCACATGTTCATGTATTTGAACTAGACAGCATGTGCAATATCAGCTGAGCCGCATCACCCACACACATACCAAGAAATACTATGCGGGTCTTTTACACACACACACGCGCACTCACGCACACACTTTCAGTTTCAGACTGAGGAGACGAGAGCAGAGATGGCAGGTGACAAGGGGACTCACTCGGAGGTAACGAAGGCATGCTCCTTGATTGTCGTCAGGACGTCACAGAACTTGATCTTGGTGGTAAGGGTGTGGCCGTGGTAGATGACAGGCATGCCATCCGGGCCATCCCAGCAGTCCACTGTTGACCATGAGACACACACACACACACACACACACACACACGCACACGCGCACGCGCACACGCGCACGCGCACGCGCACGCGCACACGCACACGCGCACGCGCACACGCACACGCACACGCACACGCACACGCACACGCACACACACACACACACAAACAAACATGCATGCACACAAATTCTTTAGTCGTCACGTGACTGAACTTCAAGCTGTTTGCAAACAAACAAAAGGATTATTTGGACACATAAAGATACTGCTCCTCAGACACTGAGAGTCATTCTTTCCATGTCTGTGTCACTTATCTAACTTGTTTTTTTGAAGTTGCCCAACACGTCCGATGTGTTTGTTAGTCATTCGTGACGTAGTACTGCAACACTAGAAACATACAACCTGATCATTCCGTGAGTCAAAATGACGAGAAGAAAAACAAGACTTGGGGAAACAAAGCTTTGAAAGCACATACAACGGCGTGCATAGTCATTACATCATATTACCTCCCTTTTTCTGAATAGTCGGATCATTACCAAGCCCAGCAAGAATGTGCTTGTAAAGACTTCAGCTTTGGTTGAGGTAAACTCCAGGATGTTCCCATGATGAGTTTAATTTGCATACTTCACAGGCAGCATAACAGAGGGAAACGTGCCTGTGTGTGTGTGTGTGCGTGTGCGTGTGCGCGTGCGCGTGCGTGTGCGTGTGCGTGTGTGTGTGTGTGTGTCTCACACACACACACACACACACACACACACACACACACACACACACACACACACACACACACACACACACACACACACACACACACACACACACACACACACACACACACACACACACACACACACACACACGCGCACACGCACACGCACACGCACGCACACGCACATACACATATATATACACACAAACACATAAAGAAATGTGCGTATGTGTGTGTACCTGTACTCACGAGTACGAGTATGCTCTCTGTGAGACTGT
Organism: Engraulis encrasicolus; assembly: GCF_034702125.1. NCBI lineage: Eukaryota > Metazoa > Chordata > Actinopteri > Clupeiformes > Engraulidae > Engraulis > Engraulis encrasicolus. Next base: position 31,881,856 of record NC_085866.1, on the reverse strand, counting down.
ATCAGTGTATGTCTGTGCGTGCGTGTCTCCATGTGTGCACATGTGTCTGTGAGGGAGTATGAGTGTATGGGCTACAGCGAGAGCATGTGAGGGTGGTGTGGTTATAAAACTTACACTCGATGCATCTGCAGCCCATCCGTAGGCATCTTGCATAGGCCTCCAGACTGGACTCACTGGAGAACTGGTCTCCTGTCAAGTAGCTGTAAAACACACACGGACACACGGACACACAGACACACAGACACACAGACACACAGACACACAGACACACAGACACACAGACACACAGACACACAGACACACAGACACGCACATGCACATGCACACGCACACAAAGACACACACACAAACACGCACAAGTATGAGAATACTGTTCTATAGGAAATTAATAGTTAATCTAACACACACACACACACACACACACACGTGAGAACTCTGTAGCGTAGGAAATGACTAGCTCATCAACCACATCACAGATCACTCTTCCCATTTCGAGGCTTTCCATTTTAATGGCACTTTTTCTGTTTCCCCCTCTTATGGACACAAGTACAGATACTTTATTCATCCAAGAGGTGTAAATCACTGCCTTCATGACGATACGATACGGTATCCATTTCTTAAATCAGGGATTCAATTTTTTTTCGATACTTCCGAATTCCCCACGATACGATACGATGCGATTCGATTTTTTCCAATTACTTTTCCACTACTATTGTGTTATGGAGCTAGGGCATTGCACAGGGGCCAGTGATTCTATTCTTAAGAATGCCCTACGATATGATGCGATTTGATTAACTTGATTAAATGTACTTCCGATACATCGATACATTTCGATTTTATTTACATATGCACATACATACATATGCACATACATATTTACGTGCACACACGCACACACAACATGAGTCGCTGGATGAGTCCTGGTGAGCACAACATGTGGGTTTCACTGCCAACACACACACACACACACACACACACACACACACACACACACACACACACACACACACACACACACACACACACACACACACACACACACACACACACACACACACACACACACACACACACACACACACACACACACACACACACACACACACACACACACACACACACACACATTTTCTGTGTCTTTCATTCACACACAAACAAATATTACACATGGAAAAAAATAAATCCTTTCACCTTATAAGCAAAGGCAAATATTCACCCACCGGCATCCATCCATCCATCCACCCACTCAGCCTTTCCACCCACACAGTTCATCCACCCCCCACCCCCATCCCAAAAACTTTTATCAAAGCCACATGCGAGTTCTTTTGTTCCTCCGGCCCTGTTGCGTGGTTGTGTTTTAACGGCAGCGCTGGGCCCACTCCACTCTGGCCCACAAATGTACCTCTCACCCGCCGCGGGTTCAATTGGAGGGAAGCCCATGTTTCCACTTCCACTAAACAAAGCGCCAAAAACTGTCAGTGAACTCGGGACGACCCTTCAACCCGATCATCCGTCCCGAGAGTAGAGCCATCCAATCCACAGTGTCACCAAAACAAAACTCTGTATTTAGTTAGACCACCATAAATCCCACAACAATCGCTTTTGTTGTTTAAAATGACGGGGAAGCTCGCTAAACACATGTAAACCTAGATGAATGTGGCGGTGCCAAACAAGCGTCCCGAGACGAAAGTTAGCGAACTTCCTAACCACATAATAATATTCCCAACTATGGCTAATACAGCCAAAGGAAAAGAGTGGCATTATCTAAACATCTCCTTTATGGGAAGGAATTCAAGCAAGTCCTCAATATTGTATAGCATACCCTATGTAATGTCATGCCATTTCCTGTATACAATACTAAATTATTACCACAAACACTGCTGCCCCAGTTTGAAAGAGTGAAGCTGCACTTACTACAGTACAATCAGACAGTTGAGTGAGTCAAAGGTGGAAACAAATATACAGTACGGTTTGTTTAAGCCTGCAGAATTATCCCACCACTGACCGAGTCAAACCACACCACACAGTGTATGCCATTGTATTCCCTCTTAGCGTTGTCAGGCCAACTGAGCAATGAGCTAGTTCCTACACCCAATTATAGATCAACTCATATGCTATACCTAGTCATAAATTAACTGTCTTCACTCTAAAAATGACAGTTTGGGAGCCAAAATTGTGAGAAAAACAGTGTGAACAAAGTACAGCTTGGTTGAACCAATGCCCACGTGGAGATGCCAAAAAGCTCAATCAGATGGCACGTGGTCACTCTCAATAAAAAAAACAACAAAGCAGTATGAATGTGGGTCGTATCACTTATAAGCAGTCTGGTTCCCAGAGTAACTGGTGGTTGTTACAGGAACTAGCACTCCTCTGTGCTAACTGATTCCCACCATTGGCTTACAGTGTCATACCACACCACACCACAGTGTAGTCAGTGGTGTAGTCTACTTTTTATGGTGGGTATACTGTATTTTTGAGAATTTCTTGAAGTGGGTATACTGTATATTTGTGCTATTCTACATAATGGATCAATCAATTTTAAGTGGGTATACTGAAATCCCTGAAATTTTGAAGTGGGCATACTCCGTATACCCGGGTTCTACGTAGACTACACCACTGAGTGTAGTGTATGCCATGCTTACGAGCAGTGCTGTGAGAGACATAAGCGACTGGCGTCCTGAAAACAAGCCCAAAAGAAGAGACCAAAAGACAGTCGCGTGCCTTGTCAGAGGAGACCTTGCTCTTTATGAGAATCTCTGTGGTAAATGAAATTCACACAAGTGACTGAAGCAGTTACAGCGAGTGGGAATTAACAATGTTGTTGTAGGCTTACTTGTAAAACAGAGAAAAACAGAGCCGTCATTGAGAAACATGACATTACACACATCCACACACATTCAAATCACAGCCAGAGCAGAAGCCAAAATCAAGCCCAACCCTGAAAAAAGAAGCCCAAGAAAATGCAATCCAGGACTGTACAAAAAAAGAAGACCAAAATCGCTTGAAAGAAGTGGAACTGGCATCCCTCCTTACGTGTTGTGAGATGAGGAGATCCAGTAGTTGGACAGAGGGCTGTTCATCTCCTCTGGCCGCACCTGGTCTAGCGTGTCGTTCCACATGGTGTTCTCCTTGGAGAACAGGTAGGAGAGGAACTGCAGACACAAAACAATGGGCGTAGGTTGTAAATTCAGGTGAGACAAACTTTACAAATGTTAGAATAATAGAGGCTACTTCTTGCCTATGAAAGTATGCAATGCTGAAAATGTGTATGGCAATTGGCCAGCGACTACCAACAAGAAAGAGGGGGTAACTCTAGCCATAAATGGAAATAAACCATTTAAAAGAATGTGACTATATAACGGATGTAATGTACAGTACACTACAGTCAAAATGATTCAGAAAAAAACCCGAACTCATTTTACATGGATTCCAGGCATGTGGAAAATAAACAGTCATGGTGGCAAAGGTTCCTTCCAGTATTAGTGGTTCTAGTTAATTTATACACCTCTGAAGTGATGAGCTGGCTTTGTGGTCGTACTTCCTCTTTCTCAAAGTAACTCGCAGTCATAAAGGGTAACCACCAAATCATGTTTGACATCTGCAAACCTGGCCGGTAGTGGAGGCGATATCAGCATAATTTAAACTATAGACCTATGGACTCGCAAAGGTAATGCAAATCGATTCAACAAAGAAACGACCTTGAGAAAGCTAGAGTCATGACAAACAATATATGGCTTTGAAGATGGATGGCTTCGTGTTCAGGCATTTGCAGAATGATTGATGATAGAATTAGCATCAGTACTTTCATCTCAAAAGATGAAAAAAAAGTTTATTTCCTTTTCGCTATAACTTGTGGTTTTTCTGAAACCAAACCAGAGTCTTGAGAACTCCCAGAGACAGGTCACCAGAGATGCGTTTAAGTTGGAAAGACAAAGAAGAATGAGGTCTCTCTCAACGGCCCAAATGTGTACGCTTTTTCGTCAACATTCCTCAATTTCATGCACGGAAACTGCACAGTATGACTTCATCCAGTGGGACGATCATTACACGAACCGCTCTCCTTAGACCATTTGTGGTTCAGGGAGAACTCTGAGCAAATGGAATACCGTTTGGAGATGTTTACTGATGCTTGCCTTTGTTTGCCATTTTTAAAACGCAACCCAGGAAACACCCTGAAACATTACCACCACAGTCCTGTGAGTCTGAGTGTGGCCTGTACATGTCTAAGTGACTGAGTATAGTACAGAGACAGGAGAGAGAAACAAGAGATAAAAGGGAGCATCAAAGAAAAAAGAGAGGGAGATGAGAGAAGTTAGGAGTAAGAGACAAGTGTGTTTTAGTGAGTCTCACTTCATCCTGCAAGAAATAGGGCTGCTCTATCTCCCTGAGGGGGTCCTTCAGGTAGCTGAACATGAACTCCTGCACCTTGTTGTTGTCTGTGGCCCACATTTCCTGGAGAGAGAGAGAACGAGAGAGAGAGGGAGAGAGAGAGAGAGAGAACGAGAGAGAGAGAGAGAGAGAGAGAGAGAGAGAGAGAGAGAGAACGAGAGAGAGAGAACGAGAGAACGAGAGAACGAGAGAGAGAGAGAGAGATGAAAGATAGAGAGAGGGAGGGAGAGAGAGGGAGAAAGGGACAGAGAGACATGGTGAGTCAGTGTAATCTAAAACCACTTCAGATGTCTCTGGCTGCTCTGCCCCAACATATCTACCCAGCTGTAATCCATGACATCATTTATAGTCTTCCATGCAGCTAAATCTCTCTGCTTTCCCCCCAGCAGCCTTCAGCTAGAAGGAGATTGTTTGGAGAGTGGGGCAGCTACACTATATTGCTAACAGTATTCGCTAGCCTGTCTTGACTCACAGATGAACTTAAGTGCCATCCCATGTCTAACCCATGAGGTTCAATATGATGTCAGTCCACCTTTAGCAGCCATTCCAGCTTCAGGATACCAAAACATTTTGGACTATTTCCATGGTCCCAACCTTGTGGGAACAGTTTAGAGTGGGCCTCTTCCTCTTCCAACATGACGATGCCCCAGTGCACACAACAAACTCCATAAAGACATGGAGGACAGAGCCTGATGTGGATGAACTTGACTGGCCGGCACAGGGTCCTAACTTTTGGGATGAATTAGAGCAGAGCTGAGAGCCAGGCTTTCTCAGTGTGCGACCCATTGATTGTATACTCTCACTGCTGTGACCGCATCAATGTACTTTTGGAAGAATGGTCAAACCGTACCTTCTGGTACTCCAGCAGGAACGCCTTGAAATCCTCCAGTGTGATCTTCTGCTCTGGTCGATCGATGTACCTGAAGGACACGAGATGAGATGAGATGAGACAAGACGAGAGCAGAGATGAGACCCGAGACTATACACGTACCGTTGTCAGTCTCACACCGTGGAGATGGTGGAAAATAGACACTACATTACATTAAGCAGATGCTTTTATCCAAAGTGATTTACAACAGAGGGGATGAACAACAACGAGGAACGCATGGGGAGAATATACTGTAAATTACACAAGCATAACAAGGTTAGTGCAAGGGGGTACTGTAGAGTTAGTCTGTTATGATAGGAAACTGTTTCCCTGTGAGACGTTACAGAAATCTGGGAGAGAATGTATGTAGACATCTAAAAACATGAAAACTAGCATGAATTGATAAATATACGAAATATAGATAAAAGACGAAATACTGTAATAAGAAAACATAACCAAAAAAAGAAGCGGGAGATAATGAATGTTTTTCAGTCAATTGAAGGCATACCTCTGCAGGAATGGGATCTCCATCTAGAAGAGAGAACATTTGGGAGACAGTTGGACTTGTGCTTAGCTCATAACGAATTACAGATTTTAACCAGTCCCCTACTTGTTTGTGCTTTTTCCACGAAAATATCTCCGCTATAAAAAATCCATTTAAAAAATATTAGGTTATATCTCTATTTAAGACTTAATTTCCATATCTCAGTAACTCGTTTATATCGTACTTAATTTCTGGCACATGTTTTGCAGCACATAATTTGTAATTCTGGAACCAAAATTGCACTTGAGTCTACTTCTCCCTAGTCTGGGTCAATGAGTGCAGGGGGTAGGGTGGCCAACAGGGATTTGGGCTTGAACCAGTCAGGCATTATGCCACACACAGCAGTAGCATCATGTGGCCTCTCTTTTTTAGAAGCAACGAGTATTGATTTGGAGGCCATTTGTGGTAGCTCACAGGACGGGCTGATGGGGCTTAAGTATGCCTGATAAAGATACGTTTTGTGGGGGAGGTGGGTAGGTTGGTGTGTGTGGGGTGGCGTGGTCGTTGGATTGGCTGGCTGGCTCTCCCTTGACATCGCTCCCCCACACAAAGGGCTCATGTTACCCCCAGCAGACCCCCCCGAAATACACCCCCCCTAATACAATCAACTCACTGTCTTCTGGGCGTCGAACATTAAGCTGCGATACAGCTGGGCAAACTGACAGTAAGAGACATCACCGTTCCTCAGCTCCCCATCCTGTTCATAGACATGTAGACAAGCAGTGGACAAAATGAGGGTTAAAGCTGTGAAGACAACATGTAGCATTGCCAATCAAATAAATACACCACTAAATAATTAGAGAGGTTTTTTATTTAATGATATTTATAGAAAGCACATTTCACTGCAGGGGATACTGTCCAAATGCTGTGAAAATGTAGCATCATGCCGTATGGAGTTAAACAACATACTTTGACAAATAATTTTATAGAAAATATAAAAAATAATGTAATGTGTAAATATTTGAACATACTTCTTCCGCAGTTAAAATTACAAGCAGAAATGAAACCAATTGCTGAACATAATATTGGTGCTGGTGTTAAAGAAAAATCAAGCAACATGTAAAAAATGCTTCATCAATGCTGAGTTTGTCATGTATGAATTCATGTGTGCATAAATGTGGGTATGCATGTGTGCGTACACGTGCGCGTGCGTGCGTTTCTGTGCCCGTGCATGCAATAATTTTCAGCACAAAGTGTTACCGGAAGTTTCTCTCGCAGGAACCTCATGTTAGGTACTCTGTAGTTGACCTGACACAGCAGATTTTTCAGGTCTTTGCAGGAAATCCTGAAAGGCACAAAATGAACAGAACAATAAAGTCTAAAATGTTTACATGGAGCAGAGCAAGAGTGAGAACAGGTCCACCAACACTTTCAGAGCACCAGCAGCCAGAACGCCTCCATCGTAGGCGATACCATCTTAAACCGAAGCCTAACTGCTATCCAAATCAAATCATTTTCAAAAGCTTGACAATGTTCATTGAATTTGCTGTGTTGAATGAAAGACGTCACACAGTTGGCCATTTCCTCAGGTTCTTTTCATAATCACTAATCTATCAGTCAATCTCATTTCTGAGTTTGATTGACAGACGTGAGAACTAGGAAGTGCAATGGAAGAACATACCACAGACATAGGGTGCCTTGCAAACTAGTTTCCTCCTGTTGCATGTGGCAAAATGATGCATGGCTTGAGGACATTGATGATCAAAGTATCATTTCATGCATCGCAAAAGAACAATTTAAATGTCACCTTCTCGTTTCCAATCAGGGTTTTGAATAGGGAAAAGCCCCCCTACAGTTGTTCAGCCGTGGTTGACAGCGGCCGGAGAGATGTTATTGTTTTGGCTAAAGAGGCAGGCCGAATACGAGGCAAGAGGCCACAGGCAACAAGGAAGGATTGATTGATTGTTTACATTTATTGCAATTTCAGCAGCTATGGCTATATCATGGCCAATACAGATAGAAAAAAAAACATCACATTTAAAAAAGAAATACAACTGTATAAATTAAGAGACTAGATACACTTCTTAACATCAATACATTCTACAAAAAATCTAAACCTTTAAAAGGTGGGACCTTATTAAAAATATCAAAAACAGTATCTTTCTTGAAAAAACGCTGCCTTTTCATTCTCAGTGCAGAGCAAGTTAAACAAGGAAGGAAAGCAGGAGCTAGTTTGAAATGTTGATGGGCAGACCTATAGGCAGACCTCCTCATCACCATCACAGGGGGGGAAATGCATGAGTGTTGACAAATAGTTCAAACCTTCCTCTTCCTCTCTCTCTGAAAAGTCCCCCACACCCCCCCCCCAAACACACGCACAAACATCTTTGTGTCTAAAGCGGTATGTAAATATTTGTGTGTGTGTGTGTGTGTGTGTGTGTGTGTGTGTGTGTGTGTGTGTGTGTGTGTGTGTGTGTGTGTGTGTGTGTGTGTGTGTGTGTGTGTGTGTGTGTGTGTGTGTGTGTGTGTGTGTGTGTGTGTGTGTGTGTGTGTGCATGCATATGTGTAGTAGTTGAAGGGCAGGAGAATAGAATATTGTTTATTTGCCATTGTAACGCGTACAACCAAATTGAGCATTCCTTGTTGACTGAGGAATATATATATATATATATATATATATATATATATATATATATATATATTTAAAATATATTTAAAATATATTTTTTAAAGTAGATATAACATATATATATACACAATATATATACACAATATAACAAACTATTCAGAATTAAGTGCAGTGATGGCCACTGGATAAAAACTGCTCTCCAGTCTATTTGTCCTAACGCTCTGCTCTTTTACAGACTCATCCTCTGGCTCCAGTTTCCTGGGGCAGGAAGTGCTCTCCGGGTTTTCTGCTCTGTGCTCTCTGCCTGAACCACGCTACACCACACCGCCGCCATGCTCTCTCCTTCTCCTCCGTCCTTCTCCCCCACTATTTTTTCTCATCTTAGCCTTTCTCTTTCTCCATGTCGGTCACTGAGTGCACTTACATGCACGAGTATTCCCATTTCAGACTGAATGTTGTCAGTATTTGATTTAAGACAAGTTCTGGAATATTCCGTTCAAATGTGTGAAACAGCATTCAGCAACCAGAATACTCCCGGAGCATGGCCACGATAGGAATGAATAAAGAGTTTACAGAACTCGTGCATAAACCAAATACGGTCACCATTCCATTTAAAATTGGAATATTACTCGCATGTAACTGCTCGCTCTCTCTCTCTCCCTCTCTCTCTCTCTCTCTCTCTCTCTCCATCTCTCTCTTCAAACGGCCTCTTTCCTTTGCTCATTTGTTTCTTTCTGCTCCCTCTTTCCCCCGGAACCCTAGCTTGCCTCCTCAACCTCGTTCTCCCACTCCCACTGGATGTCCCTTTCCCTCACTCCAACTTGCATCCTTTTTTTAAAGATTTGTTTTTGGGCTTTTATGCCTTAATTCAGGACAGGACATTGGGAGAATTTGACAGGAAATGAGTGGGAGAGAGAGAGGGGAAGGATCGTCAAAGGACCTCAGGCCGAAATCGAACCCGGGTCGCTGGCATAACAGTATCTCAGCTCATTGAGCCACCGTTCTCTCGCTCGCTCGCTCACAGACTTCACTGTACACAATACACACTTCACAATAACCTTCCGCGAAATGTTTAACTAACGGTTAACTAATATTAACTAATGGTAAGGTATTATTATATCGCTCCGGAAATTGGGGCGTGGGGGTTATAAGCTCTACTGGATAATTGTGATTAATAATCGTGATCATGATTTTGATCTAAATAATCGTGAATATATTTTTCTTCCATAATCGTGCAGCCCTAAATGTTATCGTCAACAGCAAATGTTTAGTAAGTGTTTTACAATTGATTTAATAATGATATATCAATGCTTATAATAGTATTATAGATGCACAACAAACCATTAGCTAACCATTAGTTAACCATTTTTGCGGAAGGTTATTGTGAAGTGTTACCCAGACTTGACTGTGAAGCAGGTACGCTGTCCTGGACAGCTTCTGTCCGTTCATATGGGTGTCTGTTGCACTAAAAACAGCCCAGACCATAGATTTTGCTCATGGGTTTTGCATGTGCACGTGTGGTCAAAAATTGTGAACCGCTTTCTCCAACTACCAACTAATAACAATGTCACCTGTCCCAAATTGGTGAATACTGTACAAGAATATACACTGAAGACACATACATCTGTACATATTGAGGTACAGACAAGACTGGGTTCAATCACTCACAAAAGCACATCACTGTTCCACCCAATCACATTGTCCCTTCCTAACCCCGAAGCTCTTCACTCTGCCAACAGGACAAGTTACAAAAGGTGAACAGTGGCTCAAACCACACTACCCACTGAGGACGACAGTGCACGTTTGTGAGGTCTCCTCAAGTGCCACTGTTCTGAGGCCAACCTGTTATGACTGAAGCATTATGCAACGCAGCAGCACACTGCCACCTATCCATCCGGTTTTCGGAAGGCCACACACACACACACACACACACACACACACATACAAACACAAACGCACACGCACACGTTTTGTCTTGTTTCAGCCCAGACAAGGCAAGCTAATTATAACTCAGCCCTCCTGTGAAACGCCACGCCCTTGCAGAAGCAGTCTGCTCCACTGGTGACTTGGAGGTGTCAAGCGGGCTATTTTGGTCACTTATGGAACAAGTCTGCCTGCCTGGCCTGTTCCCATCACACACGCACATGCACGCACAGACACACAGACAGTCTGACCACAGAATAATCATGATGACAAAGCAGCTTTACCACTATTACTTGTGACATAACAGCGATGATGGACATTGTTCTGGTAAAGATCCCATTGAATAGACAGGAAATGTTCAACAGCACTGAGCAACGAGGCACTAAATGCTTAAAGGTCATAATACTAGACAGAGCTGAAACCAGTGATCTCACATACAGTATGATGATGATGATGATGATGATGATGATGTTCACTATGCATAAGGTCAGTTTTCATTGGTTCCCCATTACAGGGTAAAAGAACCAAGTCAAGTTTTTATTGTCAATTTCTTTACATGCACTGGTCATACAAAGAATTTGAAATTGCGTTTCTTGCTCTCCCATGCAGACATAGACTAATCTAGGTAAGGACACAGACAGTATAGACATAGACAGTGCTCATACAGACATTTAAAGTGCAAGACTGGACAACAGAAGACTTGTAGAGAACATACATTAAGAGGAGGTATTTTGTTGTGCTTTTTCTAAAAGTCCTTTATAGGGTTCTGACATAGTAATAGTAGCATTTGAAGAAAATAAATAATTAAATAGGTTTATCAAATACACCAGCAGCAGTATGTGTGTGTGTGTGTGTGTGTGTGCGTGTGCGTGTGCGTGTGCGTGTGCGTGTGTGTGTGTTTAGTGCAGGTAGAAAGTGCGGTGTGCGTCTGTGTGTCTGTGTATGTGTGTGTGTGTGTGTGTGTGTGTGTGTGAGTATGAGTTGTGTGTCAGTGTGTGTATGTTTGGGTTTAGTGCAGAAAGTGTGGTGTGTTTGCTTGTGTGTGTGTGTGTGTGTGTGTGTGTGTGTGTGTGTCTGTGTGTGTGTGTGTGTGTGTGTGTGTGTGTGTGTGTGTGTGTGTGTGTGTGTGTGTGTGTGTGTGTGTGTGTGTGTGTGTGTGTGTGTGTGTGTGTGTGTATGTGTGTATGTGTGTGTGTGTGTGTGTGTACATGTGTATGTTTTGAGTTAGTGCAGGTTGAACCCCAGGCTTGTCAAAATTGTGTTTAAATGGTCTAAATGAACACCTAATTTATCTTGTGACAAAGTGTTATGGTGCAGATGAGTCCCCTTTTAGAGTTATTGTGATGTCAAATGTGCAGTAGCTACGATATACAAACTAACACCAAGACTTTGAAGGATTTTTTCTCCGTTTCAATTTTTTTCTAGTTACTGCACTTTGCATTTGTAGGGTAGTAAGAGTGGGCAGCATGATCAGACCAAGGATAGTATGGACAGAGTCCCGGGCATTTTGGGCAGGCTAAGTGCCCTTAGCGGGGGGCAACCGCCATACCGCCATTCCGCCATTCCGCCATTCCGACAGTATTTGATTGTCATTCTGAGCCATTCCGAGTCATTTAAACGTTGTTGCAAGTACTTAAAGGCGCGTGAACAACGTTCTAACTCATTTGACATTTGCAACAATGTTGCTACATGAGTGGAAGTGGAGAGAGTGACAGCGCAATTACAGGATTAATGTATAATTTAGTGTCTAATTTTGTCACGGTCCAAATGCCCTTACTGGTAGGGTCTGAAAACAGTTCCTGCAAGCTGGAAAAATGGTTCCTGCAATAAATAGTCAATGTCGGAATGGCAGTATGTCGGAATGGCGGTATGTCGGAATGGCGGTATGTAACCGCCCTTGGCTAGGGGCAGCTCCAGGCTAGACTGGCATCTTTCCTTCAAAACCATGTTTTGCTGACTCTCACACAAAGTAAACGGAGACCAATCACAGACATCCTCCACTGCATCTATTTGTCAAAACACTAACTCTGAAGTTAAAAGCAAAAAACTGACCACACACACCTCACGTCAGAAAAGCACAATCAATGGCAATCGTTGAACCCAGTAATTGTTAGCAACATCTGGCACATTAGCCAATATTACTACTGCTAGTCGATAAACTAATTTCTCTGCACTTAAAACAAAAACAAAAATCTTAACAAATGTTATTTCCATCGGTCATCCTGATTTGTCAAGTCTGGGTTTGTGGTGTTGTCTATTCGACTTGATGAGTTGGGGTCTCAAGGGAAGGTGGCATTCCACCTTAAATGTCCAATTATTTTGAGCTTCAACTGATGAGCAAAAGGGAAGGTAGCAAAATAATGATCTCGTAAAGAATTTGCACAGACACTAACAACACGTACCTTCCATGCCCTCTGCCACTGAGAATGGAATGCTTTGGTATGGAATGAAACGATACAAATCTAGAGAAGCCGCGCTTTGAAGAAAGAAAGGCTTTTGAGATAAACTTACTTTTCCTCCCTGTTCCGATTCACTGAGTAGAACTGTTTCCGTAACCACCTGTTTGCAGCAACAGAAAAAGAAATGATAATAATTATTATTATTGGGGAATGATCAGCATTGGAAGCAGCAGTCATAGCAGCATCTTTTGTCATAGAGGAGAAAGAGAAAAAGACAGAAAATAAGGAGTATTAAGAAATACAGCCAGGACAAGTATGCATAGAAGGTCATATAGCCAGAGATGAAGACAGAGTTCACTAAATAAGAAAAGATATACAGGCAGACTGACCATGAGACAGGACAGGACAGGCAGATAGAAGCAACGAAATAGGACCATGAGACAAAGGGATGGACAAACAAACAGACCATGAGACAACATAGGACAGGCTGGCAGACAGAGACAGACAGACAGACAGACAGACAGACAGACAGAAGCAACAGTATAGGACCATGAGACAGAAGGGATGGACAGAAAACAGACCATGAGACAGAAGAGACATCTTGACAGACAGATTGACAAAATAATGGCCCAAATACACCAGATGCCACTAAAGTAACAACAGCAATGGAAGTAATTAACTTTGGACTGAGTCGCTTAAGACAGAAGAGACAAAAGCAATTTGGACAACAAGAGGCAATTTGAGCGACAGTTTGTAGCCGAACTTCAGCAAATATTATGCTAATTAGCTATGATGCGGTTCGGCCACAGCCGCCACAGCCAATGGCAATGCCGGACTGCTTGCCATCGCTCCTGTCGCTCTGGCTATGAACACAGTCCAGTCCAGTGTCCACTTGGGATGGTGAAGATTTTTTTTAAAAATCTTAACCGGCTACTGAGCCTCATTAGCCGGTGGTTAACCGGTTGACCTGTAATCTTAAATGATACAATGTGTGCGTGCCTGATATGCACAGCACTGAAATTTCACTGAAAGTCTTTTTTTTTTTAGCTGCGCAGACAGGACCTGTCATATACAGCGGTGTACATAGTCACTATAGCAACCGGTAAACTGTTGGCTCTGTGCTGTGGTTACGCTTAATAAATTCCGCCATGTGGCGGTTAACCAGTAGCAGAAAATGTTAACCGGTTAACGTTGATTCGGTCGACTAGCGGTTAAACGGCTACGGGTTAACATGGCTAGTGTCCACTGGTGTGTTGGCGGGGTAAGGCATGGTGAGGGGCGAGCTGTTCTGACCTCTCTATCTGCAGAGGAGTGGGAGACTTCATGGTGTCGGCCACCAGCCAGGACAGCCCCTTCAGCCACATCTGCATCTCCTCGTCTGATGTTGCTAGGATACGAAAGGGTCAACAGTCAATAGGTGAGATCACTTTCATTAGAAAAGAGTGTGTGTGTGTGTGTGTGTGTGTGTGTGTGTGTGTGTGTGTGTGTGTGTGTGTGTGTGTGTGTGTGTGTGTGTGTGTGTGTGTGTGTGTGTGAAACAGCGTGGGGTATGTCTGTGACTTTACCATCATCTGGTTGTGTGAAAATGTCTGCGTGTTTGAATGTTTACATGTCTGAAAGATGATAGCGAATGTTTGTTGCTTTGGGTGCATTTAAGGACGGGGGGGGGTGTGTGCAAAGGGAATTTGTGTGTGTGTGTGTGTGTGTGTGTGTTTTCTTTATTCCCTGGCAAGCACCCTCCAGCCTACCTGCTAGGCTGAGTGACTTCAGGCGAAACTCGGTGCCGTAGAGGATGACGAAGCAGTGGTTGACGTCCAGGCGCGACGCAGGGTCCTCCATGTAGCGCTCAAAGTCACGAGACTTCAGGCCTGGCCGGATCTCCTTGATCTCCCTGATATCAACTGCCAGAAGAAAGAAGAATGGGGAATGGGGAGGGAGAGAGGGAGGGAGGGAGGGGGAGAAGGAGAGAAGGAGAGAGGGGGTAGGAGAGGATGGAGGAGAAGACATATAGGGGAAAGGGGGAAAAGAATGTGCATCAGCTTGGAAACACATGGCAGGGAGAGACAGACGAGCAGAGCTCATCTCTAGCATGTGGGCCTCCCTTCCTGTCTGTGAATGCCTGGCTGGCTGTCTGGCGAAAGGCATTTCATTTCGCCTACAGCATCCAGACTGACTTTTCACTGACTGCTCATCACCACATCAGTCCTCCACACACGTTGCCGTGCCTCTCCTGAGACTGCTTAAATACAGCGAAGTCCTAGATAAAATATCACCCTGATCTTTCATCCTCATTCAATTGAAATGACAAACATGGCAACTTTCCTTTAAATTCCATAAACTGTAGTGCTAAAATATTTTAGACATTTACCAAGAATTTCCTTGCACACTGTATTTTTTTGTATTAACTGAGTCACAAAATCTGAACTTAAAAAGACTCTGCAGCCCCCTGTTCTGGTTACGGGGTGTGCAGCTTCTCTTTCCTGAGTGACTTCAGTCTGTTGTTGTTGATGACTCATGTCGTTTTTATTTTGGCACTCACCTTAATAAAACTCAGCAAAATCGCAAATTGCGGAAAAAAAGCACTCTCTTTGCTGCTGAACTGTAACACCGTAATTTGTCAATACACAAGTCCACCTATATGAGAGGATATTTCATTTGTAGTGCATTTGTGTACATGTTCAAAACTCTGTGATAGAACTCTTCTTCTGGCTATTTATACTGGGTCAATGACAATTTTGTCGTAACACACAGGTGGTGCAACGACAGCTAATGCCACTATGTATATGGATTCATCTTTTTTTTTTTAGTGGATCATCTAAATGTTCTTTGCGGTAAGTGAATTACCAACTGCTAATTAAGGGATTAATTATGGGTATTAGATGTTGTACTACCTAACAAATTTTTAATTTGAATTCAGAGCGCCAATGAATTTAAAATTGCCGAGTAAAGTCAGCCCATCTCCCACCGTCCATGGAAACGGATTCCTCTTAGCTTGGTCCAGACTGTTTGACGAGGTCAACAGTCGGCTTTTGCCCAGGCTACTAAACACTAGGAGTGTAAGCTTAAATAATAATCGATTTGAATCGTTGCATCGATCCTACAGCCCACGGTTCAATTAATCGATTAATCTAAAAGAGATTCAATTAATCATTATTAATCGATTCATTTGTAATTAATGCACTCATTTTGTGAGGAATTTAACAATACTGACCATAATGAAGATGCTCCTCAAATGAAATGCATGCAGATATTTCTGCTTTTGTTGATTTATTTAACATTTCAAACATCAGCCAAGCCAGTAAGGTAAAAAAATATGAACCATTGATTTTAATCTAATCAAATTGAATCAAATCGTGGACCGTTCTTAAGTATCGAAAATAATCAAATCGCTGGTCTAAGAAATCGATATCGAATCACCAACAAGGCTGTGAATTACACCCCTACTAAACACCAACTGTTGTAAGATAACTATTAAGGCAACTAGAAGCACTTAGAGTTCAAACCTTTGCCAAAGCCATGTGGTCAGTGACGACATAACATCACTACACGCAGTGGAATCTCTCTACCTATGCCTATAATAGAACTTATGAACATTTGACTATGTTACATCCTAATTTTGTTCAAGCATTTCTACATTGTTTTTGTGGAGTTAGAAACTGTAATTCACCCTACCTGCGGAGTAGTGAGAAATCTTTTTTTTAAATCACTTGTTCCTTTTGGCATTTCCAATAACTCCATAAAAAATCACCAAAATCTGTTCATAGCTTTTTGAGTTATTCTGCTGACAGACAGACAGACAGACAGACAGACAGACAGACAGACAGACAGACAGACAGACAGACAGACAGACAGACAGACAGACAGACAGACAGACAGACAGACAGACAGACAGACAGACAGACACAAACGAAAACATGACATCCTTGGCAGAAGTAATTATAAAGCATAACAACCACCCTATCTCTGCTTGTGCATGTGTCGGTGTAAACACGTTTGTTTGAGTGCATGTTTACACATGTACGGTACGTACAACAACACATGTGTGGTCTGCATGCGGGTGCATCTGTCTCAAAGTATTCCATATCACGCTCCGTCAGTGTATGAGTGTGCCTCCAGTAAAGTGCTCTGGCTGTCTGTCTGTGAGGTATAGACGGCTATTCACTTGCACGTGCTGTCCTGCTGCCACACAGCAATTCAAGAGGAACAGGATCCTCTCAGGAGCTTTGATAGCGGGAGATGCATTGGGTTCAATAGGTTGATGCTGCTGCTGCACTCGGTGACTCTGTGTGTGTGTGTGTGTGTGTGTATGTGTGTGTGTGTGTGTGTGTGTGTGTGTGTGTGTGTGTGTGTGTGTGTGTGTGTGTGTGTGTGTGTGTGTGTGTGTGTGTGTGTGTGTGTGTGTGTGTGTGTGTGTGGGTCAATAACTGGGTTGCCATACTCCAGTGAGAGCAGGCTACATTTAACCCGTGAGACTGCAAAAAGATTTGCTATATGCCTGAAACCACTGTGCATTGACAACAAAATGTGAAATATGCAATGTGTTGTCAAGTGTGCAAGAGTCTGTGTGTAGTGTGTGTCTGTGTGTGTGTGTGTGTGTGTGTGTGTGTGGTTTTTATCTTTTTGGAAAAAAACATCCGCTAAATGTAGTGTGTGTGTGTGTGTGTGTTTCTCAAATGCAGGCCTCGCTTAGAGGTGATGTGAATGATGTCAGCCACCACCTACTGTAAGTAATCAGGTTGATGCACACTACGATAAGGACGAGATGCAGCAGCAAGGTGACCTGGTTGGAGCTCTCCTTTTATGTCACACACACACACTCAGTCTCCATCTACACTACAAGTCTTCACACCCTACCCTCCAGCTCCGCATTCTCACACGCCTGCATGGCCACACAATACATGCTTGCACACAAGGCTCGCAAACAGTCACGCACATACACACGCGCTCACACACATTCACACTCAAACACAAGCTTGCTCGCTTACACACACACACATACATTCGCACACGGGCGCACAAACACACACGCATGCTACAAAAAAAGCACCTTGCTGTGTGTGAGTGAATTTGAGCTCATTTGAGGCACTTGTGCACGGCAAAGAATGCTGCTCTGCTCCCGCTCCTCTTCCTCTTCCTGCCCAGAAAGCACTCTTCCTGCCCGTGCACCCTGCCTACCCTCCCTCCCCCCACAACACACAAACGAACAGAATATACACTGCTAACATTCTCTGGTGCTTTTTTGGCTCTCTCTAGCTCCATACACACCTCTAATATGCGCCTTCACACACAAAGAAATGTACAGTATAGTATAGTGTAGGCCTATAATAAACACTCCACCTTGTCTCTCCTCTGCCCCCTGCCACCACACAGGACAGGGGTGTATTTTTCTCTCATGCGTGTGGTCTACCTGAGGGTACGGCCACTTCAGTACATGTGGGTCTTTCGTCTGCCACTCTTCTCCCTCGCGTGCACGCGCGCACGCGCGCACGCACACACACACACACACACACACACACGCACACACGCACACACGCACACACGCACACACGCACACACGCACACACACACACACACACACACACACACACACAGAGGTAGTGCGACTGTGATCAACACTCAGTCTTTCAGTTTCAGAAACATAGGGACATACACCTATCCCCAAAACTGAAACCAACTTGGCCGTGTTTGTTCACAACACAACAGGTTACATCAGTCCCAACTCAGGAATAAAAGGTCTCCTACAACATTTTCATACACTTTTACTTTTGTTTACTATGATAAATACTATGATAACATTTTCATACAATTTCAGTCTTGGTATGCAAGTATAGATATCATTCATTAAATGAATGACTGATATAGGGTCCGGTAGAACGTGTTTTTGGTAACTGGCATAGCAGATATACGGTTCAGTAAATCACCTACAATGTTCTTTAGTTTGGGCTCTCACCCATCTAAAGATATCAGGTGAAACACATTACATCACTGTAGAGCTATTATTGATTAATTTTGGGTATG
Organism: Engraulis encrasicolus; assembly: GCF_034702125.1. Lineage (NCBI taxonomy): Eukaryota > Metazoa > Chordata > Actinopteri > Clupeiformes > Engraulidae > Engraulis > Engraulis encrasicolus. The sequence goes on along the minus strand of NC_085866.1, from coordinate 31,863,146 downwards.
TTTCTCTGAGGTGAGGAAACCCACCAAGACATCTAAGGGCTAACAAAGGTTTTTAACTTGATGCGTGCAATGTCCCCATTTCTTACACGACACCTACCCCTCCACAAAAGAGGTCAAGCAGTCGTCGTCATGACAGCCGTCATCTCTCATGTCAAACTGTAACGCTGACTCGACTGCGTGACCTTCCTTATCAACGAGCCAGATCAGCGTTCACACCTCCAAGAGGCAGCTTCTCCCTCCTCCAGAACTCTTCCTCGGATTGGTTACTTTCTCAGAGTGTGAGCAGAGCAAAGAAAGTCCAGACGCCGAGTTCTAAGAATTCTACATTTAGAGTATCTGTATAAAAAGTTAATTTGCACAATAAGAACCACTTTTTCTGCAATATAGGTACACCAAAGTCTCAGACAAATCCAGTGATACAGACTCCGTTACTACCATGGTGAAATATTGTGATTATTTCATTGTTTTTCCCACTCACTCTCCCTTAATCTAGCTTGCCTTGTTTCAGGCTTCCGAATAAATAACTGACAAATCAGATCTATAAAACTGTGCAAAGTGCCTACATACAGAAGAACTACAAATCAAACCCCATCCAGTTTTAGACGGGAGGTCATCCTGTCCAATCCCATCATCTAGACTTGAAATCTTGTTGCTGATAAGCGCTGGAATCTGACTGCTGATACTTGTAGGGCAAAAGCCAGTTTTTTTAGATATTAAATTAAAAATGGCATTACAATACTTTCACTTCAGGTGTGCTTCAGTCCCGTTAGAATGGAACCAGAACACCGAGTAGAAAGTCAGCGAGCTAGACAGAGTTTTGGAGGAAAAGCGGTATTTGTGGGGCACTCGTGTCCTTTGACTTTCCACAGGGGTGAGTGCGGGCAGATTTGACCAAAAAAAGCGCCCACTCATCACCACAACCGCCACTACCATCCTGTCGTGTCCAGTAAGTCGGCGAGGCCTGCCCTCACACAGCTTTTGCAAATGTCAGCAAGTATCACAACCATGTACGTGCATTCACATAGTGTACACACACGCACACACACAAAAGGCAACACATGTTTTCCAAGGCTGTGGCTGTCACCTGTACAATAACTAACCGACAAGAAGCATTTCAGAGAACATCTGGGCTATATACCGTCAATTGAGTCAGACTTCCCATGACAGCTGCCCAACTTCCTATAAACAAGTTACGCTTTTCTTTCTAGAAAAGTGTTAAATGGTGATGGTGTTGCCTTGATTTTGTATAAGCATAGCGAGTTAAAATTCAGAAATAATAATTAAAAAAAGCAAATACAGATAATGCTGTACAGTATGTAGCCATTAATTGCACATATTTTGTGACGAGATGTTCAAGTGCTGATGATGAGACAAAAGTTAAATAGTAGAATTGATTTTTGACCGACGATTGCAAAATATATTGGTGAATTATCTTTCATCTCAGTCTTTAGGTGATCGATCAATCAAAACTATTTCATTTTTTATTTTAATATTTTCATGGTGTAATTTTACGTTTTTTTTCTTTGTGATGTTTGTAAAAAGCAGATCGGCCGCTCATCAGCGAAAGCCATGTTGAAGTACTTTTTAAAAAAAAACTCAAATCAAAGGAAATAACTGGGACAATCAAAGATGAAGATAACCACATGCTGTAGGTACAGCTGTCATTCATTTGATCTCCACACCCAACCCCAGAACTACACATTCCAGGAGTAGACAGGACAGTTTAGTTCCACTGCTTTTCAAAATATAGTTCTTTATAAGGAGCTGGTAACAACGCCAGGACATTCCAAAAAGTCTGAAAGAATCATATGCAATTTCCCTATTTACATAGAACAGTTTTTCCTCAATACTGTTGCTCATGGGACACATTGTCTTAATCACTTGGTGTAAAATCCTGCCAACGCCGGTTTCTTGTCAAGCTGTTAAAGCACTTTGAGCTGCTTGACTGTATGAACAGTACCGTACTGAACAAATACATTATTATCATTACCATTTAATTGAATTTAGTAACTTATTAAACTAACAATCAACACGTCATGCTGTCAAGTAACATGAAATCACTGACAACAGAAAACATGCATCATGGAGAGCATGCCATCTTTTGTTGTGAGAGCATGTGTGCACATGTGAGGGGGAATTCCATGCCGAAGCCTACACTCGTTAGCAAATTATTTAATTAATAATCAGCACATGCAATCAACTGATATTAAAATATCAATAAACATAAGAAACATCGGAGAAGGGCTGGCCTTTGTTCTGGGAGCACTGGGGGACTTCCCTGCTGTAGAGCACAGTACCCAGGGCCATTCCTCAATCCTCACCCCAGTCCAGACTGGGTGACCTGGCCAGGAGTGGCTGAACTGGAGTTAGGGCTGGCGGTGCTCTCGCTAGCCTCGCCACGGCCAAGCCTAGCCAACAGGAACACTCACAATGGGGTATTGTTACCCCTCACCTCCCCTCCCTCTACTCCCACCCCGAGTTCCTATTCGCACTAGGAGGTAAAACAGTTGAAAAGTCTCTCCCTCTTCACACTTGCTCTTATTTTTTCAAGGCTTGCCATGCCGCCTTCACTTTGGCAGCGTATGAAAAAAAAACCTAGCAGGGTTTGAAGGTTGTGTTTAAACAAAAGCCATCCTGCCTTTTTCCTTTATCACCGACACATTATCAGGAGTTTGGATAGTGTGAAAAGTTCCCTTTTAAACACGTCCAAATGGCTCATGTTGAGGGAGTGAGGGAGGGCCAGGGGACCTGTCGAAGTCACAGATGTGACTCTGAAAACATCTCCATGTTTAATCAAGTCATTCAGCACTCTGTATACACTAGCGTCCAAAACTACCCCATATAACATGTCCAAGACTCCCAGAGCCCTGTTGCAATAAACATTGGTATTCATTGCCACAGAATAAGAGAGCAGCACCAACCAACTACCACACAACTTGTTGGCTTGTAAGAGTCAGATAGTATGTCACAGCTGATGACAGGGCACCTGCTTCTGAGACATAATAAAAACCCCTCCGCTACCAACACAGTGCTGACTGAGGCGCTTGAGCTTTGGAATAAGAATACCAGAGTTATGGGTGGGTTGGAAACATTGAGGAAATGTAGAGCTATTATTAGATTTCATAGTACAAGAATGAATATTTGTAAATGTTGTATTACAAGTTAATATTTGTCCAGGGTTAAAACTCTTTAAGCTATTGCTAAAGCAATAAAATACTTGACACAAAGAATGGCATAGTCGCTATATGGGCATAGCTAATGACAGGATACCTGCTGCAGAACCATATTTTAACATCCCTCCACTACTAACACAATGCTGAAAAAAGGAGCTTGAGCTTTGGAACAAGAAAACCATAGTCATGAGTGCGTTTAGGAGTCATAGGGAATTAAGTGTGTTAATACTCTTTAAACCTTTGAGGAGTAAGGATTTTTGCCAGTTCTTCTAGAATTTTACTCTACAGTTTAAGTTCCTGAAAAGTGCTTGTGATATACAAAGACCAACGTGCATCACAAAACGATAAAGTGTACTTGACAAAAAAAAGAATGCCATAAGTCTCCATGTGGGCACACAGGGAGTTGGAGGCATGGATGGGTGGGTGGCTGGGTCAGGGGGATTGTTGCAGGCCCAACAAAGGAAGAAAATGTTATCAGTTAGTCAATCTGGAGGGGTTACAGCCATAGCTAATGATGGACCCTGTTAAGATGCTTTTCACCGCTGAGGAGTAGATTATATCAATATATTATATTAAATATGAAAATGTGAACATATCGCATATCGGTATCAGCCCTGAGAAGCAGGTAATTATCGGTTTTGGTATCGGTTGAAATTTTTTATATCGTGCACCACCAGACTACAAACTCAGTGGCCAGAACTGGGAACCAAAAATGAGAACCCAGAACTAGGCGAAATCAAGGTGAGACTTGGCTGGCTAGGCCCAGAGGGCAACAAATGTCTGACAGAAAGAGAGAGTACCCGGCCAGGCCAGGGACATATTCCAAAAGGTTGCCTTAGTAACCAACTCAGTTAAGGTAACCCCTGAAGGAGTTGTAAATCTCCTAATAGAAAAGACTGGCAGTTATCCTTCAATCAAAAGAAAAACACAGGCCCCTTCTACTACATGAGATGCCACTTGCTTACAGTGCGCATACTGAGGCAACAGACTAATACTTTCAACAATACCCCTTGCTCACATGCTGGCAGATATGTGTAAAGCAGAAGTAGTAGAAGTGCTGTTACTGGTGTAATTACAACACTAGAAGTACGGTATTACTTGTTGGAGACTATACAATATCAACACTACTGTTGTAATTACGATAACAGTATTTCTACTTCTGCTTGGGGGAGCTGCGGTCTAGTGGTTAGGGAGGTGAACTAAAGATCAGATGATTCCAGGCTCGAATCCCACCTTTACAAGTCCTCTACACTTCTAGCCATGGCTGCAGTGCCCTTGAGCAAGGGTAACAGCCACACATTGCTCCAGGGACTGTAACCAATACACCCTGTAAATGATTGTAAGTCAATTTGGATAAAAGCGTCAGCTAAATGTAATGTAACACAATTCATACATCTCTGCATATAAACAACAAATAGAGGAGAGTGTCAGACCAGGGGCCTATATTAAGAAGCTGGTTCAGGAGTAAACCAGGTGAAGTCAAGATATAAATAATTTTATAGAAGACCCAACTAATAGGCCACAGGCCTGCACTCCTGCACCAGGAGGGAGAGCCCTAGCTAGCTAGCTGCTGCTGCTGCTGTTGGGTCTCTGGCCTGAATAGGAGGCTGTCCAGTCCACTCCACTCCAGGCTGCTGCGGCTACAGGAAATACAAGACTGAAGTGGGTGGCTAAAAGTCTTCCTGTCGTACAGAGTGTGCGCCGTGCCGAGCACACAATAACATGCTTAACACGCATATAGCATGACAAAAGAGAAAAACACACTCACTCACTCCATCTGTGTGACTGACAGACAAGCGCACACACACACACACACACACACACACACACGCGCGCGCGCGCGCGCACGCGCACGCGCACACGCACACGCACACGCACACGCACACGCACACGCACACGCACACGCACACACACACACACACACACACACACACACACACACCAATGCCGTAATGGCTCTCTTTCTCTTTCCCTTCATTTGAAGGCATTCTTCTCTTGAAGGAGGGGCCCCACCTCGTGCCCGGCCTGTAGAGCCTAGGCTATACTTTCTCCTCAAGGAAGATTAAAGGACAGCCCTCCTATAAGTATAGCAGCAGACCTGTCTGTCTCATTGGATTTATATTGTAGCGCTCTCTCAACTCACTTGATGGAGAATCAGAATGGATGGGAATGGATCGTTTGATGTCGTAAAAGCATTCACGCTACTGTTCACTTAATTTACACCAATGCACTGTGCCCAGTGGTGAAACTTGGTTATAAGTAACAGCTAATGGGGAAATGCTATGCTTTCTTTTAATAATTCCACATTAAAATAATGATTTATCAGAGGACATTAAAAGATAAACTTACTTAGTTTAGTGTTGTGGAGAATGTTGATTATTCTTAATAATGGAACAGTGATTAAACAATGATCTATCAGTACATAATGCCCAAACTATAGAGGAACTAAAAAGAGTTACTTCTTCCCCAAAATATATGGAAATCAATCCCCAATTCTTTCAGCTTTGTCTCATTTGGCTGAGCCCACACTCACTAATGGGGGCACCTGTGACTTGTGATGAAAGACGTCCACTACCTGTGAGTGAGCAAAACTAGCCAGAGGGCCTATAAACACTTAGGAACCAAATCTGAAAAGAGATGCTCAAGCCTTAACCCCTTTACCGCCATCCTATACAGACTGAGAGGCAGTCAGTGACTGGCTTACTGAGAGAGACATTCATTCCATGTGTATGTTTGATGTAAAATGTTGTGCTCTGTAAAAATAAACACAACTGCTCACAAAAATGGACTGAACTGACAATTCTGCCAATCAACATCCCCAAACCAGCAGCAGGCGATCATGTTAATGGTTATGGAGTTCAGCAGGTGTATGGTGACATCATTTCTTCTACGCGTCTTGTGCGTTTGCATCCCAATCACTTGTTTGCGGTTCGTCAAGTGTGTATGAGGTGGCCCATTTCACATCCCTTATGAGGCGCTCACTTCCTCCTTCTGGGCCGCGCTACAGTGGTGTGAAATAAATCAACACACTTGCAGCCTTTTACACCAACAGACAATCAGACAGACCAGCAGGGACTAAACGCTTGAAAGAGGAACATTACCTGACATTCAGGTCTGTGCTGAAGGGGTGGTGGTGGTGGAGGAGGACCCATAAGAGAATCATACCAGTAACTTAACCAGTACTACAGCCTCGCTGCTTATGACTCTCTCTGACTGACTGACTGACTGACGCACGCACGCGCACACGCACACGCACACGCACACGCACACACACACACACACGCCCCGATACTGAAGGTATAAATCTAATTCATACAAATAGAACTGTCAACGCTGCACTGAACGCTGCACACAAAAGTACAAACACAGTACAAGTTCTTGCACACAACACTGCACTCTCCCAAGCATGCACCACACGCACACACGCGCACAAATAAACTGCACTCAAGTGGTAGGTGTTCATCGCAAATTCATTGCCTCCTCCACAGACGGGGGGATAAAAAGAAATGTGTTTTGTCCTTACTCACTGTTGCAAAAAATTACTGCGTGTGTGCATGTTTTCAACTTCCCTCCCTGGAAATAGGTATACGTCTTGGTCCAAGAATACTACTTTGTCACGCAAACCTCTTAGCACAATCAGAGGCAGTGCAGAACAAAGTAGCCAAATGCTAAAGCAGTTCAACCTGTACACATGGACCCAGTACAAGAAACAGACTCAAGTCAAAAATGCTGGAATTTGAAAAACATGTCACTTCTTTATACAAGATTTACTCCTGACAACTGTGCGAGAAATTGAGTGGTTTAAATTTATTTTTTTCGAGTGTGGCTTTTAACCCTCCTGTTATCCTTGGGGTCTATTTGACCCCTTTCAATGTTTAACACCTGAAAAATACATGAAGTACATATTTCTTCTGCCTCATCTTTGATGACTTTTCCTAAATAGATGGGATAAATGTGAAAAAAGTGAAATTTCAACAACAAAAAAATTCCTAAGTGCTGTACACATTTTGGTTACATCTGTGTTCCTTGGGGTCAATTTGACCCCAATTGTTTCAAGTGTATAAAACATAAATGGAACATCCATATTTTGCAAATAAATGTTAAAATATGTTTAGATAATGTGAAATACATGAAAATAAGCTATTTAGCCATGTTTCTTCTGAACATTTTGCTTTTGTTTGGCCTCTGATAACTAAAAAATACTAATGATATGGGGGAGGCCTAAAACTAATTCACGGCAACATTTTGGACAGTGGTGGCTACTACAGCATTGACATTTTGACAAAATCCACCAACTGAACCTTGTTGTACCTATAGTACCATCATGGCACCCACCACAGCAACCCCACCCAGCTACCTCCCAGCCCTGTACCCTGGGAGCTACCTTTGCACCCTCCCACTACACACACACACTAGCATAAGATGGATCACATATAGTCAGCATTGCTGTGCATGTTGTTCTGTGCCCAGCATACATAATTATAAGTGATGGTATATTTGAAGAGAAGCTTTATGATTGTGGTCCAAATATTGAAATGGACTGTTCTGATGGTGACAAGCCGTTGTACTTCTTTAGATGGATGCGATCTCAAGGTTGGTTGCTACGTTGAGCGATATAATGGTGCTATTCTTCTCCTCTATTCAGTATGGTGTTCCAAATTGACATAGTTGTCTGCAGCATTGGTTATAAACTGCTGCTACCTGACATAGAGGCAGGAACAGAAACAGCTGTAACTTTTGTGAAGGACATACACATTGACGTCCATACCACAAGTTCTCCAGTGGGCATACATAGTGAATAGAGGTAAACATTACCCCACTACCATGAACATGTAATATGTCTACAAGGAGCACATGCTCATTTTTGCTTATGCTTTTTTATGCTCCTTATGCTTTTTTCCTTATGTGCACACTAATTCAAGCGTAGAAATAATGTAGAAATCAATGATTTTCTATGATGTTCCCAAAACTCTTGGTTGGCAATGTATCCATTGTTCTTACCTAACTATTATACTTGTGTTATAAATACACATTCAAACATTCAAAGAAAATGAATGTTGGACTTAAAAACCTTCTGAATGTTTGGGAAAATGTGTATTTCTTTTAGGGGCAAATTGATCCATACGGTAATAGATAGATAATATCCTTGATAATCAAATTTTTCTTTTCTTTTCAAATGTTATAAGTAATAGAAATTCATATTTAGGGAGTATATGGAGCCACTAAAATTTCAATAATATGTGTCCATATGTTTTTAGACCAATTAATGACATTTTATTGCTATTTTTTCTAATTTTCGCCTAGTCATGGATTAAGTTTTTTTGGTGTGTGGGCTATGCGTGGGGGTGCTAAGATATATTTAAAGGACTTTTTTTATGTCACCAACAGAGCAATAATACAAATCCGAGACATAGACATGTGCCAAAGTGTTGTTTTCTACTGATTTTGTAGACAATAAAGTGGTTGGGGTCAAATTGACCCCAAGGATCACGGATGTTCCAAAATTTGAGGGTAACAGGAGGGTTAAGAGAGTGCAGTTAAGAACCAATAACTTACAAAGTAATCTACACAGATTGTGCCAAATAATTAATGCATTGATGACCTATAATGATGCCTTCATCACAGACTTCTCTGACGCTCTTTCACACAGCAACAAATGACCAGCAGGCCTATACACTTAGCTGCTAAACGACTAGGACAGTGTACAAGGGCCTGCAGGTCTCGTCTGGTCACGGAGCAATGCCCCCACATACATTACTTCCATGACAATTTGTCAGCTTTTAACATACAAGTGCCCAACACTGTGCAGTATACTTCTCTTGCGACTCTAAAAGTGTGTCTGCTTCTATCATAAGAGTCCACAGCACCGGGCAATGGACATTATGAACATTTGGTTTGGGAATACCTAATAATTCAGTTGGTGACCTGTACTTCAGTGTTGCATCCACCTTACTGAGTTTGTGGGTATATTCCTGGTAGGACTATAAACTGGTCTGTGATGAATTATTAACCAACACAGCAGGATGTACAATACGTGTGCGCATCTCTCATTTCAATACAATAATAGTTGGCTATGGAGGTTTGTTCTGAACATCAGACCTCTACCATCTTTGGGCTGAAAGTCACATTAAAATATTGTCCCGTTACACTTCTCTCCCCGTGCCTACAGCAAAGACAGATGGTTTTGCAACCAGCCACCGCCGACGAACTGGGGAATTCAGAGACGGCAATAGCCTATTCCGCATCTCCTCTAACATTTCCCATTAAAAGCCCGAGTCGGTGCTATTTATGTGTCGCAAGCTGTACAGTATTTGCCGATATCACCTAACCGCTCTGAGCGTATCAAATGACTGATGTGAGCTCACATGTACGAGCCATCTTCTGAGAGCAGATTACCGACAAAAATCGTTTAGCCCTTTTTTCCTGCGCCTCAGTGCTGTATCCGGAGCAGAGTGCAGCTGTGCGCGCAGGCATCCTGCCTCACACCAGGCCCAGAGCTTGCATGCTCATCAGAAGATCGTTTGATGTGAACCAGCTCGTAGTGAACCAGAAAGCGGTGTGACAGGCCCTAGGTGACACCATCACTAGTTATAGTAGATACTAGATGTAAAGCAGACGATTTGCTCACAGCGTCGGTATTGTGCATCTTGCCGACAACATGTCAACAACATTGGCCTGGCTAGAGCTAGTTCGTATTTTTACGCACAGTAGTTCTGTGTCAAAGACAATGGTTGCCCGATTCGACTAATAATTACATCAGCAGAACGACCTTTGGCTAAACCCACCTCCTGATAATATTACAAGAAAACCAACCACCGTTGTGACAACCAAGTACCAATCGGCTATTTCAGTCCATCCACTCCAAAGTCCACACGTGCAAACACACCACACCTGCCCAACAATGTTGCAGTGTGTGTCTATTGCAGTTCTAAACAAACTCACATGTTAACGCCTGCTTTACGCAATGAATCAGGAGACCTGACAGGTGTCATTTGTCGGTTGATTGTGTAACTTGTATGCAGCTTTCATAGATGTAGCCTATTAATCTTAGTAGGCCTACATTACCACATTATGAGGCATTTAGAAGTAAATGTATACCCATGCTGAATGGTGCTCATGTCACACTACACAATGACTTAATATTTTACTGCAATTAATTGATAACCACCAGCGTCAGCAACTATCAAGACCCCTTTTCTCAAATCTTCGGATGACATGGACGGTACTCACTTTCTCCTTCGACCTTGTCTGTGCCCCTTGTCCATATGATCTGTCTGGTCTCCAGTTTCACCTGAAATGTCCTTCTCTCCGGGCGTTGGGACTTTTTGGAATAAAATAATGTCAACACAGTGCCTAGTTCCAAGTCTCGGTAAAGGTTGGTCATTTCTGTGTCTGTGACCGTCCATGGAACAGGTCCGTTGGAGAAGAAGCCAACGGCAGCAGCCATGGTCATTTCCCTTGTTTGTTGTCCTTTTCCTCTAGAACAATTTAATGCCTCCTGGGTCTCTAGTGGACACCTGAGAAAATAGAGGAACTTTTTCACAATCTTTGAAGGATTAAACGCATCATAACATACACTAGCAATAGATTACAGTCCATAAAGAACGCCACAATGTGAGAAAATAGTATGCCATCAAGTCTGAAGCTGTTTGTCATGCACGCGCGTCAATATGATTTAACCATTAAAAATAATACGCACTCTGTCCAACATACCGGGGTAAATAACTGGAAAAGTAATATCTGGAATATGAGGATGGTGTAGATAGCAGAGATATCAAATCGTTCTCAGGAAACGGGATTAGGTAGCATCACTGAAAGGATTTCCCACGAAGATAATAGGTAAACAGTTCAATCCTTGGATTTTATCTGTAATCTGTGGTACATTTAAGTAGATTACTGGCGAAGGCCTATATCACTGGGCTAGTTGCTAATAGGAATTTATTTCCTTCTAAGTGGTTAAGTCATCCCATGAAGTTTCCTTGCTCCGACTGCCCTTGCGATTTTGTACAGTCGACATGTATCCAAATATGAATGTTTTTCGTGCCCTGGCGAATACGCACCGCAAGAAAACGTGGCTACATTTTCCAGTAGGCTAACGCAAACGCTGGTGAGCGGATGGAAGTATGGCTGATTTTACAGCAAGCAAGTCAGGTACTGCCTACAGTAATTCACTCGTCTTGTACCCTTTGCCTTACCGTCTCAAAATGCAACTGGCACGCTTGGACACAACAGAAGCAGAACACGTCGTAGCGCTGCAATCTCGGCCCCGCACATCTCCGGAGCTAACTTCGGCTATCCTGAAGTCTTCCTCCTTTTCTTGGTGATTATATCATCGTGTGATGGAGATACTGCGTCTCAATTCAGAGGAAAGCCTTGTGGTTTTTCCCTTGGCGTCCTGCTGTAGCAATCCTCCATCGAGTTGGCCATATGCAAGTTAGTCAGACACGGCTTCTGCCGCGGCCCTTCCCCCAACCGACCCCTTCTGTACAACAAAGCATCGGATAGAGCGGCCTCTTAAAGATACAGGTCTGACTTTCTGCCTGAGCGCAATGTTGTATCACTTCATAATTAGCTAGCGAGCCAACAATCTTGCTCGAAACCTGTTCGGTGACTTTGTAGCCTCTGCTGCACTTTAATCAGCAGCATGCTACTATCATGGGATACACATTCACACTGACTCACGAAAAGAAAAGAAAAAAATAAATAGGTTACAACCTAGGCTACTGACAGCTGTCAAAACACTGGAAGATGATGCAACCTAAAAATGCCCCCATATTTCAGATACTAGAATATACTAGAGTATATTCCACTTTTCAAAAAAACATTTCCAAGAGATTCACCAACACACACACACACACACACACACACACACACACACACACACACACACACACACACACACACACACACACACACACAGAGTAAAAAAGAACACTAACATAAACATACTGATACAGACAAGTACAATAAACACACACACACACACACATGCACGCACGCACGCACGCACACACACACACACACACACACAGCAGCAGAAGTACAATCAGGGGTCTTACAGGTACTGTGAAGTGGAGTAGATGCTGTATGCAAGGTGCAAAAGAGTAAAGTCCAAGTGGCATGGTGAAAGAAATGTTCATGGAATGTTCTGATGTCCTGTGGAAATAAGCTGTTTCCCAGTCTAATTGTGCAGCACCGCATGCTGTGGTAGCGCTTCCCGGATGAGTGACGTCTTTGATGATGTTCATTGCCCTCTTGGAACAGTGTGAAGTGTCCAGGTCCTGAAAGGCTTGGTAGGGGTGATCTGATGATCTTTTCTGCCATTCTCAGCACCTCTGTAGTGCCTTCTTGTCTGAAGCTAGACAGCTGCCGTGCCAGACTGAGTAGAGATCTGAGTGCAGTAAACGCAAACATTGAAACTAAGAAAAGGGCCTTGAGAGTATTGGTACATTAGGTTGGTATTGTAGTTGCTGCAAATTTGACATAGCAATATCAAAACACGAGGCATGTGGACCATCAGGCTATGTCACAAGATACTGGAGGTGTTATAATAAAGACAATTTCCAGTCTTAACTAAATTTTGATTACTACATTTTACCTTTGTAGGCCAGTATCTAGCAAAGAGTCTTCGTTTTCTTTCTGTCAAAGTTTCATTTCTATTCCATAGATTTGCAAAGTATAATGCAAATGTGTATGGAGTCAGCTCCATATCCAAATGATCTACTGATTTGTTGTCAACCAAAAACAAAATGAAATAATAATGACATCACGTTGAGACCAAGGATATTTATTTGTTTATTTATTTTTTAATAACCCTAAGTGTCAAAATAATGAAATATGAACAGAACATGGGGTTGGTAGTACTAAGGCTAGAGGGTTTAAAACCATTTCAACATTGGCATCCTACAATAATACCTTTCCTATATGCCTAGATAAGGGCAGGACGATCTCAGGATTTCACCCAGACGAGCCTCCAGCATAAAGGATAATTGCTTTACAATTCCATACAGGTTACAAAAAATAAACATCCAACAGTATTACATCAGTGGTAAGAACCATAGGTCCAGGGTCTTTTGGCAAAGTCTTACCCCAGACAGCTTATAGTTGTTTTAACATGTAAAGAGGAGCAGTTTTATTTCATTGCGAGACAAAGGTTAAGCTATGTGTGGTCGTAAGGTGTCATTCTGAGTGAAAGAGATTGCATGACAGAGAAACCTTTTTTTTTTTTTTTTTCCAAAAATGACATAACACATCAATTACATGAGCACGTCTCATCTCTTTTCTTCACATATGAAGGCTTATGGTAGGACGAAAAAATGATGCAAAAGTAAGAACTTCAGTGTCCCTGATAGAAACAGTAAAATAAAAGATATATAAATAAATAAAAAATAAAATAGTAATAGCCGCATGGAAGGAAATTCACATTCGGGTCTGCTAGTCACATGGACCAGTTCCATTTCCACTCATTACTCATTCCCATCAACCCAAAGCCTGTGGATGGGCCTGAACTCCCCTGCTTACACACAGAGGAACTTAGCCATGACACACACGCACGCACACACACACGCACGCACATACACACGCACATACGCACGCACACACACACACATGCACGCACACACACGCACGCATATACGCAGGCACACACACACACACACACACATGTGCGCATGCACACGCCCACGCACACACACACACACACACACACACACACACACACACACACACACACACACACACACACACACACACACACACACACACACAGGGCTCAAGCCAGGTGCTCTCTCACAGACAAGGCGCGTGGGTGCATCTCCTTTAAGGAATTATTGTTTTTTTTTCACTTTTCTATGAAAATATAGAGTTCCTCTGATGATGGGTACGGCATGGTAATATATAGCACACAGTAGCGTCAAAAGTGGAGAGGCAGAACCATAAATTATAAAGCAAACATAATATGAAAAGCTGTGCATCACAGGAGCATGACAGCAGGACTCACCACCTGACATACCTACATACATACATCACTAAACCAGTCATTTAGGCAGCTATGTTCCCGGTCGGGGTAAATGATAATAAATTCATCATGTTCTCGGTTTAAACTGTAAAAAAGAGAGAGAAAGAGAGTGGCCTCAGTTATGCCTTTGTACTTGTTCTCCTTTCCACCTAAAGAGACCCCTCCCATCTTTCCCAGGCACCCCCCTCCCCTTCCCACCCCAGCCCAACCAATCCTGACCCCACCTCTTGTTCCCTCTCGTTGTAAAGACACGCACACATGGTGAAGTCATCAATGTTAAAATCGTGTATTCCTTGACTTAGCTGAAACGGAGAGAGAGGGGGGGGGCTGGAGGATATTTTTGTTCTTCTTTCCATAACAATAAAAAACGAAACAAAAGACATTTACGGCTCAAACTAAAATTCATAGTCTTCATCGGCCATATCGATAGCCCAAGCAAACTTCTCACGCTGAGTCTTGTTGTAGATCTTTTCTATGGGGATTTCATACTTCTTGCACCTGCAGGGGAGAAACAAAGAACACAATAGTTTTTAAAATTATATTATCTGTTATATTTTACTGTATTATTGTGGCACACA